>NC_092041.1:51033605-51351620 GCF_003086295.3 Arachis hypogaea
GAGAGGCCTGGGCAAGTAAATTCTCAGGGGTGTTTCAACACCTAGCACCCTAAAGCCAACTGGCTTGGGAGTGTTGATTGAAAGCCTAACTAAAGGGTTGTCTTGAGACAAAGCATTTAGAGTCGTGGTCAATAAACAGAAAAGAAGCACAAAAGAGGAAAAAAAGTTAACTCTTACTACTTCAAGGTGACAATCAATGAAAAGGACCCCTAAGACACATACTTGGAAAAACCCTTAAGGATCTAGGAACCCTTTGTGACATTCAAAGCATTCATGCATGTGTTGAACACTTAGTCCAATTCTTAGTTATATTGCATCCATTCAAGGTCATGTCTCAATTCACCAAAAAGACCACTCACGTTGATTTTCTTGGGACAAGCAAAGCTTAAGTTTGGTACGCACAATTGTAATCTCAACTCTTTTTCACAACTTCGCACAACTAACCATCAAGTGCACTGGGTCGTCCAAGTAATAAACCTTACGTGAGTAAGGATCGATCCCACGGAGATTGTCGGCTTGAAGCAAGCTATAGTCATCTTGTAAATCTCAGTCAGGCGCATTAAAATGGTTATGGAGTTTTAATGATTTAAAAGATAAATAAACATGAAATAAAGATAGAGATACATATGTAATTAATTGGTGCGAATTTTAGACAAGCGTATGGAGATGCGTTGTTCCTTCTGAATCTCTTCTTTCCTACTGCCTTTATCCAATCCTTCATACTCCTTTCTATGGCAAGCTGTATGTTGGGTGTCACCGTTGTCAATGGCTACTTCCCGTCCTCTCAGTGAAAATGGTCCTCTATGGTTTCTATACAGCTAATCAACTATGCACAGATATCGTATGGCTAATCAGTTGTTGGTTCTCGATCGTGTAGGAATAGGATTTACTATACTTTTGCATCTGTCACTATGCCCTACAATCGCGAGTTTGAAGCTCATCACAGTCATCCCATCCCAGATCCTACTCGGAATACCGCTGACAAGGTTTAGACTTTTTGGATCTCAAGAATGCTGCCAATGGATTCTAGCCTATACCACGAAGACTCTAATCTCGGATTCAGATGCCCCATTGTTAGAGGGGAGTCAATGTGAATCGTTGATTAGAAACCAAAGAGATATACATTCAAGCTTGTTTTCATGTAGAACGGAAGTGGTTGTCAATCACGCGTTCATAAGTAAGAATGGTGATGAGTGTCACATAATCATCACATTCATCATGTTCTTGTGTGCGAATGAATATCTTAGAATAAGAATAAGCATGAATTGAATAGAAGAACAACAGTACTTTGCATTAATACTCGAGGAACAGCAGAGCTCCACTCCTTAATCTATGGTGTATAGAAACTCCACCATTGAAAATACGTAAGTGATGATGGTGTAGGCATGGCCGTGAGGGCAGCCCTTAATGTCTAAGATAGCATAAAACTGATCAAAGATGTCTAATACAATAGTAAAAGGTTCTATTTATATCAGACTAGTTACTAGGGTTATAGAAATAAGTAAATGATGCAGAAATCCACTTCCGGGCCCACTTGGTATGTGCTTGGGCTGAGCATTGAAGCTTTCATGTGTAAAGGTCTTCATTCGAGTTAAACGCCAGTTTGTAACTTGTTTCTGGCGTTTGACTCTAGCTTGCAACTTGTTTCTGGCGTTTAACACCATAATAGGGCAGAAAGCTGGCGTTAAACGCCAGTTTGCGTCATCAAAACTCGGGCAAAGTATGGACTATTATATATTTATAGAAAGCTCTGGATGTCTACTTTCCAACGAAATTGAGAACGCGCCATTGGGATTTCTGTAGCTCCAAAAACTCCATTTTGAGTACAGGGAGGTCAGAATCCAACAGCATCAACAGTCCTTTGTCAGCCTCTGAATCAGATTTTTGCTCAGGTCCCTCAATTTCAGCCAGAAAATACCTGAAATCACAAAAAAACACATAATCTCATAATAAAGTCCAGAAATGTGAATTTTGCTTAAAATCTAATAAAAATATACTAAAGACTAACTAAATCATTCTAAAAACTATGTAAAAACATTGCCAAAAAGCGTATAAATTATCCGCTTATCACAACATCAAACTTAAATTGTTGCTTGTCCCCAAGCAACTGAAAACAAAATAGGATAAAAAGAAGAGAATATATAATGAATCTCACAATATCAATGAAACTTAGTCTCAATTAGATGAGCGGGGTTAGTAGCTTTTTGCTTCTGAATAGTTTTGGCATCTCACTTTATCATTTGAAATTTAGAATGATTGGCATCTATAGGAACTCAGAATTTTAGATAGTGTTATTGATTCTCCTAGTTTAGTATGTTGATTCTTGAACACAGCTACTGATGACAAGTCATCATATACCCATTTTTCAAGCTAATTTCACTTGTTTTGTTAGCATTTATGCACTTTCTTGCATCCTAAGTAAGTGATTTGGAGTGAAAATGCATAACTTCTCTAAATCAAGCAACCACCATGAAATTAATGTTAAATCATGAGGTTTAAGCTAATTTTAATTGAATTTTAATTGATTTATAAGCCTCTTGAATTTAGTGATACTTGGAGTGGTTGTTTTGGTTTATTATAGGTGAAGAAAAGAAAAGAAAAGGAAAAGCGTGGCCTAAGAAGTGTAGCCCAAGGAAAGGAAAGCGTGGTCAAGGCAAGAGGAAGTGTGCCGCATGCAAGGGGGAGGCAAACATTGCCCTCCACAAGGGCACACTGCCCTCTAGGAGGGCAACATAAGGAAACCAAACAAGGAAGGCAACTCTGCCCTGCCCACTACAAGGGCAGAGCACAAAAGTGTGCCTTGGAACCAAGAAGAAGAGAACCTTGCCCTGCCCTCCACAAGGGCAGTATCAGGCCTTCATGGAAGAAAATCAAAGAAAAAAATGTCACCCATGCATGCCACAAGACTCGAACACGGACCAAGGAAGAAGCAAAGAACTAAGGTTGAGTGCCGTGCCAAGAAACCAAGGAAATTAATGGAAGGTGTGTCCCAGCCGTGTTTCGAACACGGGACAGCAAAGTGGCAACACTGCCCTGCCCTCCGCGAGGGCAGGGCAGCATTTGGATTGGTGCACAAATCTGGCGCACCACACGCACCGTAGCGCACCAACTTTTCCTGCCCTGCCCTTGGCGCGGGCAGGGCAGCATTTCACGCACCAAGGCCGCACCAGCCCGCACCAGACCGCATCAAGGACGCACCACAACGCACCAAATCCTGCCCTGCCCTCCACAAGGGCAGGGCAGTCTCCTGGGAGCAACTTTTCATGGGCCGAAAATCCAAATTAAAACCCCATTTTAATTCATTTCTTCACCAAATCAAAAGCCCATCCAAATCCCAAAATCCAAGAATAGAAAGTGTATAAATAGAAGCTAGTTTGATGTAATTAGGAACCTTTAGACTTACCTTTGGCTTTGCTTTTGAATTTGGCACTTTCTTTGAGCTTTGAATTTCTTGTAATTGTTCTTGAGAGACTTGACCGAGAGCTTAGAGGATTAAGGGAGAATTGACTGATCTCCTTCCTCATTCTTACTCGGGCAATTCTACTCTTCTGTTTCTGAGTTTTGGGTGTGTGAAATTGAGGAAATTCTGTCTCAATTCCCATCTAAAATCTCTTTAAACCCTTTTCTGCATAATTGAATTGGATTTCTGTTCTTCTACTGCTTCTTCTTAAATTTTCTGTCAATTGCTTTGATAACTTGGATCTGGGAAGGAAATTGGGTTTTAGGCTCTGCTACCTAAGCTCTTGAGTCCTGAGATCACAATTTACTTGGGTTCTTCTGTGAACCTTGCTGCATTTTACTTTAAATTTCTGTTTAAGCTTTCATTGCTTCTAATTCAATTCCTGTTCTGTTAATTGTGTCAATTCAATTCTTCTTTGTTTATGTTGTGCAATCCCAGTCCTCAATTCCCTTTTATATTCAAGCCATTTATCTTTCTTGCCATTTAAGTTACTGCAATTTACATTTCTTGCACTTTAAGTTTCAGTCATTTACTTTCTTGTTCTTTAAGATTCTGCAAATTTACTTTCCTGTTCTTTACTTTACTGCACTTTTCCCTTCCCCCTTTACATTTACTGTCATTTACTTCCTGTTAAACACAAATCACTCAACCAAAACTTGATTCGCTTGACTAAATCAACCACTAAACTAAAATTGCTCAATCCTTCAATCCCTGTGGGATCGACCTCACTCATGTGAGTTATTATTACTTGATGCGACCCGGTACACTTGCCGGTGAGTTTTGTGTTGGATCGTTTTCCACACATCAAGTTTTTGGCGCCGTTGCCGGGGATTGAAATAGATTGACAATGATTAAGTGAAGTGGTGGTCTAGATTAAGCACTTTTTCTTTTCTGTTATTCTAATTCTTACTAACACACTAACTGTTTGAATTTTTGCTTAAACTAACTAAAACTTCATTCTAGCTATAGATTGAAGTTTCATTGGCTTTCTGAGTTTGTGTGTTTATTGTTGTGTGTTTGTATGTCAGGTACAGGAAGATCTTCCCCTATCATCTCTGAAATTGATCAAAGGACTCTTCGGAGAATAAGAAGAGCTGAAAGAGGGAAGAACGTTATTGGAGAAGAAGAATCTGAGGAGGAATTCCAAGACATGGAAGGAAATCCCAATCAACCAGGAGAAGGAGCCAACAATAACCAACAACAACGAAGAGTCTTGGCTTCATACACATTTGCAAATGCTAGACACTGTGGAAGTAGTATTCTTCCTCCTAATGTCAATGCAAACAATTTTGAACTAAAGCCACAACTCATCACTCTGGTTCAAAACAATTGTTCTTTTGGAGGAGGGCCTTTGGAGGATCCAAATCAACATCTGTCTACCTTCTTGAGAATCTGTGACACGGTGAAAACCAATGGTGTACCTCCTGATAGTTACAAGTTGCTGCTCTTCCCATTCTCTCTCAGAGATAAAGCCACTCAATGGCTAGAGACCTTTCCAAAAGAAAGCATCAACACTTGGGATGACTTGGTGAGCAAGTTTCTTGCCAAATTTTATCCCCCTCAAAGAATCCTAAGGTTGAAGACTGAGGTTCAAACATTCATTCAATTGGAGGCTGAGAACTTATATGAAGCATGGGAAAGATATAAGGCTCTATTGAGGAAATGTCCACCAGAGATGTTCACTGAGTGGGACAAGTTGCAGAACTTCTATGAAGGACTCACTCTTAAAGCTCAAGAAGCTCTTGATCACTCTGCCGGAGGCTCATTACAACTCATGAAAACCACAGAGGAAGCTCAAAACCTCATAGATATGGTGGCCAACAACCAATATTTCTTTGCTCATCAAAGACAACGCCAACCATCACAAAGAAGAGGAGTAATGGAGTTGGAAGGAGTGGATTCAATTTTAGCTCAAAACAAGATGATGCAGCAGCAGATTCAACAACAGTTTGAGCAAATGGCCAAAAGAATTGATGGCTTGCAAGTGGCAGCAGTGAGCACCACAAGCCAACCACCAACCACTTGGGTGCAAAATGAAGAAACTCAAGAGGAGCAACAGCAAGAGCAAGTCCAATACATGCACAATCAAAATCCTGGAACAAATGAAGTCTGTGGGGATACTTACAATCCATCTTGGAAGAACCATCCCAACCTCAGATGGGGAGACAACCATAATCAAAACCAACAACCATGGCAAAGAAACACAGGCCAGAACAATTGGAAAAACACAAACCATAACCCCCAGCCAAACACTAACCAAAATACATATAGAAAACCACAAAATAACTACCCCAACTCTAACCATTATCCATCCAACAACCACCCAACAAATCAAAACACCTATCATCATCCATCAACACCCCAAAATCAACCAATTACACAAGAATCCCAGAGGATTACCAATCTAGAGCTGCTCATGGAGAAACTGATGAAGAACCAAGAATTGACAACAAAGAACCAAGAAGCCTCCATGAAGAACCTAGAGAGGCAGATTGGACAAATCTCCAAACAGATTTCTGTTGAGAAGTCATCAAGTTCACTACCTAGTGATACCATTCCCAACCCAAAGGAAGAATGCAAAGTCGTGCAACTAAGAAGTGGAAAAGTGTTAACAGAGGGTAACCAAGGAGCAAACAAGCATAATGACACTGAGCCAACAAAGAATGATGAATCCATCAACAAGGACATGATGACCAAGAATGTCCCAGGAGAACTCACAGAAGAGAACAACAAACCACAGAATTTGAAGAAAGGAAAGCAAATCATGGAAGAACCAACCCCAAGACAACATCAAGTGGAGAAGAGCCCAACACCACCACTGCCTTATCCACAGAGATTTCACAAAGAAACAAAGGATCAGCACTTCCACAAATTCCTTGAGACTTTCAAGAAATTGGAAATCAACATACCTTTGGCAGAGGCTTTGGAGCAAATGCCTTTATATGCCAAGTTCTTAAAGGAGCTCATTAACAAGAATAGACAGTGGAATGAAAAGGAGACTGTAATGCTCAGTGAAGAATGCAGTGCACTCATTAAAAAGGGACTCCCTCCCAAGCTTGAAGACCCTGGAGGTTTCTTCTTACCATGCACTATTGGAAACCTATTCATCAACAAGGGGATGTGCGATTTAGGAGCAAGCATAAATCTAATCCCATACTCTTTAGTGAAAAAGCTTGGCATAGAGGAAGTGATACCAACACGGATGTCCTTGGAATTGGTGGACCAATCAATAGTATATCCTAAAGGGCTGATTGAGAACCTTTTAGTTAAGGTTGACAGGTTTATCTATCCAGCAGATTTTGTGATCCTGGATTCTTCAGAACATGGAAATAACTCCATAATACTTGGTCGACCATTTTTGGCCACTGCTAGAGCCATTGTGGATATAGAGCAAGGAGAGTTAACCCTCAGGATGCATGAGGAGAGCATCACCCTGAAAGTCTTTCCAGAATTACAAAGGGATGAAGATACAAGCAAAATGAGTGATGATCTCCTTCCAAAGCAATCAACTGACAAGGAAGTAGAACAGAAAAACAAACAGATGCAAGAAGAAAAAGGGGTTCACAAGGAAGCAGGGGTGATAAGCAAGAAGGAAGGTATCACAACTCAAGTAACTGTCAAGAAAGAAAGATCAACAAGAAAGAAAAAGATGAAGAGCAAGAAAAAGGCTCACAAAGGGTGGAAGAATAAGAAAATCCCAACAGAAGGATTTGCCAAAGGTGACAAGGTGCAACTAGTGTATCAACAGCAAGGAGCAGAAGATTATTACACTGTCAACCAAATACTTTCTCTTGAGCATATGGAAATTGAGCATCAAGGCACACAGAGAAAGCTGACAGTGAGAGGTGACAAGTTGAGACATCACCAACATCAACCACCCTAAAGGGAGGTCAATGTCAAGCTAATGACAATAAAAGAGCGCTTCATGGGAGGCAACCCATGGTTTAAGATTTCTGTCTTCTCTTTTATTTAATAACCTATGATTCCTCTGAATATGATTTTGAATTTTCATGCCTGGTAAATGCACACATCATTTTGAAGCACATGGCAAACTTCTAAGTTTGGTGTACCTTAAGGCACACCCAAGTTCATTTTTCAAAAAAAAAAGAAGGGGATTATTCTTAGAACATATGCATAATTCTTTTGATAAAGCATGTGACCAAACACTAAGTTTGGTGTCTGCATGTGCAACAACATTCAGAAGATCATTTCCCAATCATGGACTCAAAACCATACAGACAAGGGATCATATATCAAATTTTTTTAAAAAAAAAATGCATCAATTGTGAGAACGGTTTGCATTGTTAAGCCATCCCCTCAAAAAAAGATAAGTTTGGTGTTCACCAACTTTTAGCATTTTATTTAGGGACACAATTGATCACAAAAAAAAAATTTAAATAACTATTAAGCAAACCAAAACAATTTATTTCATTATTGCAAACAAGTTGCCAATTGTTATATTAATATTCTAAGCTAGCTGTTTTGGTTCAGGTGGAAGAAAAAGATTAAGACAAAAGCTAGGCGAAGGTCACGGCTAGGAGGAGCTATGTGAGGAAGGTCACATGTGCCTAGGAAAATGTGCTCATGGGGAACAAAATTTGCATGCATGCAACATTGAACACCGAGGTACATGCAGCCAATGGAAGAAGGATCCTCGTCAAAGCCTCAACAACACATGCAAGCCGTCCATCTCATGCATTCCTTGAATGAGCAAATCAATCTTAACCCTTCATGAGCACCAACGAGTCCCTCTCTCTCTCATTATGGTTTTGTTGGAAGGCTTGAAGAATTCACCTATAAGTAGCCGTTGGCACCAACACGGTATACACATTCTCATTCAAGCCACTTTCATATGAAAACCATACTCTCTTCAACTTCCAAAACCAACATAATTCCCTTACCTCACACATCAAAACCGAACCAAAACTCTGCCCAAACACAACACATACTTCTTCTACTCTCACTTCCTCTTTCTTTTCACTTCAATTTCAATGGCCCCCTCAAGCTCAAAAAGAAGGCCGGGAAAAGAACCTATGGTAACCGAACCTCCATCATTTGATGCAAGAAAGTTTAGATCCCAATTCCATGAAGGGAGATATCATAGGTTCATGGAGGCAAAGAATGTCATCTATGAGAAAGGCCTTGATTTGAGGGAAGGAGAATACCCTATCATGAGGCAAATTACTAGAGAAAGAAGGTGGGAACTCTTGTGTGCTCCTCTGACTGATATCAGTGCAGTAATGATCAGGGAGTTCTATGCAAATGCTGCAAAAGAAAACAAGAATAGTGCTCCCTACACAAGTTATGTCAGAGGAGTTGAAGTGAGTTTTAGCCCAGCTGCTATCACAAGAGCCCTCAAGTTGAGAACCATAACCTATGCAGAGCCTAGTTATGAGGCTAGATTGCAAATGAAAAATAATCCTGATGAGATCCTGCAGGGGTTATGCGTGGAAAATACAGATTGGGAAAGAGATTCAAAGGGAATTCCAAGTCACATAAGGAGGATAAATCTTACTCCTGTGGCTAAGGGATGGTATGAAATAGTGAGGAGATCTATCCTCCCTACTGGAAACGCCTCTTGGGTCACAATCAAACGAGCACTCTTGACATATTGCATCTTGCATGGAGGTGAGATCAACCTTGCACAACTCATAGCCGACAGTATTCAAGAAATGGCCGATAGCACAAGCAATTCAAAAGGCCTTGGACATCCAAGCACCATCCAAAGGTTATGTGACAAAGCTGGAGTAATCTTTGAAGATGAGGACACAACAAAGGTAAAAAAAGGGAAATGGATTACCAAGAAGAGCATGGAGGGAACGAATGAAGAAGAAAATCAAGAAGGGGTAGTAACTCCTAGACAAAGGAGATCACAAAGAGAGGAAGGACGAAATCAAGCTTATGATGCCATAGATATGAGTCAATTACAAAGATCAATTGAAGAATTATCTCAGCAACTCATGCAGGCTAAACAAGGCCAAAATCAACTCATGCAGGCCCAACAAGGCCAAAATCAGGAGGGCCGAGAGAAATATCTAGAGCCCCACCCTGAATTTATGGAGCAATTTTTGAAAGAAAAAGAGGAACAAGAAGCTTGGCAGCATCAAATGGAGGAGAAACAAGAGATATGGCAACAATAAATGATGACTCAGCAGCAAGAATTTCAAGCACAGATTCTTGAAGGACAAAAAGAGCAATACAAAGAATTCAAGGAATCATATGATAAGCTGTATTTTAGTCAAGCTAAAGCAGGGGAATATAGTCACAACCTGTATCAATGGAAGAATGTTCATCATACCTTGGGAGAAGTTAGACACGTACAAAGAATGGAGAATGATGAAAACATGCAAGCAAGGTTGGAGTACTTAACCCACAATCTGCCAACACTCAATCCTGAGATCAAGCCATTTGAACAATGCCCTGAATTTGTAGCCAAGCAACAAGCAAGATCTCATCAATATACTGAGTCAACCTTTAAAAGATTGGAAGATTTTGGGCTCTCAGGACTCTTAGATTCTGTTTGGGGTAGAAGATGTCCTGGTGAAGAGATCCGAGATTATTCCAAGACAGGGAAGAGAAAGAAGAAGAAGGGAGAATCAAGCAGCAGCCATGACCATTAGAAGGTGGCAAAGTTCTTTCATATTTTCTCTTTCATGTCTTTAATAAGGAGATGCATGTCTGAAACATGATATGCCTCCATCAATTATTTCTTTTACTTTATGCAATTTCTGTTCTTTGCTTTTCATTTTAGTTAGTTAATAAATAGCTAGAAAAATGATAAATCTGCATAAAGCTTGTTATCCATCACCTAGCTTGAAAATTGCTTTGTTTCCCATATGCTTAAATAAAAGAGTTTGGTTTGAATTGAAAAGTAAAATATCCAATGTTGCATAAGTATGAATGGAAGTTGGTGGTGGTATATGTGTTTGATTAAATGCATGACTCATGAAATAATTGTTGCATAATATCATTTCTCATTCAATTGTGAGTTAGCTTGCTGTTACAAAGACTCCTATCAATAATGAAAAAGCCCTTGGTAACAAAAACAGAAAGAAAAGGGAAAGAAAAAGCCAAAATGGCAAGAAAAACAAAGAATAAAGGTTGGACACCAATAGCTTGAACCTTAGGACATATGCCTGTGGTGTTCTTGTACTAAGATCTGCTTGGATGAGTAAATTCTAAGGGGTATTTTAAAACCCGGTCACTTAGATCAACTGATTTGGGATGGCCAATTGAAAATCCACAATAAAGAGCAACTTAGATACAGAACATTTAGTTATCCAAAGAGATGCTGGGCATCAATGATCCTAGGAAGAATTAGTGAGCCAAGTGTCTGTGGTGGAGAGATGTTGAGTAAAAGAAAGAAACAAATAAAGCCAAAGGCTCATACTGCAACATTTGACACCAAACCTCCAAAAGAATAATAAGCTTGTTAAGCATTGTAAGCCAAGAAAAGTTAGCAAGGGAGGAATCAAAGAGTGAGTCTTATAACAGCAAGTTTAGCAAACCTTTGATGCAAAATGTATATCATGTAACAGCAACAATAATTGAGTTATCATTGTCTGCATAATGACCCCATAGATTAAGTTCTGCTATCTGCATAATAAGGATAGGTATTCTTTTCTTATTCATTTCAATTTCTCTTAGTTTTGATGCTTGCTTGGGGACAAGCAAGATTTAAGTTTGGTGTTGTGATGACAAGTCATCATATACCCATTTTTCAAGCTAATTTCACTTGTTTTGTTAGCATTTATGCACTTTCTTGCATCCTAAGTAAGTGATTTGGAGTGAAAATGCATAACTTCTCTAAATCAAGCAACCACCATGAAATTAATGTTAAATCATGAGGTTTAAGCTAATTTTAATTGAATTTTAATTGATTTATAAGCCTCTTGAATTTAGTGATACTTGGAGTGGTTGTTTTGGTTTATTATAGGTGAAGAAAAGAAAAGAAAAGGAAAAGCGTGGCCTAAGAAGTGTAGCCCAAGGAAAGGAAAGCGTGGTCAAGGCAAGAAGTAGTGTGCCGCATGCAAGGGGGAGGCAAACATTGCCCTCCACAAGGGCACACTGCCCTCTAGGAGGGCAACATAAGGAAACCAAACAAGGAAGGCAACTCTGCCCTGCCCACTACAAGGGCAGAGCACAAAAGTGTGCCTTGGAACCAAGAAGAAGAGAACCTTGCCCTGCCCTCCACAAGGGCAGTATCGGGCCTTCATGGAAGAAAATCAAAGAAAAAATGTCACCCATGCATGCCACAGGACTCGAACACGGACCAAGGAAGAAGCAAAGAACTAAGGTTGAGTGCCGTGCCAAGAAACCAAGGAAATTAATGGAAGGTGTGTCCCAGCCGTGTTTCGAACACGGGACAGCAAAGTGGCAACACTGCCCTGCCCTCCGCGAGGGCAGGGCAGCATTTGGATTGGTGCACAAATCTGGCGCACCACACGCACCGTGGCGCACCAACTTTTCCTGCCCTGCCCTTGGCGCGGGCAGGGCAGCATTTCACGCACCAAGGCCGCACCAGCCCGCACCAGACCGCATCAAGGACGCACCACAACGCACCAAATCCTGCCCTGCCCTCCACAAGGGCAGGGCAGCCTCCTGGGAGCAACTTTTCATGGGCCGAAAATCCAAATTAAAACCCCATTTTAATTCATTTCTTCACCAAATCAAAAGCCTATCCAAATCCCAAAATCCAAGAATAGAAAGTGTATAAATAGAAGCTAGTTTGATGTAATTAGGAACCTTTAGACTTACCTTTGGCTTTGCTTTTGAATTTGGCACTTTCTTTGAGCTTTGAATTTCTTGTAATTGTTCTTGAGAGACTTGACCGAGAGCTTAGAGGATTAAAGGAGAATTGACTGATCTCCTTCCTCATTCTTACTCGGGCAATTCTACTCTTCTGTTTCTGAGTTTTGGGTGTGTGAAAATGAGGAAATTCTGTCTCAATTCCCATCTAAAATCTCTTTAAACCCTTTTCTGCATAATTGAATTGGATTTCTGTTCTTCTACTGCTTCTTCTTAAATTTTCTGTCAATTGCTTTGATAACTTGGATCTGGGAAGGAAATTGGGTTTTAGGCTCTGCTACCTAAGCTCTTGAGTCCTGAGATCACAATTTACTTGGGTTCTTCTGTGAACCTTGCTGCATTTTACTTTAAATTTCTGTTTAAGCTTTCATTGCTTCTAATTCAATTCCTGTTCTGTTAATTGTGTCAATTCAATTCTTCTTTGTTTATGTTGTGCAATCCCAGTCCTCAATTCCCTTTTATATTCAAGCCATTTATCTTTCTTGCCATTTAAGTTACTGCAATTTACATTTCTTGCACTTTAAGTTTCAGTCATTTACTTTCTTGTTCTTTAAGATTCTGCAAATTTACTTTCCTGTTCTTTACTTTACTGCACTTTTCCCTTCCCCCTTTACATTTACTGTCATTTACTTCCTGTTAAACACAAATCACTCAACCAAAACTTGATTCGCTTGACTAAATCAACCACTAAACTAAAATTGCTCAATCCTTCAATCCCTGTGGGATCGACCTCACTCATGTGAGTTATTATTACTTGATGCGACCCGGTACACTTGCCGGTGAGTTTTGTGTTGGATCGTTTTCCACACATCAGCTACTTTATGAGTCTTGGCCGTGGTCCTAAGCACTTTGTTTTCCAGTATTACCACCGGATACATAAATGCCATAGACACATAACTGGGTGAACCTTTTCAGATTGTGACTTAGCTTGCCTAAAGTCCCCAATTAGAGGTGTCCAGAGTTCTTAAGCACACTCTTTTTGCTTATGACTTTAACCACTCAGTCTCAAGCTTTTCACTTGGACCTTCATGACACAAGCACATGGTTAGGGACAACTTGATTTAGCCGCTTAGGCCTGGATTTTATTTCCTTGGGCCCTCCTATCCATTAATGCTTAAAGCCTTGGATCTTTTTTACCCGTGCCTTTTGGTTTAAAGGGCTATTGGCTTTTTCTGCTTGCTTTTTCTTTTTCTTTCTTTTTTTTTGCCATTTTTTTCTCTCCTTTTTTTACTGCTTTTTCTTGCTTCAAGAATCAATTTCATGATTTTTCAGATTATCAATAACTTTTCTCTTTATTCATCATTCTTCCAAGAGCCAACAATTTTAACATTCATAAACTTCACTATAAAAAATATGCACTATTCAAGCATTCATTCAGAAAACAAAAAGTATTGCCACCACATCAAAATAATTAAACTAATTTTAAGATAAAATTTGAAATCCAAGTACTTCTTGTTCTTTTGTAATTAGGCACATTTTTCATTTAAGAGAGGTGAAGGATTCATGGAATTATTCATAAATTTAATACATAGACATTAGACACTAATGATCATGTAATAAAGACACAAACATGGATAACACATAAAGCATCAAATTCGAAAAACAGAAAAATAAGAACAAGGAAATCAAGGAATGGGTCCACCTTAGTGATGGCAGCTAGTTCCTCCTCTTGAAGGTCCAATGGAACGCCTAAGCTTCTCTATGTCTCTTCCTTGCCTTTGTTGCTCCATCCCTAGTGCTTTTGGTGCTCCTATCCTTAGTTGCTCCCAATAGTTGTGTGGAGAAAAATGTATCCCTTGAGGCATCTCAGGGATTTCTTGATGAGGGAATTCTTCATGCTCTTGTTGAGGTCCATGAGTGGGCTCTCTAATTTCTCCATCCTCTTTTTGGTAATGGGCTTGTCCTCTTCAATGAGAATGTCTTCCTTTATGATAATTTCAGCTGAATTGCATAGGGATCACCTTTTTCTTGGCCCTAACTTCATAGAAGTGGTCTTGATGGACCTTTGAGATGAATCTTTCCATCTACTATGACTCGGAGGTGGAAGCTTTTGTCTTCCCTTTCCTCTTTCTAAAGGTTTTTCCGGCCTTAGGTGCCATAAATGGTTATGAAAAAATAAAAAGCAATGCTATTACCACACCAAACTTAAAATGTTTGCTCATCCTCGAGCAAAAGAAGAAAGAAAGAAGGGGAAGAAGAAGAAAATGGAGGAGATGGAGGGTGATAGGTGGTTCGGCCAAGAGGGGGAAAGGTGTTTGTGTTGTGTGAATATGAAGGAGTAGTGAGGGGTTTATATAAGGGTGAGGGGAGGTTAGGTTTCGGTCATTAGGGTTGGGTTTGGGAGGGAAAAGTGTTTTGAATTTGAAAGGTGAGGTACGTGGGGTTTTTGGGGAGAAGATATGGAGGTGATTGGTAAAGAGGTGATGGGAAAGAGGATATGATTTGATTGGTGAGTGAGAGAGAGAGAGGTAGGGTAGGTGGGGATCCTGTGGGGTCCACAGATCCTGAGGGGTTAAGGATTTCATCCCTGCTCCTTTTAGGCGTGCAAAATGCCCTTACTGTGCAATCTTGGCGTTTAACGCCAGATTGCTGCTTGTTTCTGGCGTTAAACACCAGCTTTTATTCCTTTCCAAGCATTAAACGGCGGGCTGCAACCTGTTTCTGGCGTTTAACGCCAGTTTGTTGCTTCTTTCTGGCATTTAACGCCAGTCAGGTGCTTCATTCTGCCGTTTAATGCCCAAAATGGTGCCAGACTGGGCGTTAAACGCCCATTTTGCTACCCTTACTGGCGTTTAAATGCCAGTAAGTTTCTCCTCTAGGGTGTGTTATTTTTAATGCTGTTTTTTATTTTTCTTTAATATTTGCAGTTGTTTTTGTGACTCCACATGATCATCAACCTAAAAAAAAAGAAAATAACATAGATAAATAAAATTGGGTTGCCTCCCAATTAGCGCTTCTTTAATGTCAATAGCTTGATAGTGAGCTCTTATGGAGCTTCACATATGTTCAGAGCATTGTTGGAACCTCTCAACACCAAACTTAGAGTTTGAATGTGGGGGTTCAACACCAAACATAGAGTTTGGTTGTGGCCTCCCAATACCAAACGTAGAGTTTGACTGTGGGGGCTTTGTTTGATTCTGCTTTGAGAGAAGCTTTTCTTGCTTCCTCTCCATGGTTACAGAGGGAGATCCTTGAGTTTTAAACACAAGGTAGTCCTCATTCAATTGAAGGATCCACTCTCCTCTGTCCACATCAATTACAGCTTTTGCTATGGCTAGGAAAGGTCTGCCAAGGATGACGGATTCATCCTCAACTTTCCCAGTGTCTAGGATTATGAAATCAGCAGGGATGTAAAGGCCTTTGACCTTTACTAGCACGTCCTCTACCTATCCATAAGCCTTTTTCATGGATTTGTCTGCCATCTCTAATGAGAATTTAGCAGCCTGTACCTCAAAAATTCCCAGTTTCTCCGTTATAGAGAGTGGCATTAAGTTTATGCCTGACCCCAGGTCACACAGAGCCTTCTCAAAGGTCATGGTGCCTATGGTGCAGGGAATTAGGAATTTACCGGGATTCTATTTCTTTTGAGGTAATGTCTACCTAACCAAGTTATTCAGTTCATTGGTGAGCAAGGGGGTTCATTCTCCCAAGTCTCATTACCAAATAACTTGGCATTTTGCTTCATGATTGCTCCAAGGTATTTAGCAATTTGCTCTTCAGTGATATTCTCATCATCTTCAGAGGAAGAGTACTCATCAGAGCTCATGAATGGCAGAAGGAAATTCAATAGAATCTCTGAAGTCTCTATATGAGCCTCAGATTCCTTTGGTTCCTCAAATAGGAACTCCTTTTTGTCCAGAGGACATCCCATGAGGTCTTCCTCACTGGGATTCATGTCTTCCTCTTTCTCTCTGGGTTCGGCCATACCAAGCAAGGTTATGGCCCTGCACTCTCTTTTTGGATTCTCTTCTGTATTGCTTGGGAGAGTACAAGGAGGAGTTTCAGTGACTCTTTTACTCAGCTAGCCCACTTGTGCCACTAAATTTCTAATGGAGGACCTTGTTTTATTCATGAAACTGAGAGTGGCCTTAAATATATCAGAGACTATATTTGCTAAGCTAGATGGGTTCTGCTCAGAATTCTCTGTCTGTTGCTGAGAGGATGATGGAAAAGGCTTGTTATTGCTAAACCTGTTTCTTCCATCATTATTAAAGCCTTGTTGAGGCTTTTGTTGATCCTTCCATGAGAAATTTGGATGATTTCTCCATGAGAGATTATAGGTGTTTCCATAGGCTTCACCTATGTAATTCACCTCTACCATTGCAGGGTTCTCAGGATCATAAGCTTCTTCTCAAGAAGATGCTTCTTTAGTATTGTTGGATGCATTTTGCAATCCATTAAGACTATGAGAAATCATACTGACTTGCTGAGTCAACATTTTGTTTTGAGCCAATATGGCATTCAGATCATCAATTTCAAGAACTCTCTTCCTCTGAGGCATCCCATTACTCACAGGATTCCTTTCAGAAGTGTACATGAACTGGTTATTTGCAACCATGTCAACGAGTTCCTGAGCTTCGGTAGGCATTTTCTTCAAGTGAATAGATCCACCTGCAGAATGGTCCAATGACATCATAGACAATTCAGACAGGCCATCATAGAATATATCCAGGATGGTCCATTATGAGAGCATGTCAGAAGGACACTTTTTGGTCAGTTGCTTGTATCTCTCCCAAGCTTCATAGATGGATTCACCTTCTTTCTGTCTGAAGGTTTGAACATCCACTCTAAGCTTGCTCAACTTTTGAGGAGGAAAGAACTTGGCTAAGAAAGTCGTGACCAGCTTATCCAAAGAGTTCAGGCTATCTTTAGGTTGAGAGTCCAACCATGTTCTAGCTTTGTCTCTTACAGCAAAAGGGAAAAGCATAAGCTTATAGACCTCGGGATCAACTCCATTGGTCTTAACAGTATCACAGATCTGCAAGAATTCAGTTACGAACTGAAAAGGATCTTCTAATGGAAGTCCATGAAACTTGCAATTCTGTTGCATCAGAGAAACTAATTGAGGCTTTAGCTCAAAATTGTTTGCTCCCATGGCAGGATTTGAGATACTTTTTCCATGAAAGTTAGAATTTGGTGCAGTGAAGTCACCAAGAATCTTCCTTGCATTGTTGTTGGGTTCGGCCATGTCTCCTTCTTTTTCGAAATTTTCTATAAGGTTTTCTCTGGATTGTTGTGCTTTAGCTTCTCTTAGCTTCTTCTTCAGAGTCCTTTCAGGTTTAGGATCTGCTTCAACAAGAACGTCCTTGTCCTTGCCCCTGCTCATATGAAAAAGAAGAGAATAGAAAAGAAGAGGAATATTATAGAGATTCCTTTATGTGAGTAGAATAGAAGAGGAAAAATTCGAACACAGAGAGAGAGGGGTTCGAATTTTGAGAAGAGAAGTGTTAGTAAATAAATAAAATAAATAGAAAGAGAGAGAGGAAAATTCGAAAATTAGAAGAAAAGAGAAGAAAAATATTTTTATTTTTATTTTAATTATTAGTTAGAATTCAAAAATTAAAAAAGGGATAAAATCAAAATTAAAATTTGAAACAATTAGTTAATTAAAAGAATTTTTGAAAAAGGGTAAGGAGTTTTCGAAAATTAGAGAGAGAAAAGTAGTTAGGTGGTTTTGAAAAATATAAGAAATGGTAAAACAAACAAAAAGTCAATTAGTTAATTGAAAAAGATTTGAAAATCAATTTTGAAAAGATAAGAAGTTAGAAAAGATTTTTGAAATCAAAATTAAAAAAAAAGATATGATTGAAAAAGATTTGGTTGAAAAATATATGATTTGAAAAAGATATGATTAAAAAGATATGACTGAAATTTAATTTGAAAAAGATTTGAAAAAGAAATTTAGAAAGATTTTATTTTTAAAATTAAAATTGATTACTTGACTAACAAGAAACTAAAAGATATGATTCTAGAATTTAAAGATTGAACTTTTCTTAACAAGAAAGTAACAAACTTCAAATTTTTGAATCAATCACATTAATTGTTAGTAAAGTTTTCAAAAATTATGAAATAAAATTAAGAAAAAGATTTTAAAGATCAATTTTTAAAATTTTCAAAAATAATAAAAAAATGAAAAAGATTTGATTTTTGAAAAAGATTTTGAAAAGATAAAATTTTTAATATTGAAATCTTGACTTGACTAACAAGAAACAACTTATTTTAAAATTTTTTGACTAAGTCAACCCAAAATTTTGAAATTTATGAATGAAATAAGGAAAAGATATTTTTTATTTTTGAATTTTCAATGAGGAGAGAGAAAAACACAAATATGACCCAAAATATAAAAAATTTGGATTAAAACAAATGATGCATGCAAGAACACTATGAATGTCAAGATGAACACCAAAAACATTTTGAAGATCATGATGAACATCAAGAACTTATTTTTGAAAAATTTTCAAGAAAAGAAAAACATGCAAGACACCAAATTTAGAACTTTTTAATGTTTAGACTCTAAGAATTCAAAAATGCATATGAAAAACAACAAAAGACACAAAACAAGAAAATATGAAGATCAAACAAGAAGACTTATCAAGAACAACTTGAAGATCATGAAGAATGCAATGCATGAATTTTCGAAAAAAAATTTTTAGAAAAATTAAAACATGCAATTGATACCAAACTTAAAAATTGACACAAGACTCAAACAAGAAACACAATATTTTTGATTTTTTTTATTTTTATGAAAATTTTTTGGATTTTTTTCGAAAATTATTTTAGAAAAACGAAAAGAAGAAAAATTTTTTAAAGATTTTTGAAAACTTTTTGAAAATAAAATAAGAAGATAATTACCTAATCTAAGCAACAAGATGAACCGTCAATTGTCCAAACTCAAACAATCCCCGGCAACAGTGCCAAAAACTTAGTGCATGAAATTGTGATCTCAATGGCGCCAACAACTTGGTACGCACAATTGTAATCTCAACTCTTTTTCACAACTTCGCATAACTAACCAGCAAGTGCACTGGGTCGTCCAAGTAATAAACCTTACCTGAGTAAGAGTCGATCCCACGAAGATTGTCGGCTTGAAGCAAGCTGTGGTCATCTTGTAAATCTCAGTCAGACAGATTCAAATGGTTATGGAGTTTTAATGATTTAAAAGATAAATAAACATGAAATAAAGATAGATATACTTATGTAATTCATTGGTGGGAATTTCAGACAAGCATATGGAGATGCGTTATTCCTTCTGAATCTCTACTTTCCTACTGCCTTTATCCAATTCTTCATACTTCTTTCTATGGCAAGATGTATGTTGGGTGTCAGTGTTGTCAATGGCTACGTCCCATCCTCTCAGTGAAAATGGTCCTCTACGGTTTCTGTACGGCTAATCAACTGTCGGATTGCTCGTCTCGGATGAAAAATACCATGCACAGATATCGTATGGCTAATCAGCTGTTGGTTCTCGATCGTGTAGGAATAGGATTTACTATCCTTTTGCGTCTATCACCACGCCCACCAGTCGCGTGTTTGAAGCTCGTCACAGTCATCCCATCCCAGATCCTACTCGGAATACCACAAACAAGGTTTAGACTTTCTGGATCAAAAGAATGCTGCCAATGGATTCTAGCCTATACCACGAAGACTCTAATCTCGGATTCAGATGCCCCATTGTCAGAGGGGAGTCGATGTGAATCGTTGATTAAAAACCCAAGAGATATACATTCAAGCTTGTTTTCATGTAGAACAGAAGTGGTTGTCAATCACGCGTTCATAAGTGAGAATGGTGATGAGTGTCACATAATCATCACATTCATCATGTTCTTGTGTGCGAATGAATATCTTAGAATAAGAAGAAGCATGAATTGAATAGAAGAACAATAGTACTTTACATTAATACTCGAGGAACAGCAGAGCTCCACACCTTAATCTATGGTGTGTAGAAACTCCACCATTGAAAATACATAAGTGATGATGGTGTAGGCATGGCCGTGAGGCCATCCCCCAATGTCTAAGATACCATAAAACTGATCAAAGATGTCTAATATAATAGTAAAAGGTCCTATTTATATCAGACTAGTTACTAGGGTTACAGAAATAAGTAAATGTTGCAGAAATCCACTTCCGGACCCACTTGGTGTATGCTTGGGCTGAGCATTGAAGCTTTCATGTGTAGAGGTCTTCCTTGGAGTTAAACGCTAGTTTGTAACTTGTTTCTGGCTTTTGACTCTAGCTTGCAACTTGTTTCTGGCATTTAACGCCAGAATAGGGCAGAAAGCTGGAGTTAAACGCTAGTTTGCATCATCTAAACTCAAGCAAAGTATTGACAATTATATATTGCTGGAAAGCCCTGGATGTCTACTTTACAAAGCAATTAAGAGCGCGCTATTTGGATATCTGTAGCTCCAAAAAATCCATTTTGAGTGCAGGGAGGTCAGAATCCAACGGTGTCAGCAGTCCTTTGTCAGCCTCTGAATCAGATTTTTGCTCAGGCCCCTCAATTTCAGCCAAAAAATACCTGAAATCACAGAAAAACACACAAACTCATATTAAAGTCCAGAAATGTGAATTTTGCTTAAAAACTAATAAAAATATATTAAAAACTAACTAAATCATACTAAAAACTATGTAAAAACAATGCCAAAAAGCGTATAAATTATGCACTCATCAAAGACATCAAAAATGGGAAAGAAAACAACAAAAAAAGTGGGGCGTCTGAAGCAAGCGTGCCACATGGATCAAACGCCACAAAAATGTATTAGCGTGGCACGCCAGAAGCTGGGCGTGGCACGCTGGTACAACATTCTATAGGGAAAAAATGAAGATCATCAAAGGGGCGTGGCACACCAGAAGCAGGGCGTGGCACGCCAATTTATTATTAGAAGAACCATCACTATGGCGTGCCACTTTGTATCGAAGTCGTGGCACGCCAGCTCCAGAGTTCACTTGGGCGTGCCACTTGAGGATCAAGGTGTGGCACGCCAAGTCTAAATGACCCACAATTGAATAGGCGTGCCACTTGAGCAACATGGCGTGGCATGCTGGTACAAAAGTCCAGAGAAGGGGCTGAAGGCAAATGAAGTCTGGGCGTGCCACTTGAGCAACAAGGCGTGGCACGCCAGTGAACAAGAAGACAATGCAAAAAGCCGGGCGTGCCACTTGGTATCGAAGGCGTGGCACGCCAGCTCAAGAAGTCCCACTAAGGCGTGCCACTTGAGCAACAAGGCGTGGCACGCCAGTGAACAAGAAGACAATGCAAAAAGCCAGGCGTGCCACTTGGTATCGAAGGCGTGGCACGCCAGCTCAAGAAGTCCCACTAAGGCGTGCCACTTGAGTGATGAGGCGTGGCACGCTAGCAGCTAAAGACGCCAAATAGAGCTGGGTGTTCCACTTGGTGTCGAAGGCGTGGCATGCCAGGTTACTTGGGCCAATTAAAATATCCTGGGCGTGCCACTTTGGCTCGAAGGTGTGGCATGCCAGGGCTAAAACAGAGGACGGCGTTCCACTTGAATGGTGAGGCGTGGCACGCCATGTCAAAAACAGAGGGAGCGCAACACGCCAGAGAAGCGCCAGTCACACGCCAGCTGGAAGATCTCGTCTGTTGAGTTTCTCTTCCCTCCAAAATTGTAATTTTCTTTTCACCTTTTGTAATTTCCTTTATTTCTAGATCTAGGAGTAGTATAAATACCCTTGGAAGTATTGGAAAAAGGGTTAACAAGTTACATAGTCTAGTTTTGAATTCACTTTTCACTTTTCACTTTTCGCACTTCATCTCTTCCATCTTTTGTACTTTCTTTCTGAGCTATGAGTAGCGAAATTCCCTCTCATTGAGAGAGGGAGCTCTATTATACTTGATGGATTAATGATAGTGAATTCCTTCTTCTCTTCATCTTCTCTTTGATTTGCTAGAAGGAATTTCAATTTTCATACTTATTGTTCAATTAACTTGGAAAAGAGATTGAATGCAAAATGGGTTTCATGGGAACCTTAGAAAAGGAAACATGAAACCATGCTAGAAATCCCTTCTCACACTTGAGTAGAATCTGGGTTTTGGTGTTTGGATATGGCGACATACAATCCTCCCTCTACTTGGATCTATGATGATGTGTGGTATAATCAGGGACCATGCATATCTCTCTTCATGAGCAATTAGACCAAGGAATTGGCTATTGATCAAGATCTGAGAGATTGAGTCACCAATGGATTAGGGCTCAATCAATCATGATTGCCAAGAGGTCAATGAGTTGCATGACTGAAGAGGATATGAGCTGGATTTAATCCAAAGAGACAATATCTCCTGATCTCAATGAATTCTCCCATTCTTATCTCTCCCATTCTTTTATAGCTTTTATTTACATTTTGCAAAATCCAATTCCCCTTTACATACCTACTATTTCCATTTCTGCACTTTATTGCTTTCCTTTATTCTTTTGCCATTTATGTTTCTGCCATTTATAATTCTACACTTACAGCTTACTCTGTTGAGCTTGACTAATTCACCAATTAATTAAAATTGCTCAAATCTACCAATCTCTGTGGATACGATCCCATTCCACTGTGGGTTAATACTTGACGATAATTTTGGTGCGCTTTCCAAGAGCGAATTCATCAATATTAATGGGAAGGGAGTGAATCTCAGACTCATCAGGCATGCCCAAGCCTTTACCTTCCTCTTCTTCATTCTGGAAAATTGTACGCCCAGGGTTTGGCATGCCACGCCCCTTGTATGTGTTGGTTCCTTCATTGGCGTGCCACGCCCAGAACTCAAGTGGCATGCCCATGTCTTCTTCTTGTTGATGGTTGATGCTGGCGTGCCATGCCTGAGACTCAAGTGGCACACCCAAGTGAGAATTGATAGTCGGCGTGCCATCCCTTCGACACCATGTTGCATGCCCACATGCTTGGCTTCCTTCCTTCTTATTTG
Source organism: Arachis hypogaea (assembly GCF_003086295.3). Classification (NCBI taxonomy): domain Eukaryota; kingdom Viridiplantae; phylum Streptophyta; class Magnoliopsida; order Fabales; family Fabaceae; genus Arachis; species Arachis hypogaea. Next base: position 51,056,798 of record NC_092041.1, read on the forward strand.
GAAAGTTGTACTACCGTGGCATGCCCTGATTCTTCTTCGTTCTAGGAGCTGGCGTGCCATGCCCAACATCCAAGTGGCACGCCCAAATGGTCAATGAGAGTTGGCGTGCCACGCCTTGGCTTTCAAGTGGCACGCCTAATTGAGGATGAGGGCTTGGCGTGCCACGCCTTTGATATCAAGTGGCACGCCCAGCTTTACTTGGACTTCTTTGAAGCTTGGCGTGCCATGCCTAGGTCTTCAAGTGGCACGCCCAAGTGAGGATAAGAGCTTGGCGTGCCACGCCTTCGATCTCTAGTGGCACGCCCAAGTTATGATGAGAGCTTGGCGTGCCACGCCTTCGATACCAAGTGGCATGCCCAAGTGCTTGGACCTTAGGATTAATGAACTGGCATGCCACGCCCCATGTTTCAAGTAGCACGCCCATAGTGGTTGATGGTCCTGGCATGCCACGCCCCTCTTGTGGCCTTCATCATTGCTCTCTGGAAAGTTGAACCAGCGTGCCACGCCTAGCGCCTGGCGTGCCCTGCCCATATTCTTTCATGGCATTTGCTCTAAGTGGCAGCCAGTTTCACACGCCCAGCTCTGTATTGTTGTTTTCTTCCCCTTTTATTGCACTTTTCACATGAAATTCAACACAAATCCATTTCAAAGCAATGTACCATATTACTTATCATTTAGCTCATGAAATTGCATTGAAACAATGAATATATGCCTTTTTATGGTCCTTTTGCATAGGTAAAAAGGGTAAATGATGCAAGTCATCAGTGCGCACTCTTAGGATACACACATTGCCTTCTATCATACCACACAACTTACTTTTCCTCAATTCTTGTTTTCTATAGTAACCCGGAGCCATAATGTCCATCAGTTGAAGGTGGAGCCTCTTAGAGCATTTCTATATGTCCTATGTCTGTTGTTTTGAATTGCATTTAGTATGATTGAGGCCATCTTTGTATAACTCACAAACCCATATGGCCAACCCTTACATCTACCCTTGTAAACCACTTTTTGAGCCTTTAATTCCCCTTTTTTCTCATTTTAAGCACATCATTTGCCCTAAGTGAAAAACTATTATGTCCTTGAATTATATCTTTAATTAGCTTGGGTTTGAGTGTGTGTGTTAATCAAGTGTAGGGGGAATTTGTGGGAAAATATTGGTAGTTAGTGCTTTGGGTATTCATTGAGAATATTTGGGAAAGTGGAAAAATACTCATGCATTCATTACTTGGAACATATGCATCTCTCTTATATGATAAAAAAAATTTCGATGTACATACTTTTTATAAAAAAAAGAAGAAAAAGAAAAAAAGAAAAGGACGAAAAGAAATGAGAATAAAAATGTAAATAAGAGATGCATATGTGATTGATTTGAAAAGAAGCATGCATGAGTGAATGTGAAAAAAAAGGGATAAATGGGTAGTTAGGTTGTTTTGTTATGTGTATGGGATGATATAGGATTAGGTGGGATGCTTGAGCTAATCAAAGATCCAATCTATTAGCCCACTAAACTATATTAATCCTACCCTTACCTAAGCCCCATTACAACCCTCAAAAGTCCTCATGATATTTGCATGCATTCATCAAATATTAGTTAACTGTTAGATGACTTGCAAATCCTTGAGGAACATGATTAAAGGAGGATTGAGTGATTAAGCCCTAAACACTGAGTGGCTAGAGTGTAAACACATCCGGTGAGGGGTTCAATCGCTCAAATCTATGTTTCCCTTATCTCGTATCTTCTTGCAAGTTGTTGAACTTAATTTTGAAATCTTCAAATCAAATCTTTGGACATAGATCATATTGCTATATTTGCTTTGTCTTGGCCCTAAGTTTTTACTATGGATTGATTGAGATTCTTTTGTTTGTTTTTACCAAACTCAATAGGAATCATATTGTAGATATAAATAGATAGCATTTAGTATAGTTGCATTAAATAAATCATTTAACCTTTCATTCATCTCCTTTGGTTGGTTTAGCATGAGGACATGCTATTGTTTAAGTGTGGGGAAATTGATGAGTCCATATTTTATGATATATTTTGGTTTGATTTGGGTGGATTTTATTATATAAACCCACATTTATTCACCTAAATAGCATGCTTTTGTGATTTCTTCCTAAATTGTGCTTAAATGTGAAAACATGCTCTTTTGTGCTTAATTTTAGTTAATTTTTATTCACTTTAATCCCATTTGGTGCCATGATGTATTTTTTAAGTGATTTGATGTTTCCAAGGTAGGTATGGGTTGAAGAAGTGAGGAAAAGAGAATGCAAAAGGGAAGAAACCATGAAGAAATGGAGTTTGGATGTTCCAGCACCCGTGCGTATGCACAAGTATGCGTGCGTACGCACAAGAAGGATTTGCGAGCGATGCGTACGCGTGACCCACGCGTACGCGTGGATAGGAATTTAGCCAAACGACGCATATGTGTGACCCACACGTACGTGTGACCAGAATCACGTGAGCTCATTAATGCAAATTGCTGGGGCGAATTTTGGGCCTCCAAGACCCAGTCCAACTCATTTTCTGAAGCTATTTGAGGTCAAAGTGAAGAAGGATGGAAGGGGGCAATTAGGTTTAACTTTTATCATGTTTTAGTATAGTTCTCTAGAGAGAGAAGCTCCCCCATCTCTCTAGAATTAGGGTTTTCTTAGTTTAATTTCCTTTAATTTTAGCATTTAATTCTTGTTTTAATATAGTTTCATTTATGTTTCTATGCTTTCTTGTCTAAACCTTCTTCATCTCTTTTGTTATTTTCTCTTTTATGTCATTTTTATGTTTATGAAAACTTTTGTTAATTTAATTTTCATTTAATGCAATTTATGTTTCCATGCCATTTATTTCTTTCTCTAGTTATTGTTATTTTCTTGCTTTTGGTGTTTTAGATTTTATTTTACTGCAATTTAATGTTATTTTATTTTCATGCACACCAAGTGTTTGATAAAATACTTAGCTTAGTTTTCACTTAGTTTTTCCACACTCTTGGCTTGCAATTGTTGACTTTGATGATCCTTGAGTCATTGATGTCCATGCTTGTTTAATACATTAGAGTAGTTAGTTGATTTGGTTTCCATTGACTCTATGTGACCCTTAGTGTTGACATAAGACTTATGGATTGAAATCAAATATGCCTATTTGACTTATCTTCGATGTAAGGTTGACTAAGTAGGATTAACTCTTCATAATCATCATGTGTTTGTGGTCAATGACTAGGATAGGTAACCTTAACTCTCAATTACTTGCCAAGAGATTTCTTGCATTTGAAGTTTCTTTTCCTTGCATTTAATTGCTTTGACTTTTATTGCTTTGATGTTTAATTTCTTGCATGTTTAGTTTTCACACTCTTGGTTGAGAAATTGGGTGTTTGGGTGGAATTGAGTTGTGGTTGTCCATTCTGCATTGTGTGAGGATTGTTAATTGGTTTGGTTTCCCTTGACCCTAAGTGACCCACTATTGTTGACATAGGACTTAGGGATTGGGATCAATTATGCCCTTTTGACTAATTCTCAAGTAGGATTGACTAATTGGGATTAATTCCACACAATTGCCATGTTTGTGGTCCATAACTAGGATAGGAATCCTAAATTCTCCAATTCTCACTAAGAGTCCTTTTTAGCACTTAATTTCCTATTGGATTGCTTTTACTTGCTTTATTTTAATTCCTTGCATGCATCTTTATTTGAGTAGCAATATACCATTTGCTGAGGCATTAGAGCAAATGCCACTCTATGCCAAGTTCTTGAAGGAGCTCATAACCAAAAAGAGGAACTGGGAAGCAAAAGAAACCATAGTGTTGACTGAGGAGTGCAGCGCCATCATACAAAAGAAGCTACCTCAAAAGCTGAAAGATCTGGGGAGTTTTCAAATCCCCTACATCATAGGGGACATCACTATTGAGAAAGCTTTGTGTGATTTGGGAGCTAGTATAAATCTCATGTCCCTGATGTGTGGAAAACGATCCAACACAAAACTCACCGGCAAGTGTACCGGGTCGCATCAAGTAATAATAACTCACAAGAGTGAGGTCGATCCCACAGGGATTGAAGGATTGAGCAATTTTAGTTTAGTGGGTGATTTAGTCAAGCGAATCAAGTTTTGGTTGAGTGATTTGTGTTTAACAGAAAGTAAATGATAGTAAATGTAAAGGGGAAAGGGAGAAGTGCAGTAAATTGAAGAACAGAATTGTAAATGTGCAGAATCTTAAAGAGCAAGAAAGTAAATGACTGAAACTTAAAGTGCAAGAAACTTAAATTGCAGTAACTTAAATGGCAAGAAAGATAAATTGCTAGAAAGTAAAAGGGAATTGAGGAATGGGATTGCAGGATCTAATCAAAGAAGATGTAAATTGCAGTAAATGGTTGAGCAGAAAGTAAATCAGAAGCAATAAGCATTCAAACAGAATTGAAAGGAAATGTAGCAGAGGTTCACAGAAGAACCCAAAATGAGTTGTGATCTCAGGATCCCAAGGGCTTAGGTAGCAGAGCCTAAAACCCAATTTCCTTCCCAGATCTGAATTATCAAAGCAATTAACAGAAAATTAAAGATGAAGCAGTAGAAGAACAGATTTGGAATTCAATTAAGCAGAGAATAAAGTGCAAAGAGCTTGAATGGGAATTGGGACAGAATTTCCCCAATTTCACACACCCAATACTCAGAAAACAGAAGAGTAGAATTGCCCAAGAGAATGGAGGAAGGAGATCAATCAATTCTCCCTTGATCCTCTTAGTTCTCGGACAAGTCCCTCAAGAAAGCTCAAAGACAAAGGAAATTCAAAAGCTCTCAAAAATAAGAGTCAAAATTCAAAGCTCAAAGTAAAGGTAGCTAAAAGTCTTTTTTTTTTAATTACATCAAACTAAGTCCTATTTATACACTTTCTATTCTTGGATAAAGGGATTTGGATGGGCTTTTGGATTGGTGAAGAAATGAATTCAAATGAATTTTTAATTTGAATTTTGGCCCAAAAACCACTCCCAGGAGGCTGCCCTGCCCTTGTGGAGGGCAGGGCAGAAAATTGATGCTTGGTGCTTGGAGTTGGTGCGGCCATGTTGCGTCTTGGTGCTGCGTGGTGCGCGTCTGGCATGAGGTTGGTGCGCCAGAGGCTGCCCTGCCCGTGCCAAGGGCAGGGCGGGAAAGCTGATGCGCCAGAATGTGGGGCGTGCGTGTGCTTGGTGCTGCCAGATTTGAGGAACGCGCGTGCGCGCGATGCACGTTGGTGCGTGGGACGCTTCCCTGCCCGCGCCAAGGGCAGGGCAGGAACGGGTTGGTGCGCCAGGGGGCGTTTGGGCGTGCGGATGGTGCTACCAGGGGGCGTTTGGTGCGCCAGGTTGAGAAATGGTGCGCCAAGGTCTTGTGTGTGATGCGCCAATTTCAAAAGCTGCCCTGCCCGCGCCAAGGGCAGGGCAAGGTTCCCAATCTTCATGACCCGTGTTCGAACCTGGTGGCTTGCAAACACGCTACTTTTTCTTTTGATTTCTTGGCACGCTAGTGGGTCTTAGAGCTTGGCTTTCTCATGGTTCATTGTTCGAACCTTGTGGCTTGCATAGTTGACATTTTTACCTTGATTTTCTTCCTCATGGAGCCCGATCCTGCTCTCCACAAGGGCAGGGCAGAGTTCCCTATGCTTGCTTGGTCACCTAATGCTGCCCTCCTAAAGGGCATTCTGCCCTTGTGGAGGGCAAGGTTGCTTCCACTATGAGTTGCGGCACGCTTCTCCCTTCTTTGGCCACGCTTTCCTTTTCTTGTGTCACGCTTCTTAGGCCACGCTTTTCATTTTCTTTTCTTTTCTTCACCTATAATAAACCAAACAACCACTCAAAGTATCACTAAATTCAAGAGGCTTATAAATCAATTAAAATTCAATTAAAATGAGCTCAAACCTCAATGATTAACATTAAATTCATGGTGGTTGTATGATTTAAAGAAGTTATGCATTTTCACTCCAAACCACTTACTTAGGATGCAAGAAAGTGCATAAATGCTATCTAAACAAGTGAATTTAGCTTGGAAAATGGGTATATGATGACTTGTCATCAGTCCCTAACCATGATGAGAAGGATGAAGATTGAGAAAGCCAAGCCAACAAGAATGGCACTCCAATTGGCTGACAGAACATTCAAGTTTCCACATGGGGTGGTGGAAGATTTACTAGTGAAAGTAGGGGAGTTCATTTTCCTTGCTGATTTTGTTGTGCTAGACATGGAGGAAGAGGCCAACGCATCAATTATCCTGGAAAGACCATTTCTAGCTCCTACTGGAGCCATCATTGATGTACAAAAAGGGGAACTAGTCCTGAGACTACATGAAGAAAAAATGGTCTTCAACGTCTTCAAAGCAATGAGCTATCCCAAGAAATCCATAGGAGAATGCATGATGGTAGATACCATGGAACAGATAGTTCAAGAAGTTATGAGGGAAGAACAATGTGAAGAAAACATTAAGCTGGAACAAGCAACCTTGAGGAGCTCAATCATACCAACTACCACAGACAACAAAACTACAGATGCACCAAAATTGGAACTGAAAACCTTACCTCCTAGCTTGAAGTATGCATACCTGGGCACTAATCACACTTACCCAGTGATCATAAATTCAAGTCTGAGCAAGGAGCAAGAGGAGGAACTTATCCAAGTGCTGAGACAACACAAGGATGCCATATGCTGAACACTTTCAGATTTAAAGGGGATCAGCCCTTCAATGTGCATGCATAAAATCTTACTTGAAGAGGATGCCAAACCCTCAAGACAGCAACAAAAGAGACAGAACCCAACTATGAATGGAGTAGTTCAGAAAGAAGTTCTAAAATTGTGGCAAGCAGGGGTGATCTACCCCATCTCGGACAGCCCTTGGGTAAGCTCGGTGCAAGTAGTCCCTAAAAAAGGGGGGATCACTGTTGTGGCAAATGAGAAGAATGAATTGATACCCACAAGAATGGTAACCGGATGGCATATGTGCATTGACTACCGGAAACTTAATGAAGCCACCCGAAAAGATCACTTTCCCCTGTCCTTCATGGACCATATGCTTGAAAGATTGGCAGGACATGAGTACTATTGTTTTCTAGATGGGTATTCGGGCTACAACCAGATTGTTGTAGACCCCAAGGATCAAGAAAAAACTTCATTTACTTATCCATATGGCATTTTTGCTTATAGGAGAATGCCCTTTGGATTGTGCAATGCACCTGCCACATTCCAAAGGTGCATGCTCTCCATTTTTCCAGATATGATTTAGAAGTTCATAGAAGTATTCATGGACGATTTCTCTGTATTTGGGGACTCATATTCTGATTGCCTATACCATCTTTCCCTTGTGCTAAAAAGGTGTCAAGAAACCAACCTTGTTCTAAAATGGGAGAAGTGCCATTTTATGGTAACTGAAGGGGTGGTTCTTGGTCACAAGATTTCAAAAGATGGCATAGAAGTAGATAGAGCAAAAGTGGAAGTAATTGAAAGATTGCCTCCACCTTGCAATGTCAAAGCAATCAGAAGCTTTTTGGGACATGATGGGTTCTATAGGAAGTTTATTAAAGATTTTTCAAAGATTGCAGAACCCTTAGCAACCTACTTGTCTCAAATACGCCTTTTGTTTTTGATAGAGAATGCATGGTAGCCTTTGATGAACTTAAAAAGAGACTCTCCTCTGCACCTATTATAGCACCACCAAGTTGGGATCTTCCCTTTGAACTAATGTGTGATGCATCTGATTTTGCTGTTGGTGCCGTCCTAGGATAGAGGAGAGACAAGCTAGTACATGTAATCTGCTATGCTAGCAAAGTCCTTAATGAGAATCAAAGGAACTATACCACCACAGAGAAAGAACTTTTAGCCATAGTTTTTGCTTTTGATAAGTTTATATCATATCTTATTGGCTCAAAAGTAATTGTGTTCACTGATCATGCAGCACTCAAGTACTTGTTTACCAAACAAGAATCTATGCCCAGATTGATAAGATGGATCCTGTTGCTCCAAGAATTCGATATTGAGATTAAAGATAAGAGCGGAGCAGAAAACAAGGTAGCTGACCACCTCTCAAGGATCCCACAAAAAGAAGAAATGTAGCAAGTTACAGTAAATGAAAGCTTCCCTGATGAACAATTGATGATGATTCAAGTAGCCCATTGGTTTGCAGACATAGCTAACTTCAAGGGTATAGGGAAGTTGCCAACAAACATCAACAAGCACATGAGGAGGAAGCTAGTCAAGGATGCCAAACACTACATCTGGGATGACCCCTACTTGTTCAAAAAGTATACTGATGGTGTCCTAAGAAGGTCTATATCCCATGAAGAAGGGCAAGAGGTGCTATGGAAATGCCATGGATCAGCATATGGAGGTCACTTTAGTGGAGAACAGACAGCAGCAAAGGTGCTCCAATCCGGATTTTACTGGCCAACAGTATTTAAGGATGCCAAAAAAATGGTGTCAAGATGTGATGAATGTCAAAGGGCCGGCAATCTTACCAAGAGAAATGAGATGCCACAACAATACATATTAGAGCTAGAACTATTTGATGTATGGAGAATAGATTTCATGGGACCCTTCCCAATTACAGAGAATCTCGTAAAAGAAGCAATGGCCGAACCCAACAACAATGCAAGGAAGATGCTTGGTGACTTTACTGCACCAAATTCCAACTTCTATGGAAGAAGCATCTCAATTCCTACCATTGGAGCAAACAACTTTGAGCTAAAGCCTCAATTAGTTTCTCTGATGCAATATAATTGCAAGTTTTATGGACTTCCATCAGAAGATCCTTTTCAGTTCTTAACTGAATTCTTGAAGATCTGTAATACTGTTAAGACCAATGGAGTTGATCCCGAGGTCTATAAGCTTATGATTTTCCCTTTTGCTGTAAGAGACAGAGCTAGAATATGGTTGAACTCTCAACCTAAAGATAGCCTGAACTCTTGGGATAAGCTTGTCACGACTTTCTTAGCCAAATTCTTTCCTCCTCAAAAGCTGAGCAAGCTTAGAGTGGATGTTCAAACCTTTAGGCAGAAAGAAGCTGAATCCCTCTATGAAGCTTGGGAAAGATACAAGCAACTAACCAAAAAGTGTCCATCTGACATGCTCTCAGAATGGACCATCCTGGATATATTCTATGATGGTCTGTCTGAATTGTCTAAAATGTCATTGGACCATTCTGCAGGTGGATCTATTCACCTGAAGAAAACGCTTGCAGAAGCTCAGGAACTCATTGAAATGGTTGTAAATAACCAGTTTATGTACACCTCTGAAAGGAATCCTGTGAATAATAGGATGCCTCAGAGAAAGAGAGTTCTTGAAATTGATGCTCTGAATGCCATATTGGCTCAGAACAAAATGTTGAGTCAACAAGTCAGTTTGATTTTTCAGAGTCTGAATGGATTGCAAAATGCATCCAACGGTACTAAAGAAGCATCTTCTGAAGAAGAAGCTTATGATCCTGAGAACCCTGCAATGGCAGAGGTGAATTACATGGGTGAAGCTTATGGAAACACCTATAATCCCTCATGGAGAAATCATCCAAATTTCTCATGGAAGGATCAACAAAAGCCTCAACAAGGCTTTAATAATGGTGGAAGAAACAGGTTTAGCAATAGCAAGCCTTTTCCATCATCCTCTCAGCAACAGACAGAGAATTCTGAGCAAAACCCATCTAGCTTAGAAAATATAGTCTCTGATCTATCTAATGCCACTCTCAGTCTCATGAATGAAACAAGGTCCTCCATCAGAAATTTGGAGGCACAAGTGGGCCAGCTGAGTAAAAGAGTCACTGAAATTCCTCCTAGTACTCTCCCAAGCAATACAGAAGAGAATCCAAAAAGAGAGTGCAATGCTATCACCTTGCATTGTGTGGCCGAACCTAGAGAGGAGGAGGAGGACGTGAATCCCAGTGAGGAAGACCTCATGGGACATCCTCTAGACAAAAAGGAGTTCCCATTTTAGGAACCAAAGGAATTTGAGGTTCATATAGAGACCATAGAGATTCCTTTGACCCTCCTTTTACCATTCATGAGCTTTGATGACTATTCATCTTTTGATGAAGATGAAAACATTGTTGAAGGGCAAGTTACCCAGTATTTAGGAGCAATCATGAAGCTGAACATCAAGCTATTTGGTAATGAGACTTGGGAGGACGAACCTCCATTGCTTATTAATGAACTGAATACCTGGGTTCATCACACTTTACCTCAAAAGAAACAGGATCCTAGTAAATTCTTAATACCCTGTACCATAGGCGCCATGACCTTTGAGAAGGCTCTGTGTGACCTAGGGTTAGGTATTAACCTCATGCCACTCTCTGTAATGGAGAAACTGGGAATCTTTGAGGCTCAAGCTGCAAGAATCTCATTAGAAATGGCAGACATGCTAGTGAAGGTTGAAGGCCTTTACATCCCTACTGATTTCATAATCCTAGACACTGGAAAGGATAAGGATGAATCCATCATCCTTGGCAGACCCTTCCTAGCCACAGCAAAAGCTGTAATTGATGTTGACAGAGGAGAGTTGGTCCTTCAATTGAATGAGGACTACCTTGTGTTTAAGACTCAAGGATCTCCCTCTACAGCCATGGAGAGGAAGCATGAAAAGCTTCTCTCAATACAGAGTCAAACACAGCCCCCACATTCAAACTCTAAGTTTGGTATTGGGAAGCCCCAACCATGCTCTGAATATCTGTGAGGCTCCATGAGAGCCCACTGTCAAGCTATTGACATTAAAAAAGCGCTTATTGGGAGGCAACCCAATTTTTATTTATCTATCTTATTTCATGTTTTCTTTAGGTTGACGATCATGTGGAGTCACAAAAACAACTGCAAAAATCAAAGCAAATTCAAAAATAGCATTAAAAATAGCACACCTTGGAGGATAAGCTTATTGGCGTTTAAACGCAGTAAAAGTAGCAGAATGGGCGTTAAACACCCAGTCTGGCACCATTTTAGGCGTTTAACGCCAGAAATGGGCACCAAACTGGCGTTTAACGCCAGAACAGAGCATCAAGTTGGCGTTAAACACCAAAAACAAGCAACATCTTGGCGTTAAACACCAGAAAAGGTATAAATATGGTGTTTAACGCCAAAAACAAGCAGCAGTCTGGCGTGAAACGCCAGGATTGCACAATAAGGGCGTTTTGCACGCCTAAAAGGAGCAAGGATGAGAAATTCTTGACCCCTCAGGATCTGTAGACCCCACAGGATCCCCACCTACCCCACATCTCTCTCTCTTTCCCTCACACATCTCTATAACACTCCACCCAAAACACCACTCACCAATCAAATACTATCCTCTTCCCTATATTCTCTTCATCAATCACCTCCATATCTCTTCCCCAAAAAATCCCACCTACCTCACTTTCAAATTCGAACACTTTTCCCTCCCAAACCCACTCAATTCCATTCGGCCACTCTCCCTCTCTTTCAATATAAATACCCCTCTTCACTCCTTCATTTTCACACATCACAAACACTCTCCTACCCCATAGGCCGAACCTCTATCTCCCTCCATCTCCTTCATTTTCTTCTTCTCCCCCTTCTTTCTTTCTTCTTTTGCTCGAGGACGACCAAACCTTTTAAGTTTGGTGTGGTAAAAGCATTGCTTTTTGTTTTTCCATAACCATTTATGGCACCTAAGGCCGGAGAAACCTCTAGAAAGAGGAAAGGGAAGGCAAAAGCTTCCACCTCCGAATCATGGGAGATGGAGAGATTCATCTCAAAAGCCCATCACTAGAAAAATGATGGAGCAAACAAGAGAGCCCACTCATGGACCTCAACAAGAGCATGAGGAATTCCCTCATTAAGAAATCCCTAAGATACCTCAAGGGATACATTTTCCTCCACACAACTATTGGGAGCAACTAAGGATAGGAGCACCAAAAGTACTAAGGATGGAGCAACAAAGGCAAGGAAGAGACATAGAGGAGCTCAAGCGTTCCATTGGATTTTCAAGAGGAAGAACTAGCCGCCATCACTAAGGTGGACCCATTTTTTAATCTCCTTGTTCTTATTTTTCTGTTTTTCGATTTTACCCTTGTGTCTTCACTACATGATCATTAGTGTCTAGTGTCTATGTCTTAAAGCTATGAATAATTCCATGAATCCTTCACCTTTCTTAAACGAAAAATGTGCCTAATTACAAAAGAACAAGAAGTACTTGATTTTCAATTTTATCTTGAAATTAGTTTAATTATTTTGATATGGTGGCAATACTTTTTGTTTTCTGAATGAATGCTTGAACAGTGCATATTTTTTATAGTGAAGTTTATGAATGTTAAAATTGTTAGCTCTTGAAAGAATGATGAACAAAGAGAAATGTTATTGATAATTTGAAAAATCATGAAATTGATTCTTGTAGCAAGAAAAAGCAGTGAAAAAGAAAAAAAAAGTAGTAAAAAAATGGCAAAAAAAAAAGAGAAAGAAAGAGAAAGAAAAAGCAAGCAGAAAAAGCCAATAGCCCTTTAAACCAAAAGGCAAGGGTAAAGAGGATCCAAGGCTTTGACCATTAATAAATAGGAGGGCCGAAAGGAATAAACTCCTGGCCTAAGCGGCTAAATCAAGTTGTCCATAACCATGTGCTTGTGTCATGAAGATCCAAGTGAAAAGCTTGAGACTGAGTGGTTAAAGTAGTGATCCAAAGCAAAATAGTGTGATTAAGAACTCTGGACACCTCTAATTGGGGACTTTAGCAAAGCTGAGTCACAATCTGAAAAGGTTCACCTAGTTATGTGTCTGTGGCATTTATGTATCCGGTGGTAATACTGGAAGACAAAGTGCTTAGGGCCACGGCCAAGACTCATAAAGTAACTGTGTTCAAGAATCAACATACTGAACTAGGAGAATCAATAACACTATCTTAATTTTGAGTTCCTATAGATGCCAATCATTCTAAACTTCAAAGGAAAAAGTGAGATGCCAAAACTGTTCGGAAGCAAAAAGCTACTAGCCCCGCTCATCTAATTGAGACTAAGTTTCCTTGATATTGTGAGATTCATTGTATATTCTCTTCTTTTTATCCTATTTTGTTTTCAGTTGCTTGGGGACAAGCAACAATTTAAGTTTGGTGTTGTGATGAGCGGGTAATTTATACGCTTTTTGGCATTATTTTTACATAGTTTTTAGTATGATTTAGTTAGTTTTTAGTATATTTTATTAGTTTTTAAGCAAAATTCACAATTCTGGACTTTACTATGAGTTTGTGTGTTTTTCTGTGATTTCAGGTATTTTCTGGCTGAAATTGAGGGACCTGAGCAAAAATCTGATTTAGAGGCTGAAAAAGGACTGCTGATGCTGTTGGATTCTGACCTCCCTGCACTCGAAATAGATTTTTTGGAGCTACCAAGACCTAAATGGCGCGCTCTCAATTGCGTTGGAAAGTATACATTCAGGGCTTTCTAGCAATATATAATAGTTCATACTTTTCTTGAATTTTGACGATGCAAACTCCCTGCCCTATTCTGGCGTTAAACGCCAGAAACAGGTTACAAGCTAGAGTTAAACGCCCAAAACAGGCTGCAAACTGGCATTTAACTCCATGAGAAGTTTCTACACGTGAAAGCTTCAATGCTCAGCCCAAGCACACACCAAGTGGGCCCAGAAGTGAATTTCTGCATCATTTACTTATTTCTGTTAACCCTAGTAACTAGTCTAGTATAAATAGGACTTTTTACTATTGTATACATGCTGGGATCTGTGGACGTTTAATCCTTAGACTTGGAGGCTGGTCATTCGGCCTTGCCTGGACCATCATCACTTATGTATTTTCAACGGTGGAGTTTCTACACACCATCCATTAAGGTGTAGAGCTCTGCTGTTCCTCCAGTATTAATGCAAAGTACTACTATTTTCTATTCAATTCATGCTTATTCTTGTTCTATGATATCCATTCGCACACAAGAACATGATGAATGTGATGATTATGTGACGCTCATCACCATCCTATGAATGCGTGCCTGACAAACACTCCTGTTCTACATGTAAACGAGCTTGAATGCATATCTCTTAGCCTTCTGGTTCACGATCAGAGTCTTCAAGCTAGAATCAATTGGCAGCATTCTTGAGATCCGGAAAGTCTAAACCTTGTCTGTGGTATTCCGAGTAGGATCTGGGATGGGATGACTATGACGAGCTTCAAACTCGAAAGTGTTTGGCGTAGTGACAGATGCAAAAGGATCAATGGATCCTATTCCAACATGAGTGAGAACTGACAGATGATTAGCCGTGCGGTGACAGCGCATTTGGACCATTTTCACTGAGAGGACAAATGGTAGCCATTGACAATGGTGATCCCCCAACATACAGCTTTCCATAGAAAGGAGTACGAAGGATTGGATGAAGGCAGTAGGAAAGCAGACATTCAGAAGGAACAACGCATCTCCATACGCTTATCTGAAATTCCCACCAATTAATTACATAAGTATTTCTATCTTTATTTTATGTTTATTTATCTTTTAATTATCAAAACTCTATAACCATTTGAATCCGCCTGACTAAGATTTACAAGAAGACCATAGCTTGCTTCAAGCCAACAATCTCTGTGGGATCGACACTTACTCACGTAAGGTTTATTACTTGGACGACCCAGTGCACTTGATGGTTAGTTGTGCGAAGTTGTGAAAAAGAGTTGAGATTACAATTGTGCGTACCAAGTTGTTGGCGCCGTTGAGATCACAATTTCATGCACCAACGATCTAGAATTTCACAATAAACTCTCGTTGCAAGTATAGCTCCTAGACCAACAAAAATCCTTTCGTTCAAAAATTTGATTGTCACAAATAACAAACCTAATAAAAATAAACCGAAATATTTAAACCTCGAGTCGTCTCTCAAGGGATTGCAGGGAAGTGTTCTTGTTATTGGTTATGCAAAGGTATATTTTGGGGTCTTTTAAGATAAGAAGCAAGAATAGTAAATGGTAATGAAAATCAAATGACTAGAAAAGCTGTTGGCAAGGTATGAGAACTGAAAATCCTATCCTGGTTATTCTTATCAATTGTGATGAGAATTGTTCATTGCTCCCACTTAGTTAACCCTCAACGAATGAAGGAAAGTCAAGTGGGCTAATCAATTTGATTCCTCAAGTCCTAGTCAACTCCTAAGGAAAGACTAGCTTTAGTGGAACCCAAATCAATCAGCAACTTTCAATTATCAATCAACAAAGGAGTTTGATAACTCAAGTGTTACCAACTACTCAACCAAGCCAAGAACATAAAATCCTACTCTAACATCCTATTAAGCATTTTGTCAAGTACTTGGAGGGAATAACATAAAAACATAGAAAATTAATAAGGGAATATTAAATCTAAAACCAACAATTGCAAAATCAATGATAATAAATAATAGAAGGAGCAATAAACATGAAATACTTCAAATTGCATAAAAAGGAAAATCAATCTAACATGAAGAGTTCATAAACTAAATTGGAAAAGAAGAGAATTAACAAGAGGAATAGATAAACCAAAGTACTAGAATAAATAAGAGTATAAGAAAAACTAAATTAAAGGAACATTGAACCTGGAATTGGAATTTGGGAAGAAATAAACCTAAAACTAAGAGAAATCCTAAATCCTAAAACCTAGAGAGAGGAGAGAGCCTCTCTCTAGAAAACTACATCTAAAACTTAAAATTGTGAATAATGAGAAGTGTGTGATTGATTCCTTCACTCTGCAACCACTAATCTGTATTTTCTGGGTCGAAAACTGGGTCAAAAACAGCCCAGAAATCACTGCGGGCGAATTCTGCTACGCTGAACTTTTCGCAGATGCAAGCGTCCGCGTACATGCCGCGTGCGTGTGCCTAGCTGTATAGCCACTATGGCAAATTATATATCATTTTAAAGCCCTAGACGTTAGCTTTTCAACGCAATTAAAACCGCCTCATTTGGACCTTTATAGCTCATGTTATGATTGATTGAATGCGAAGAGGTCAGGCTTGGCAGCTTTGCGATTCCTTCAATTTCTTGTATTCCTTCCACTTTTGCATGTTTCCTTTCCATCCTATAAGTCATTCCTGCCCTGTAATCTCTGAAAAAACTTAACACACATATCAAGGCATCGAATGGTAATAAGAGAGGATTAAAAATAGTGAAATTAAGGCCAAAGAAGCACGTTTTCAATCATAGCACAAAATTAGGAAGGAAAATGTAAAACAAGTGATTTATATGAATAAGTGTGAGATTAGTGGATAAAATCCACTCAATTAAGCACAAAATATACCACAAAATAGTGGTGTATCAAATCTCCCCACACTTAAACATTAGCATGTCCTCATGCTAAGCTCAAGAGAAGCTATAAAGAGTGAAGAGGAATGGTAGAATAGATGAAATGCAACCTATCTATGTGAATGCAACTACATGCAAAATGTTTCTACCCACTTACTGCATTTGCACACTTTCCTTCATTGCATTTTAATTTTATTCATATTTTTATCTCCTTTTCTAATCTCCTATTTTACCATTGGTGTTAAATGTTCTTATTCAACTGTTGTATCTTTTCTTGAATTATTTTGGTGCTTCGTGACTTGTTCTACACTATTGGGTGATATTATTAGATGTCAATGCTAATCTTTTATGACATTTGTATTCCTTGTGCATTGATATATCCCTATAATGTCTCTCATGACCCACTCTCTCTCCCTCATTGTTGCAATTTTTAAACTATTCATATGCCATTTGCTTCTGCTGTTTTCTCACTTGCATGTTGTAGCTGCCATGTAGTTGAGACACTCATCATTTGGTATCACCCACCCATATTCTATTTTTTTTCCTATCTTTGCTTGTGGGTTACTCTTCTTCCTTTTTCTCTTCTTTCAGGATGGCCACCGAGAAAGAAAAAGGAAAAGCTTTTAAATGGGGCGAACAACAAGTCCATCTGTATGATCCATTAGAGAAAGAGCATCAGTTGGAGCAACCCGCCCACTTGCGCATCTCAGCATGCACCGAGGATGGTGCAATCTTTAAGTGTGGGGAGATCGATGACTGACTTCCGTGGGTTAGTTACCCCCTTTTTCAAACACGAATGTTAATTTGTTAGTTGTTGCATTTGCATATTTGACTGCATGTTTGTTTGATTTTGTGCATTTAGCCACTACTTGGTTAAAGTAATGAGTTTCTTTTCAAGACCCTTTTTATAGTATTTCACTAATTTAAATTGAAAATTTGTGTTAAACTTGTTTAAAGATTGTAATTTGGAACATAGGTTATAGCTAAAGAACACACAACCCGTGAGAATTGAGCTTATTTATATGGTTACACTATTTAACCAGAATATTTTATTCTTGTATATTTTCTTCTCTATAATTGTAATCTATATTTTGTTCCATTCTATATATCCATTATTTAGTGTATTTACATGCTTGCATATGATTTAGGCCATCATTTGTTGTTAGCTCACTTATCCCAAATAGCCTACCCCTTCAATCACCTTTGTTAGCCACCTTGAGCCTTTTAATCCCCGTTTGTTCTATATTTTACCACATCACTAGCCTTAAGTGGAAAAATAATTAATTATCCCAAGTGAATTTTTGGTTAGCTTAAGTTAGAGATTGTGTATCAATTAAGTGTGGGGAATTGTGGGAACTTGGGATGATGAAAGTGTATTGTGGGACAAAAGTATTGGGAATTTGGGTGCATACTCATATGAGACCAGAAAAATTAAAAACTAATGTGCATTGATATGTTATGTTTGCTTTCATAAAAAAAATAAAATCAAATCAAATAATTAAGTAAATAAATGAATAAGGGGACAAAATTACCCCAATGTCCAGTTTAATAAAAGATCAATGCATATGTGATAAATTAAAGAAAATCTGATGCATGAGTATGTGAAATATACTAAAGTGGGAATTATGGGTAGCTAGGCTTAATTTTAGAGTTATATAGAGTGTATGTATGTTAGGTGAAAGCTTACGTTAGTCAAAGATTTAATTTACAGCTCACTTCGCCATACATATATCCTCACCCTTACCTTAGCCCCATTACAACCTTGAAAAGACCTCATGATGTTTGTATTGGTACATTAAATTTGTGTTGATTGGTTAGATGAAGAACAAAGTCTAGAAAGCATGACTAGAGAAGATGTGAGTGAATTAACCCTAGACACTTGAGAGAGTTAGAGTGATATACACTACCAGTGAGGGTTCAATGCTTGATTCTATGTTCCTTGCTTTCATGAGCTATCTTCTTACAAGTTTACCTGTCTTTACTGTATGATTTGAATTAGTGGAATCTTATTTATATTTGTCTTGGAGAACTTGTTTACTTTTAACCAAGTAGATAGAAACATTTTTGCATTTAGTTGCATTCATATAGATAGTTTGCATTTCATGAATTCTATCATTCCTCTTCACTCTTATAACTTCTCTTGAGCTTAGCATGAGGACATGCTAATATTTAAGTGTGGGGAGATTTGATGCACCACTATTTTGTGGTACATTTTGTGCTTAATTGAGTGGATTTTATCCACTAATCTCACACTTATTCATATAAATCGCATGTTTTACATTTTCCTTCCTAATTTTGTGATATGATTGAAAACGTGCTTCTTTGGCCTTAATTTCACTATTTTAATCCTCTCTTATTACCATTCAATGCCTTGATATGTGTGTTAAGTTTTTTCAGAGATTACAGGGCAAGAATGACTTATAGGATGGAAAGGAAGCATGCAAAAGTGGAAGGAATACAAGAAATTGAAGGAATCGCAAAGCTGCCAAGCCTGACCTCTTCGCATTCAATCAATCATAACATGAGCTATAGAGGTCCAAATGAGGCGGTTCCAGTTGCATTGGAAAGCTAATGTCTGAGGCTTTGAAACGATATATAATTTGCTATAGTGGCCATACAGCTAGGTGGCGCGCACATGGCATGTACGCGGACGCGCGCATCTGCGAAAAGTTTAGCGTAGCAGAATTCGCCCCCAGCGATTTCTGGGCTGTTTTTGACCCAGTTTTTGGCCCAGAAAACACAGATTAGAGGCTGCAGAGTAGAGAAATCAATCACACACCTCTCTCTAGGTTTTAGAATTTAGGATTTCTCTTAGTTTTAGGTTTATTTCTTCTCGAATTCCAATTCTAGGTTCAATGTTCCTTTAATTTAGTTTCTCTTATACTCTTATTTATTCTATTACTTTAGTTTATCTTCTTCCATTATTGATTTATTAATGCAAAGAGTATTTTTTTCATTTAATTTCTTTATTTGCTTGATTATCTCAACTCAATTCCAAAATTATCATGTTCTGTTTCTACTCCCTTTACATGTATGCGAAATTGGCATCCATGTCAATGGAGTAGGCTCCCAACTTGGCTTGGGAGTTGATTAATATTTGAAACCCTTGAGTTGGAATACTTAAGAGTTAATTGATAATTGGATGTTATTGGCCAGTTCTCTAGTTACCAACGCTAATCCTTCCCCAGGGAGAGGATTATGACTTGTGAATAGAAGTTGGCTCTCAACTTACTTGACTTCCCTTTATTTGGTAAGGGTTAACCAAGTAAGAACAACAACCTATTACTAATAAATCTTGGAAAATCCAACAAGGATAGAACTTCAGATTAATCTTCTCCTAGCCAAGGCTTTTTAATTTAATTACTTAAAATCCCTTTTAATTTCCATTGCTTTAATTTATAGTTATTTATTTTCCCATTCTCCAACTCTAAAATTTCTCAGAAAAACCCATAACCAATAGTAACACACTTCCCTGCATATCCTTGAGAGACGACCCGAGGTTTAAATACTTCTGTTTATTTTATTGGATTTGCTTTAGTGACAACCAAATTTTTGTACGAAAGGATTCTTTATTGGTTTAAAAGATATACTTGCAACGAGGATTTATTTGTGAAATTCTAGACCACGCAAGGAAACCGTTCGTCAGTGTACTTGAGTATTTTCTGAGTTAAAGTTCCAACCTTTATTCCCTAACACTTTCTAGTATTTATAGTAATTTGTTTTGTAACCGACGAGTAATTATGCAGCACTATCCTAGAGATAACCGTTCCTGCTCTTTCGCCACTAAGCATTATTCATTAATTCCTCACGTGGTAAAAGCCTTCAACTCCTCCATTATCATAACTGCTCGATCCGCTTATTCGAATATCTTGTTCGATTGCCTGTCTCGAATATTTGTCCAATTTAATAAAGCGTTTTGAAATCAAACCCGTGTCGAGTACCTCAAACCAATGCCTGCACTTGATTCTTTTCAACAACTACTTATATCTTCGACTTTTTCACCACTTCGAATTAACTTACCTTAATTGAAAATATTTTTTTATAAACAAATTGCCCCTTGGATTAATGTGTTTGCCTTTGATGATATCATTGGAAGATGAAACACTTAATCCAAATTCAAATTTCAATCTCTTAAATCAATAATAATTACAATTTAACTTCCTGTTAATACTGATCCACTCGACATGTTTCCCGAGACTTGCACTTTCTCTTTCCACCACTTCGCCTTCTTCGCAAAGTTACCTCTTTTCGCATTCCTTCTGCAATAACGGCTACAGTATTTCCTTTAAAGTCAACATTTTCGTCGTTATTCAATTTTTCTCGAACTCTTGCTTTCTGAATTCCTCTTGCATCAATCTCTCTTGTGTAACCCTTAACTTTCAAAATTTCCTTTTACTCTATTCTGTAATGGCCGCTTCCTCTTCTCATGCTGCTGCCTAAGACAAGGGTAAAGGTCCCATGGTAGCACCACCAGCTCCACCAGCCCTTCATATACTAAATCAAGTCAATGATGAGTCGTTGACGACCCACAGCTTCCAATTAATGACACCAGAATCCTAATCCCTTTCACAATAGGGGGAGATACCCAATATTTCCTTGGGCCTGTTGAATCTCTAAAAAGGGTGAACAAGAAACTACCTTTCTTCTCTAGTGCTCAAGGGGAAGATTTGTTGATTAACCAAACCCTCGATATCTCCTTCTTTATTAATCAGAAATCCTTCAGGAATAATCCTCAAGGATCCGATTTCATGGCCTGGTATCAGCACCTTGCCCTTACAAACAATGCTGACTGGGGTGTCTGATAAACCCTGATTTTGTGGTTTATCTTGTGCTTGGTTTAGGGGATTTATTCACCTTTTTTCACATTTATTCAATGAAATAGCATGGTTTTGTAATTTTCTCTTAATTTATGCTTAAATGTAAAAACATACTTTTTAGGCCCTTAAATTGGTGATTTTAATTCACCTTAATTCCATTCGATACCTTGATATGTTTGTTAAGTGATTTCAGGTTCATAAGGCAAGTATTGGATGGAAGAAATGAGGAAAGAAGCATACAAAGTGGAGAATGCATGAGGAAACAAGAATTGGAAATGCATCGATGGGCGCACAAGCGTACAAGGCGCACGTGCGCAAAAGTGACTTCGCGTAGAGACTCGCACGCGTACATGACGCATCTGCGCGGATGAAAAATTGCCAATAGACGCACACGCGCACATGGCACGTATGCGCCGATACTCGCACGTGACTTACTTAAAGGCAAAATGATGGGGGTGATTTCTAAGCTGCCCAGGCCCAATTCCAACTTGTTTCTGAGTGTATTTCATGCAGAATTGAAGTCCAAGCATAGGGGGAGCAATTGTTTGTAGTGTAGCATCATGTAGTTTAGTTTCTAGAGAAAGAAGCTCCATCTTCTCTCTAGAATTAGGGTTCCTAGGTGGTGCATGAAATTGTGATTTCAATGGCGCCAACAACTTGGTATGCACAATTGTAATCTCAACTCTTTTTCACAACTTCACACAACTAACCAGCAAGTGCACTGGGTTGAGTGAGTAAGGGTCGATCCCACGGAGATTGTCGACTTGAAGCAAGCTATGGTCACCTTGTAAATCTCAGTCAGGTAGGTTCAAATGGTTATAGAGTTTTGATAATTAAAAGATAATAAAACATAAAATAAAGATAGAGATACTTATGTAATTCATTGGTGGAAATTTCAGATAAGTGTATGGAGATGCATTGTTCCTTCTGAATTTCTACTTTCCTACTGCCTTCATCCAATCCTTCATAATCCTTTCTATGGCAAATTGTATGTTGGGTGTCACCGTTGTCAATGGCTACTTTCCGTCCTCTCAATGAAAATGGTCCTCTACGGTTTCTGTACGGCTAATCAACTGTCGGATTTCTCGTCTCGGATGAAAAATACCATGCACAGATATCGTATGGCTAATCAGCTATTGGTTCTCGATTGTGTAGGAATAGGATTTACTATCCTTTTGCGTCTGTCACTACGCCCTACAGTCACAAGTTTGAAGCTCGTCACAGTCATCCCATCCCAGATCCTACTCGGAATACCACAAACAAGGTTTAGACTTTCCGGATCTCAGGAATGCTGCCAATTGATTCTAGCTTATACCACGAAGATTCTAATCTCAGATTCAGATGCCCCATTGTCAGAGGGGAGTCGATGTGAATCGTTGATTAAAAACCCAAGAGATATACCTTCAAGCTTGTTTTCATGTAGAACAAAAGTCGTTGTCAATCACGCGTTCATAAGTGAGAATGGTGATGAGTGTCACATAATCATCACATTCATCATGTTCTTGTGTGCGAATGGATATCTTAGAATAAGAATAAGCATGAACTGAATAGAAAATAGTAGTACTTTGTATTAATACTCGAGGAATAGCAGAGCTCCACACCTTAATCTATGGTGTGTAGAAACTCCACCGTTGAAAATACATAAGTGATGATGGTCCAGGCATGGCCGTGAGGCAAGCCCCCAATGTCTAAGATAGCATAAAACTGATCAAAGATGTCTAATATACTAGTAAAAAGTTCTATTTATACTAAACTAGTTACTAGGGTTTATAGAGATAAGTAAATGATGCAGAAATCCACTTCCAGGCCCACTTGGTGTGTGCTTGGATTGAGCATCGAAGCTTTCATGTGTAGAGGTCTTCCTTGGAGTTAAATGCCCGTTTGTAACTTGTTTCTGACATTTGACTCTAGCTTGCAACTTGTTTATGGCGTTTAACGCCAGAATAGGACAGAAAACTAGCGTTGAACGCCAATTTGCGTCCTCTAAACTCAGGCAAAGTATGGACTATTATATATTGCTGGAAAGCCCTAGATGTTTAATTTCCAACGCAATTAAGAGCACGCCATTTGGGTTTCTGTAGCTCCAAAAATTCTATTTCGAGTGCAGGGAGGTCAGAATCCAACAGCATCTGCAGTCCTTCTTCAGCCTCTGAATCAGATTTTTGCTCAGGTCCCTCAATTTCAGCCAGAAAATACCTGAAATCATAGAGAAACACCCAAACTCATAGTAAATTCCAGAAATGTGAATTTTGCTTAAAAACTAATAAAAATATACTAAAAAGTGAATAAAACATACTAAAAACTATATAAAAACAATGCCAAAAAGCGTATAAATTATCCGCTCATTACTAGGGTATTTACATCTTAGGTCTAGGTCCAATTTCATGTTTTCATCTTGTTTCCTTCATGAGTTCTTGCTTCTACACCTTCATCCTCTTAGTTGGTGATGTTAATTTTACTTTTATGTCTCTTTTATGTTCACGCACTCAGGTTGGATTTGGATCTCTTTTAATGCAATTTTATGTTTCTATGTCCTTTTTATGTTCATCTTAATTGCTATTGTTGATTTCTTGCTTGTGGTAGTTATGGGTTTCATTAATTCTTTCATTTTGTGATGCTTACTTTTCTTGCACTCTAGGTGTTTGATGAAATATTTCCTTTAGTTTTTAAGTAGTTTTCTTTACTCTTGGCCTAGGCTAAGGGAATTGAGTGACCTTGGGTCATTGGGTCTCAATGAATTGGTGATTTGAGAACCCTTGGTGATCAATTTGATAACCATTGACTCTAACCCACTACTAATTTAATTAGTAGATAGGTTGGGACTTATGGATTGATGTTGATCAAGCCTATTTGACGTACCTCAAGCCTAGGAGTAGACTATACGTACTTAAAGCTTTTGAAGGTAGACTTAATAGGTTGGCCTCTCATAATTGTCAATATATGGTTTGTAGACAAGGATGGTGATTTCAATTACCTATGTCTAGCCAGGAGTATTTTCCTTTTCTTTTATTAGTTAATTGCTCTCTTTACTCTTCTTGTCATTTATTTTGTTGTCCCTTTTATCAACCAAAACCCCCTGCACTTTTATAGCCAATAATTGACCATTTCATTGCAATTCCTCGTGAGACGACCTGGAGTTCAAATACTTCGGTTAATTCTTATTTGAGGTTTGTTATTTGTGACAACCAAATTTAATTTGATTCAAGGATTGACTATTGGTTTGGACTATACTAACAACGGAAATATTTTGTGGAATTCCGAACCGGTATAAATTCTCACTACCAGTGCCTTGGGGATTCAAGAACTACTGAGGCTTTCTCACTTTTCAACTTCAACGCTCCCTTGGATGATTGGGCCTGTAACTTGTTTTTGGAATAGGACAACTAAAAACTTCCACCTCCCTTGTGGAATGATTCGCATGTCTCTTTTAGATGTAGCCGCTATCACAGGGCTTCTGATAAACCCTCCAGACTGTACTTCTGGCATACAGCCTGAGTGGCAATACAATATTGTCTTAAGCAATTCTTATAGCGATTTCATTGCTCATAAAATGGGTGCAGAAGGTACTACTGTTACAGATGATGAGCATGTAGCCTTCCTGTGTTACTGGCTGAACGCAGTCATTTTCTGTTCTCGAAGCGTCAGATGTCAAAGTTTTTTCATCCCTTGGCTGCTCTGCTTCATGAAGGGAAAGCTCTTAGTTTGGCCAAACTTCTTCTAGGGCATATTTTCGAAGAGCTTGGTGAATTCGTACATTGTCTCTGAGACAATAGTATGATTAGTACAGGAGGCCCTCTTTGGCTTCTCAAATTATGGCTTAATGCCATTTTCGAAAAATTTATGACAAAGCATGGAGGTGGTGCTACTGACAAACAGCACATCGAAGGCTTCTGATTGGCTGATTACAAGCCCAATTTCCTAAATACACAATCGGATGATGACCGATTTTGGGATGTTTTTTCTCTCTTCCATTTCTGTAAAGATTTTTACAATGACGACCTAAATTTCGCTCCTTTTATGCGTCGAAATTGTGGTCCTGCATGGCTTGATCATTTAGTTTTCCCTAATGACACTGAGGAAAAGAAACTTGCAAATCGGAATTGGGCGAACTTGCTAGCTATCCAAATAATTCCTATAGAGCTGCCCCAACACAAAAAGGAAAGGTTCAAAGTGACCCTTTATGCCCCTCATTTTACAGCCAGGCAACTGGAATTTACTCAAGCCATCCCAACTCCACTGCCTCGAAACAGTGACCCATTCTGCCATATGACATTGACTTCCCAAGAAGGACTCGACGCTTGCCACTTAAAAAATCAGCAACACAGGGAGCGTTTCAATTTCCTTGTTTATGATTGCAGCTCATACATTACCAAGTCCTACTTTGAATGATGGACTTCCTACTACTCTAAGTACACTCATACTTTAGAGGAAATTTAGCGATCTTCCATTCAAGCAGCCCCTGCTGCTGAGGGTTCTCCTAAAAGAACCCAAAAACGAAAAGCTAACACCACAGCCTCCTCACGACAACCACAACACAAAAGTCGAAGGACTCCCACAAGGACTTCTAGAAAGGTACTCATTTCTATAGATATACATGCACTTGAAATCGAAATATTTTAAGAATCACATTTATTTGATAACTCTCGGTTTTAATTTTTCAGCAGTTACGGTTACAACCGTCAAGCGAGAGCTCCAATGGAACTGAGCAAACCATCCATCACATCCTTGTTGCTTCTTCTCAATCAGAGGATGCAGCTTATTCGGATCCCGGTCCTCAACTAATTTGAAAACCAAGACTCGTTCTAGTAATACTATCATTTCTACATGTGTTTTATTTAAGTTAAAATAAACCTTAACTTATAACTGCGTACCTTTCATATCAGCCCACCACTGCTGCTCATTCAATCACATCTCCTTTGGCATCCAATCAGCCACTTTTACAACAACATCATGACTAGGGACGTTCCACATCTCATGATTCGGTCTAAGTCACAGGGTCTGTCGAACCACTGTAGGTTGCTTTTCCACCTCCCAATGTAACACAAGTGGTTGATTTGACAAAAGATCCTTCACAACACTCTCCAACATAGACTCAGATACTTGGACCAACCTCACCAAACAACCAGGCTGCACTCTCTGCTGAAAACCAAGTAGCTCCAGACTCCGACTCTGTCTCTAGAGTTGCTAAAACTACCAATTCAGATTCTCCTCGATCCAGGGTCTTAGAAACTCCTCAAGGATTCTCTAGTCCCCCTCAACAGGCTGAATTTCAAACACTCCCTAGACAAGCATCCAGAAACTTGGGTGCTTCTACCACACCTGTAAGTGCTACATTGGCCAGCCTATTCTCTGTCCAGAATCAAGTCATCTAAGAGGACGAAGTGCCTGTACCTGTCCCAAAACTTCCAAGACCTTCCACATCCAGTCCTTCATTCAAGTTAAATATTGATACTTGAGAACAACTTCGGTTACTTCTTAAACTCTTGAACCATCCACCTGCTGCATGAGTCAATGATACAATTCTCAATTAACTTTTATCTGAGCTTTTAAATTTTACCTTTGATCTCCCAGCTACTATTCTGCATTTTGCCTTAATCTGATAATTCAAACTGCTTGCCAACAATAGTGTAGCTTTGAATATAAACCCCAAGAAATCGAGAACGAGGAAGCTAAGATCAAAACTGATGTAGAAGGTTGTGCTGTAGCCCTCTAACCAATCAAAGCTTCCCGTGAAGAATTCGATTTGAGAATTTCTCATACTATTTCTATTCAAGCTTTTTATGACAAGGAAGAAACAAAACTTGAAACATAATTAGCCTAGATCAATGAAAAGCTTGCCAAGATATGTAAAAGATGAGCTGATATAGCCAAACCTCTGACTACTGCCCAGCAAGAACAACAACATCTCATCCAGGAAATTGTTTCGATTGAGACCAAGTGAGAAAAATATGAGAAACAATTTGAGAAAGTCTAATTCGACAAGTTCAAGCATGTTGAGGCACTTTCAGCTTTGGATAACAAAAGGGCAAAGCTACGCTCAGACTTGGCAAAACTCATGGCACCTCACACCCCTTAAATTTTAGTATCTGTAATAGTTTTAATTCATTTTGGACTCATGCATTTTGACTTTAATTTAACAAACAAAAATATTGCTTTAAGTATTTTCCATTAATCGAATCAATTATAGGTCCAGATTCGATATCTTTGATTCGATATCCATTTTCCAAATACAACCTATTAATTGGAAGGAACCTTCCCAAGTATGGGACCATTTGCTAAGAAATCTCGGTCTCTTTTCCATTGGCAAAATAACTTTCAAAACCAATTCACCTATACCGAAATGCTTTTCTCTTATTCGATGATTATAACTCTAAGCAACACTTTCTTTTTGTCGAATCATATTTTCAAGTGCCAAGATACGCTCTGAATCCAACTCATTCAACTCATCAAACATTGCATTCCAGTAATCATCGACTGGTAAATCATTCTGTTTCGATATTCTCAGAGTATTCAAATTAATTTCTAGTGGTAAAATCACATCATGGCCATACACCAATTTATAGGGAGACGTACGTGTCGATCCCTGATGAGCGAATAATTTATACGCTTTTTGGCATTGTTTTTAGGTAGTTTTTAGTAGGATCTAGCTACTTTTTGGGATGTTTTAATTAGTTTTTATGCAAAATTCATATTTTTGGACTTTACTATGAGTTTGTGTGTTTTTCTGTGATTTCAGGTATTTTCTGGCTGAAATTGAGGGACCTAAGCAAAAATCTGATTCAGAGGCTGACAAAGGACTGCAGATCTTGTTGAATTCTGACCTCCCTGCACTCAAAGTGGATTTTCTGGAGCTACAGAACTCTAAATGACGAGTTCTTAACTGCGTTGGAAAGTAGACATCTAGGGCTTTCCAGCAATATATAATACTTCATACTTTGCTCGAGTTTTGATGACACAAACTGGCGTTCAAATGTCCATTCTCTGCCCTATTCTGAAGTCAAAACGCCAAAACTTGCATAAAAGTTGGAGTTAAATGCCCAACCTGGCACCAAAGCTGGCGTTTAACTCCAAGAGAAGCCTTTACACGTGTAAAGCTCAATGCTCAGCCCAAGCACACACTAAGTGGGCCCGGAAGTGGATTTCTGCATCATTTACCAATTTCTGTAAACCCTAGCAGCTAGTTTCATTATAAATAAGACCTTTTACTATTGTATTTTCATCTTTTGATCATCTTTTGATCTCTTGATCACGTTTTGGGGAGGCTGGCCACTCGGCCATGACTGGACCTTGTTCTTATGTATTTTCAACGGTGAAGTTTCTACACACCATAGATTGAGCTGTGGAGCTCTGCTGTTCCTTGAGTATTAATGCAATTACTATTGTTCTTCTATTCAATTCAGCTTATTCTTGTTCTAAGATATTCACTCACACTTCAACCTGATGAATGTGATGATCCGTGACACTCATCATCATTCTCACCTATGAACGCGTCCCTGACAACCACTTCCGTTCTACTTAAGATTGAGCATGTTTTTCTTGGATTCCTGGTCCACGACGCATGGTTGCCTCGCCTGACAACCGAGCCTTTCATTCTGTGAGATCAGAGTCTTCGTGGTATAAGCTAGAATTATTGGCGGCCATTCCTAAGATCCGAAAAGTCAAAACCTTGTCTGTGGTATTCCGAGTAGGATCTGAGATGGGATGACTGTAACGAGCTTCAAACTCACTACTGTAGGGCGTAATGACAGACGCAAAAGGATAGTAAATCCTATTCCTACATGATCAAGAACCAACAGCTGATTACCCATGCGGGAAACCATAGAGGACCTTTTTCACTAAGAGGACGGGAGGTAGCCATTGACGTCGGTGAAACCCAACATACAGCTTGCCATGGAAGGGAGCAAGAAGGATTGGATGAAGGCAGTAGGAAAGTAGAGATTCAAGAGGGATGAAGCATCTACATACGCTTATCTGAAATTCCCATCAATGATTTACCTAAGTATCTCTATCTTTATCTTTATGTTTTATTTATCTTTTAATTATGAAAACTCCATAACCCATTTGAATCCGCCTGACTGAGATTTACAAGGTGACCATAGCTTGCTTCAAGCTGACAATCTCCGTGGGCTCGACCCTTACTCATGTAAGATATTACTTGGACGACCCAGTGCTTGCTGGTTAGTTCTGCGAAGTTGTGATAAAGAAGTGAGATTACAATTGTGCGACCAAGTTGTTGGCGCCATTGTTGATGATCTCAATTTCGTGCACCAATCCCCTTGGAGAATTTCGATAAGCCCATAATACCTGGCTTAAAGTTTCATGCCACGTTCGGGGTCTATTCCCGATATGTTTTTTTATCAAACTTATCAGGATTTTGTTGGCTGCCTCTACTTGCCCATTAGCCTGTGCATAATAAGGAGTTGAAGTAACCATATTGATATTCCTCGAGGCTGCAAAATTTTTAATTCGCTGATCAATAAACATAGTCCCTTGATCAGTACTCAATATTTGAGGAATTCTAAATTGATGGATTATATCTTCCTCAATGAAATCTATTATTTTATTTTGACCAATTTCTATTAAAGGAAATGCTTCAACCCATTTTGTAAGATAATCAATTGCTACCAAGATAAATTTATGCTATTTCGATGAAGGAGGGCGGATCAACCCAATCAAATCTAAAGGCCAACCTCTAAATGGCCAGGGTTTTATTATCGAATGCAACTCAGATGCCGGAATCTGCTGATCGAACCATGCTTCTGGCATTTTTGACACGCCTTTGCATAATCGATACAATCTTTTATCATAGATGGCCAATACACATGATTGCGATATAACACCTATTTCATCTTTTTTCCAGCTTGATGGGCCCCACATATTCCATTGTGGACTTCATCCAAAGCAATATTTTGATCATCTTGGCCTAAACATCTCAACAAACTCCCATCAATTCCTTTCTTATATAGCTTATCAGCCATCAAAACAAAATTTATTGCCCACAATTTTATCTTTCCATTGATTGGGATACTGGGATTCCTTAAATACTGAGCAATAGGCTTTCTCCAATTAGTATCTTCCCATTCATCTATGCACAAAACTTCTCATTTATTTGCAGGCACTAATATTTGATGGATACTAGCCAATTTTTTAAGAGTTTCTGGACCGATTTAGTATCTCGAAACAATTTGGGCTAACTCATTAGCAATTTTGTTTTGAATCCTTGGGATGTGAACCAAAGAAACTTTTTGAAAGGAGGTTAACAACTCCCAAGCAGTTGTTAAATACTTTTGCAACATCTCATTATTGCATTTAAACTCCTTCGATAACTGCTTCAAAACTAATTGAGAATCCCCTAATATTTGAACTTCCAAAGCTCCTTTATTAATTAATATTTTGAGTCCCAAAATCAGAGCTTCGTACTTTGCCATATTATTTGAGCAAGGATATTTTAACTCGAATAAAAATTTTGATGGAATTCCTTCTAGCGAAACAATAAGAATCCTTACACCTTTACCATCTTTGTGCTTCAATCCATCAAAATATAACTTCCAATAATCGACCTCAACGTCGATCACATTTGCCCCCTGGTCATTCAGATTATTCGAATTATCAACAAGAAAATCTGCAATGACCTGTCCTTTCACAGCTTTTGTTAGGACGTATTGTAAATCAAACTCTGTCAAGGCTAACATCCATTTTCCTAATCATCCTCGTAACACTGGGAAACTTAACATGTACTTGATAAGGTCGGTTTGTGCTATAACCTTCACCGATTTAGCTACCATATAACATTTTAGCTTCATACATGCATAGTATAAAGACAAACACAACTTCTCTATCGGGGAATACCTTGTTTCGATATCAGTTAGAACCCGGCTAAGGTAATAACCTGCCCGTTCATGCCCATTCTCATCATCTTGGGCTAACATGCATCCAATTGTGTTCACAGAGGCTGCAATATACAATTTTAAGGGCTCATGAGGACGAACGCTTGCCATAATTGGGGCTTTGGACAGATAATCCTTGATCGAATCAAACGCGTGTTGATGTTCACTTGTCATTTGAAATAAATCTTCAAAGATAGTTCATTTCCCCTGGAAAGACTGAACTTTTTTCTTTGATTTAGGAGCAAATAGTGCAAAA
Source organism: Arachis hypogaea (assembly GCF_003086295.3). Taxonomy (NCBI): domain Eukaryota; kingdom Viridiplantae; phylum Streptophyta; class Magnoliopsida; order Fabales; family Fabaceae; genus Arachis; species Arachis hypogaea. The sequence goes on from NC_092041.1 coordinate 51,087,946, forward strand.
ATTGTGTCAGCCTTACTTTTATCAATTGCAATTCCTTTCTTATGAACAACAAATCCTAGGAAATTGCTAGCAGACACACCAAATGCACATTTTAAAGGATCCATCTTCAATCCCTTTTTCCTCATGGTAATAAATGCTTTCCTTAAATAATCAATAAGTTGATTCACTGAAATCGATTTAACCATAACGTCATCGATATATTCCTCCATAAATTTTTCAATAAACTCATGGAAAATAGCATTCATTGTTCGCTGATAGGTTGCATCAGCATTCTTCAAACCAAAAGGCATAACTACCCACTCATAAGTACCCAATGCTCCAGGACAACGAAAAGCAGTTTTGGACACATCATCTTCTGCAATGAAGATTTGCTTATAACCTGAATAACCGTCCATAAAACTTAAAATTTTGTTTCCCGCTGCAGAATTGATCAACATATCTGCAATTGGCATAAAATATTCATCCTTTGGAGTAGCATTATTTAAATCTCGAAAATCAATGCATACTGGTGCACGAAATTTGCAATCACACTTTTGCAATCCGCACAACTAACCAGCAAGTGCACTGGGTCGTCCAAGTAATACCTTACATGAGTAAGGGTCGAATCCCACGGAGATTGTTGGTTTGAAGCAAGCTATGGTTATCTTATTATTCTTATTCAGAATACCAACAACAGTGTTTTTCAAGTTTAATTGTAAAAAGTGAAAGGGCATAAAATAAAAAATTGTTACACAATAATGGAGAATATGTTGGAGTTTTGGAGATGCTTTGTCTTCTGAATTTCTGGAACATATTGCTTCCTCACTTTCATAAATGCAAGGCTCTTTCCATGGCAAGCTGTATGTAGGGTGTCACCGTTGTCAATGGCTACTTCCCATCCTCTCAGTGAAAATGGTCCAAATGCTCTGTCACAGCACGGCTAATCATCTGTTGATTCTCGATCATGTCAGAATAAGATCCATTGATCCTTTTGCGTCTGTCACTACGCCCAACACTCACGAGTTTGAAGTTCGTCATAGTCATCCAATCTCAGAATCCTACTCAGAATACCACAGACAAGGTTTAGACTTTTCGGATCCTCATGAATGCCGCCAACAATTCTAGCTTATGCCACAAAGATTCTGAGTAAGGAATCTAAGAGATACTCATTTAATCTAATGTAGAACGGAGGTGGTTGTCAGGCACACGTTTATGGATTGAGGAAGGTGATGAGTGTCACAGATCATCACCTTCTTCATAGTGAAGCGCAAATGAACATCTTAGAGAGGAACAAGCATGTTTGAATGGAAAACATAAATAATTGCATTAATTCATCGAGACGCTGCAGAGCTCCTCACCCCCAACAATGGAGTTTAGAGACTCATTCCGTCAAAGAGTATAAAATTCAGATCTAAAAATGTCATGAGATATAAAAAGAGTCTCTAAAAGTTGTTTAAATAGTAAACTAGTACCCTAGGTTTACAGAAAATGAGTAAACTAAGCTGGATAGTGCAGAAATCAACTTTTGGGGCCCACTTGGTATGTGCTGGGGCTGAGACTTAACCTTCTCACGTGCCTGGGCTATTTCTAGAGTTGAACGCCAGGTTGTAACCTGTTTTTGGTGTTGAACTCCAACTTGCAACCTGTTTCTGGCGCTGAACGCCAGACTGCAACATGGAAATGGCGTTGAACGCCAGTTTACGTTCTCTATCTTCATGAAAAGTATGGACTATTATATATTTCTGGAAAGCCCTGGATGTCTACTTTTCCAACCCAATTGAGAGAGCGCCAATTGGACTTATGTAGCTCCAAAAAATCTATTCCTAGTGCAGGGAGGTCAGAATCCAACAACATTCGCAGTACTTTTTCAGCCTGAATCAGATTTTTTCTCAGCTCCCTCAATTTCAGCCATAAAATACCTGAAATTACAGAAAAACACACAAACTCATAGTAAAGTCTAGAAATATGAATTTTTCCTAAAAACTAATAAAAATATACTAAAAAGTAGCTAGAACCTACTAAAAACTACCTAAAAACAATGCCAAAAAGCGTATAAATTATCCGCTCATCACATACCCTTAACTTCCTATTTTTCTTCATTACTGGGACGATATTCAAAACCCACTCAACATAACGTGCAGTTCAAATAAGTTTTGCTTTAATCAAGCGTTCTATTTCTTCTTTAATTTTTTATTGATTTCTGGGGAAAAATGTCTTGGAGTTTGTTTCACTGGCCTTGCATTTGGTTTTAATGCTAATCAATGTTCCACAAGTGAACGATCGAGACCAGGCATCTCATGATAATCCCAAGCAAAACAATCTTTAAACTCATGTAAAAGATAGAAAAGTTCAGTTCGAAAAGGATCAACCAAATCCTTACAAATTTAAGTAATTTGAACATCATCAGAAGTTCCCAAATTAACTTCTTCCAAGGGATCTTGAGATTCAAATCCCTTAAAATGATCCTTCTCTTTTATAGAGTATTTTTCAAAATCCAAAGAGTCTAAATCATAGATGCAATCAAAAGTAAAATCAATATCTTTGTTAGAAATAAGTTGAACTTGATTATCTACTACATTGATACTACTTCGATTTTCAACACAATGTGTCTTTGCTATTAAATCAGCCATTAGATTCGAAGCATTACTTTCATTACATGTAGAAGAAATATGTGAACTATGACAAAACTCGACTGAAGATATCGAGTTGATACAATCACTATCATTAAAAGAACTTCTAAACCTACATGATCCTTCTTCATCAGAAGAATCATCTTTATTCTTTACAAGAAAAAAATTATTTAAATAATTATGCAAACTTACCAGGTAATCGGAAACTTCCTCAACCTGGTCCATAAAGTGATTTTCAGAAGATCTTCAAGATAGACAATCCCAACCAGTTGGAGCAAATCCCAAATCTGGGTAACGCAACTTCACTGACAGGCGTTCCAAAGACAAGTAACAACCTTTATAATTATGAGAATTCAGTGTCCGGTCAACATTCAAAGACTTTAATTTAGGATTATATATCTTGAAATCAACATGCAATTATTTGACATAGAGGTTCGAATCTACTTTAATGACTTCAGGCTTGCAATCCTTCGTCCAAAGAAGAACACTTTGATGCACAGTGGAAGGTACTGCACCCACACCATGGATCCAATCACGCCCCAGCAAAGCATTATAGCTTGCTTTCGAAGGAACCACCACGAACATAGTATTTCACTCAGATGATCCAACCTTCATAGTCAGAGTAACCAGCCCTTTGCTGGAGTCGAAAACCCACTAAAGTTCGTCACCCCAATGTTTGTGGGGACCAAATCATCAGGATGCTTTTCCACCTTTATTAACATTCTCTCAGACAAAAGACTAATGGCTACCCTGCCATCGATCAAGACTTTGTTCACTTTGATCCCACTCAAAGTAGTGGTTATATGAAGTGGACGGAGATGAGACATTTGTTTTTCAGTAGGCCGCATGGTGCACGAAATTGTGTATGCCAATATTAATGGACTATTTAACACAGCTTCGCACAACTAACCAGCAAGTGCATTGGGTCGTCCAAGTAATACCTTACATGAGTAAGGGTCAAATCCCATGGAGATTGTTTGCTTGAAGCAAGCTATGGTTATTTTATTATTCTTAGTCAGGATACCAATAGGGTTCTTTAGTTTCGTATTAAGTAAAAAGAGCATAAAATAAATAAATGTTATTTTAATAATGGAGAATATGTTGGAGTTTTGGAGATGCTTTGTCTGCTTTATTTCAGCTTTTCTCTTGTAATCCTATTCCCACATGCTAGGCTCCTTCCATGGCAAGCTATATGTAGGGTGTCACTGTTGTCAATGGCTACTTCCCATCCTCTCAGTGAAAATGGTCCAAATGCTCTGTTACAGCACGGCTAATCAGCTATTGGTTCTCGATCATGTCGGAATAGAATCCATTGATTCTTTTGCGTTTGTCATCACGCCCAACACTCGCGAGTTTAAAGCTCGTCACAGTCATCCAATCCCAGAATCCTGCTCGAAATACCACATACAAGGTTTAGACTTTCTGGATTCTCATGAATGCCGCCATCAATTCCAGCTTATACCACGAAGATTCTGATTAAGGAATCTAAGAGATACTCATTCAATCTGATGTAGAACGGAGGTGGTTGTCAAGCACACGTTCATGGATTGAGGAAGGTGATGAGTGTCACGGATCATCACCTTCTTCATAGTGAAGCGCGAATGAACATCTTAGATAAGAACAAGCGTGTTTGAATGAAAAACAGAAGTAATTGCATTAATTCATCAAGACGCTGCAGAGCTCCTCACCCCCAACAATGGAGTTTAGAGACTCATGCCGTCAAGGAGTATAAAATTCAGATCTAAAAATGTCATGAGATGCAAAATAAGTCTCTAAAAGTTGTTTAAATACTAAACTAGTAACCTAGGTTTACAGAGAATGAGTAAACTAAGATAATTGGTGCAGAAATCCACTTCTGGGGCCCACTTGGTTTGTGCTGGGCTGAGACTTAAGCCTCTCACATTCTTGGGCTGTTTGTGGAGTTAAACGCCAGGTTGTAATGTGTTTTGGGCGTTGAACTCCAACAACATCAGCAGTCCTTTTTCAGCCTAACTCAGATTTTTGCTCAACTCCCTCAATTTCAGCCAAAAAATACCTGAAATCACAGAAAAATACACAAACTCATGGTAAAGTCCAGAAATATGATTTTTTCCTAAAAACTAATAAAATTATATTAAAAACTAATTAAAACATGCTAAAATATACATGAAAATACCCCCAAAAAGCGTATAAAATATCCGCTCATCACAACACCAAACTTAAACTGTTGCTTGTCCTCAATCAACTAGATAAATAAAATAGGATGAAAAGAAATTAAGAAGCAATAATATTTCAGAGTTTCAAGTGAAGCTCAGATTTTAGTTAGATGAGCGGGGCTAGTAGCTTTTTGCTTCTGAACAGTTTTGGCATCTCACTTTATCCTCTGAAATTCATAATGATTGGCATCTATAGAAACTCAGAATTTAGATAGTATTATTGATTCTCCTAGTGTAGTATGTTGATTCTTGAACACAGTTACTTTATGAGTCTTGGCCGTGGCCCTAAGCACTTTGTTTTCCAGTATTACCACCAGATACATAAATGCCACTAACACATAACTGGGTGAACCTTTTCAGATTGTGACTTAGCTTTGCTAAAGTCACCAATTAGAGGTGTCCAGAGTTCTTAAGCACACTCTTTTTGCTTTGGATCACGACTTTAACCACTCAGTCTCAAGCTTTTCACTTGGACCTGCATGCCACAAGCACATGGTTAGGGACAGCTTGGTTTAGCCGCTTAGGCCTGGATTTACTTCCTTGGGCCCTCCTATCCACTGATGCTCAAAGCCTTGGATCCTATTTACCCTTGCCTTTTGGTTTTAAGGGCTATTGGCTTTTTTCTTTTTCTTGATCCAATGAAATATTATAATTTTTAAAATTTTTTTAACTACTTTTTCTTGCTTCAAGAATCAAATTCATGATTTTTCAGATAAGCAATAATATTTTTCGTGTTCCTCATTCTTTCAAGAGCCAATATTCATAAAATTCAAGATAAAAAAAATGCACTGTTCAAGCATTCAATCAGAGAACAAAAAGTATTGCCACCACATATAATTAATTATAATTTTTCTTATTAAGAACTCGAAAAATATAAATTACTTCTTTATTCTAAAAATCTACTATTTTATTCATGTTTGATGATGATGAGAAAAATAAATTATAACTTAATTGGAAATAAAACCAAAATAGATATGCTAATTACTACTACTCCTATATAACTTCTAAGGTAAATTCCTATAATAACACTATCACAGAGTTAAAGCTAAAATTAGAACTCAACAACCTGTATTTTGGGAAGTGGATGTTCCTCTATTCTGTGGGGTGCTTGGTCCTTCAAGAATTAATTTCTGACGCTTCAGCTCCCTCAAGTCACGCCCTTGCTCCTCTTGTTCCCTAAGCAATTTGCAAAGCATGCTACTTTGATTATTCTGTTCTTCCTTTATTTGGTTCATAGCTTCTTGTAACTTGGAAACAGATGCCTCAAGATGCTCCCAATATTCGAATTGAGGGAGTTCTCGGAGAAATTCTTGTGCTCTTCTCTTGATTGAGTCATCCTGCAACTGTTGTCTTTCCATTGATATTTTAGTGATTGGCCGCTCAACTAAGATATACTCAATTATTCCCATCCTCACTCCAGCATCTCTGCAGAGCATAGAAATTAAGCTTGGATAGGCCAATTTGGCATCTTTGGAGTTCTTGTTTGCTATTTTGTAGAGTTCACACGAGATTAGTTGATGAACTTCTATTTCTCTTCCCAACATGATGCAGTGAATCATCACTGCTCTTTTAATAGTGACTTCAGAACGGTTGCTGGTGGGCAATATAGAACGCCCAATGAAGTCCAGCCAGCCTCTGGCAACTGGTTTGAGATCTTCTCTCTTGAGTTGATTTCGGATGCCAGTGGTGCTGGTGGTCCACCTGGCTCCAGGGATGCATATATCCTCTAAAATCTTGTCAAGGCCTTTGTTTACCCTCATCATTCTCCTATTAAAGGAGTCTAGGTCATCTTTCAGTTGAAGAAGCTTAAAGATCTCTCTAATTTTGTCAGGGTGGATGTGAACAATCTTTCCTCTGACCAAGGTTTGATAGTCATAGAGGGCAGTTCCAGTTATTCTTTGCTTGTCTGTCTGCCACAGATTAGCGTAGAACTCCTGAACCATATTCCTTCCCTCTTTTGTTTCAGGATTAGCTAGGATTTCCCAGTTCCTATTTTGAATTTACTCTTGGATCTCCGGATATTCATCTTCTTTCAGATCAAACTTGACTTCCGGGATCACTGATCTTAGACTCATTATTTTGTAGTAATGGTCTGAATGTTCTTTGGTTAAGAACTTCCCTTGATTCCAAAGTGGTTTTGGAATACTCTCTTTCTTGCCTCTTGGAGTGGGTTGTTTTCCATTAGGAGCTATGATCTTAGTGAGTATGTTTTTGTGATCACGGATAAACACACCAAACTTAGAGGTTTGCTTGTCCTCAAGCAAAAGAAAAGAAAGGAGAGGGATAGGAGGAGAGCAAGTGTTGAATGGTGGATGATGGGAGGGGCGCCGAATGTGGATATAAAGGGGGAAGGGTGGGTTTCGAAAATAAGAAAAAAAAGATAAGATAGAAGATATGATTTATAAAAGATAAATATGATACGAAAAAGATATAATTTAAAAAGATGTTAATTATATTTGGAAAAGATAAATTTGAATTTTTATTTTGAAAGAAGATTTTAAAAGATAATTGAGTTTTGAAAAACTTAAAAAAAGAGTTGGATTGGATTGGAAAAAGATTTGTCTTTATGGATTAAGATACATTTGATATTTTTGAAAAAGAAATTTTAGAAATTAGGGTTTTTAGAAATTAGGATTAAAATTTTTGGAATTGAAGGATGATATTTTGAAACATGTTTATGCAAGAAATCATGAATTGAAACATAAAAATTAGAAAATTTATGAAGAAAAACGAATTTTACCTCCTCCCCACCATTCTGGCGTTAAATGCCCAAACGCTGCATGTTTTGGGTGTTTAACGCCCAATGGCTGCTTCTCCTGGGCGTTCAACGCCCAGCTGTTGCCTCTTTCTGGCATTGAACACCAGGAATTCCTTTGTCACTGGGCATTTTTCTGAACGCCCAGGATGCTGTAATTCTGGTGTTAAACGCCCAAAATGAGCTTCTTTCTGGAGTTCAACGCCCAGAAGATGCTTCTTTCTGGCGTTTAACGCCCATATGGCTATCCTTACTGGCGTTGAATGCCCAGTGGATGCTTCTTTTGGGCGTTCAACGCCCAAAATATTTCTTACTGGCTTTTTCACGCCAGTGAGCTTCCAAATTCCCTTGTAACTCTGTGAATTCAAGCAATTGCTATTTTACCTTGAAGATACTTGACATATACCTGTAAAAATCAATTAATTAACAAATAAACTTTGTAAATGGCTGGGTTGCCTCCCAGCAAGCGCTTCTTTATTGTCTTTAGCTGGACTATTACTGAGCTTTAATCAAGTCTCAGTTTTGAGCATTCTTGCTCAAAATTGCTTTCAAGATAATGTTTAACTCTTTGTCCATTAACAATGAACTTTTTGTTAGAATCATTATCCTGAAGCTCTACGTATCCATATGGTGACACACTTGTAATCACATATGGACCTCTCCACCGGGATTTCAATTTCCCAGGAAATAATCTGAGCCTATAATTAAATAGCAGAACATTCTGCCCTGGCTCAAAGACTCTGGACGACAGTTTCTTATCATGCCATCTTTTTGCTTTGTCTTTGTAAATTTTTGCATTCTCAAAAGCATTGAGTCTAAATTCCTCTAGCTCATTTAACTGGAGCAATCGTTTTTCTCCAGCTAACTTGGCATCAAGGTTTAGGAATCTGGTTGCCCAGTAGGCCTTATGTTCCAGTTCCACTGGCAAGTGACATGCCTTTCCATACACGAGTTGGTATGGAGAGGTCCCTATAGGGGTCTTGAATGCTGTTCTGTATGCCCACAGAGCATCGTCCAAGCTTCTTGCCCAATCCCTTCTACGGTTAATCACAGTCCGTTCCAGGATTCTTTTAAGTTCTCTATTAGAGACCTCAGCTTGCCCATTTGTCTGTGGATGATATGGAGTGGCCACCCTGTGGCTAACTCCGTATCGAACCAAAGTAGAGTAAAGCTGTTTATTGAAGAAATGAGTGCCCCCATCACTGATTAATACTCTAGGGGTACCAAATCTGCTGAAGATGTGTTTCTGGAGGAATTTCAGCACTGTCTTAGTATCATTAGTGGGTGTTGCTATAGCTTCTACCCATTTGGATACATAATCCACTGCCACCAGAATATAAGTATTTGAGTATGATGGTGGGAATGGCCCCAAAAAGTCAATACCCCATACATCAAACAACTCAATCTCCAAGATCCCTTGTTGAGGCATGGCATATCTGTGGCCAGATCTTTAGCAACTGTCACAATTGAGTACAAACACTCGGGAATCTTTATAGAGAGTAGGCCAGTAGAAGCCACATTGGAGGACTCTTGTGGCTGTTCGCTCACTTCCAAAATGTCCTCCATACTGTGATCCATGGCAGTGCCAGAGGATCTTCTGTGCTTCTTCTTTAGGCACACATCTACGGATTACTCCGTCTGCACATCTCTTGAAGAGATATGGTTCATCCCAAAGATAGTACTTTGCATCTGTGATCAATTTCTTTGATTGCTACCTACTGTACTCTTTGGGTATGAACCTCATTGCCTTGTAGTTTGTAATGTCTGCAAACCATGGCACTTCCTGGATGGCAAAGAGTTGCTCATCCGGAAAGGTTTCAGAGATCTCAGTAAGAGGGAGGGACGCTCCTTCTACTGGTTCTATTCGGGACAGGTGATCTGCTACTTGGTCCTCTGTCCCTTTTTTGTCTCTTATTTCTATATCAAACTCTTGCAGAAGCAACACCCATCTGATAAGTCTGGGTTTTGAATCCTGCTTTGTGAGTAGATATTTAAGAGCAGCATGATCAGTGTACACAATCACTTTTGATCCTACTAAATAGGATATAAACTTATCAATGGCATAAACCACTGCAAGCAACTCTTTTTCTGTGGTTGTGTAATTCTTCTGTGCGTCATTTAAAACATGACTGGCATAGTAAATGACGTGCAGAAGCTTGTCATGCCTTTGTCCCAACACTGCACTAATGGCATGGTCACTGGCATCACACATTAATTCAAATGGTAATGTCCAGTTTGGTGCAGAGATGATTGGTGCTGTGACCAATTTCGCTTTTAGAGTCTCAAATGCCTACAGACACTCCTTATCAAAGATAAATGGCATGTCAGCAGCTAGCAGATTACTTAGAGGTTTGGTGATTTTTGAAAAATCCTTTATAAACCTCCTATAGAATCTTGCATGCCCCAGAAAGCTTCTGATTGCCTTAACATTGGCTGGTGGTGGTAATTTTTCAATTACCTCTACCTTAGCTTGATCCACTTCTATGCCCTTGTTCAAAATTTTGTGCCCAAGGACAATTCCTTCAGTCACCATAAAGTGACATTTTTCCCAGTTTAAAACCAGGTTAGTCTCTTGGCACCTCTTTAGAACAAGTGCTAGATGGTCAAGACAGGAGCTGAATGTGTCTCCAAATACTGAAAAGTCATCCATGAAGACTTCCAGAAATTTTTCCACCATATCAGAGAAAATAGAGACCATGCACCTTTGAAAAGTTACAGGTGCATTACATAGACCAAATGGCATCCTTCTGTATGCAAATACTCCTGATGGACATGTGAATGCCGATTTCTCTTGATCTTGGGGATCTACTACAATTTGATTATAACCTGAATATCCATCCAGGAAGCAGTAGTATTCATGACCTGCCTGTCTTTCTAGCATCTGGTCTATGAATGGTAAAGGAAAATGATCCTTTCTGGTGGCTGTATTGAGCCTTCTGTAATCAATACACATACGCCACCCTGTAACTGTTCTTGTAGGAACCAGTTCATTTTTTTCATTATGAACCACTGTCATGCCACCCTTTTTAGGAACGACTTGGACAGGGCTTACCCAGGGGCTATCAGAAATAGGATAAATAATCCCAGCCTCTAGTAATTTAGTGACCTCCTTTTGCACCACCTCCTTCATGGCTAGATTCAGCCGCCTTTGTGGTTGAACCACTGGCTTAGCGTCACCCTCCAATAAAATCTTATGCATGCATCTGGCTGGGCTAATGCCCTTAAGATCACTGATGGACCACCCAAGAGCTGTCTTGTGTGTCTTTAGCACTTGAATTAGTGCTTCCTCTTCCTGTGGCTCTAAGATAGATCTTATGATTACAGGAAAGGCCGAAAGGTATCACCTTCTCCTAGAAATGCATATTTCAGGGATGGTGGTAATGGTTTGAGCTCGGGTTTCAGAGGTTCTATTATTCTCTCTAATTCCTCCAGATCAGGCTGAACATCTTTAAAGATATTCTCCAGCTCTGATTCGAGATTCTCAGCCATATTGACTTCTTTTACCAGAGAGTCAATAATATCAACACTGATGCAGTCATTTGGGGTGTCTGGATGCTGCATAGTTTTGACAACATTCAACTTGAACTCCTCCTCATTGACTCTCAGGGTTACTTCCCCTTTTTGGACATCAATAAGGGTTCGGCCAGTTGCTAGGAAAGGTCTTCCTAGAATGAGAGTTGCACTCTTGTGCTCCTCCATTTCCAGCACCACAAAGTTAGTAGGAAAGGCAAATGGCCCAACCTTGACAATCATGTCTTCAATCACGCCTGGTAGGTATTTAATGGAGCCATCAGTAAGTTGGAGACATATCCGGGTTGGTTTGACTTCTTCAGTCAAACCAAGCTTGGTGATAATAGATGCAGGTATTAGGTTGATACTTGTCCCAAGATCACATAGAGCTTGCTTGGTACAAGTACCCTCTAATTTGCATGGTATCATAAAGCTTCTGGGATCTTTAAGCTTCTCAGGTAAGCTTTTCAGAATGATTGCACTGCATTCTTCAGTGAGGTAAACTTTTTCAGTTTCCCTCCAATCCTTCTTATGACTTAAGATCTCTTTCATGAACTTAGCATAAAAGGGTATTTGCTCAAGTGCCTCTGCAAATGGAATCTTTATTTCAAGAGTCCTGAGATAGTCTACAAAGCGGGCAAATTGCTTATCCTGTTCCGCTTGGCGGAGTTTCTGAGGATAAGGCATTTTGGCTTTGTATTCCTCAACCTTAGTTGCTGCAGGTTTATTGCCTACAGATGTGGGTTGAGAAGCCCTTTTATATGGGTTATTATCAGCACTTGTATGTGTCTGATCCCCCACTGGCAATTGAATGCCAGGGGTGGAAGCTGGAGTGGCGTTAGACGCCAACTCCTTACTTGTTTCTGGCGTCTGAACGCCAGACTGTGCTCCCTTTGGGCGTTCAACGCCAAATCATTGCTTGTTTCTGGCGTTGAACACCAGGACTGAGCATGATTTGGGCGTTCAACGCCAGCTTTCCACCCATTCTTTGGCGTTTGAGCGCCAGAATTATTCCTCTCTGGGCTCTTACTGTCCTCAGAGGGATTTTGGGTAGTTTGCTCATTTCTTGGCTTTCTGCTGTCTTGAAGTGAGGTATTTAATGTTTTCACACTTCTTAATTGAACTGCTTGGCACTCTTCTGTTATTTGTTTTGATAACTGGTGTTCTATTTGCTTCAATTGCACTTCCATATTTATATTAGCCATTCTTGTTTCTTGTAGTATCTCCTTGAATTCGGCTAACTGTTTTGTTAGAAAATCTAATTGCTGATTGAATTCAGCAGCTTGATCTGCAGGACTGAGTTCAGTAGTTGCTGTTTTAGCATCTTCCTTCTTGGGAAGTTCACTACTTAGGTACAGGTGCTGATTCCTGGCAACTGTATCAATGAGCTCTTGAGCTTCTTCAATTGTTTTTCTCATGTGTATAGATCCACCAGCTGAGTGGTCTAGAGAAATCTGAGCTCTTTTTGTAAGCCCATAGTAGAAGATGTCTAACTGCACCCACTCTGAAAATATTTCAGAAGGGCATTTTCTTAGCATCTCTCTGTATCTCTCCCAGGCATCATAAAGAGATTCATTATCTCCTTGTTTGAAGCCTTGGATGCTTAGTCTTAGCTGTGTCATCCTTTTGGGAGGAAAATAGTGATTCAGGAATTTTTCTAACAGCTGTTTCCATGTCTTTATGCTATCCTTAGGTTGGTTATTTAACCATCTCTTAGCTTGGTCCTTTACAGTAAATAGAAACAGTAATAATCTGTAGACATCCTGATCTACTCCCTTATCATGTACTGTGTCAGCAATTTGTAGAAATTATACCAGAAACTCTGTAGGTTCTTCCTATGGAAGACTGGAATACTGGCAACTTTGCTGCACCATGATGATGAGCTGAGGATTCAACTCAAAACTACTGACTCCGATGGAGGGTATATATATACTACTCCCATATGAAGCAGTAGAGGGGTTAGCATATGACCCCAGAGTCCTTCTAGACTGTTCATTTCCACTTAGTTCCATGATGGAGCAAGGGAGATGATATGGATGTTGATATTATTTATTTTATTAAATATAAAAATTTATTTTCGAAATAGTAAAATAAAATAAAATAAGATAAAATAAAAACAAAATAAAAATAAAAATAAAAATGAAAAATTTGAAAATGTTTTGTGAAGATTTTCGAAAAAAAATTGAGGAGAGAGAGAAAGTGGTTAGGATAAAAGAAAGAACACCAAACTTAAAATTTTTAGAAAACTTCAATAAAATTTTCGAAAATTATAAAAAGGTTGACAAGAAAACACCAAACTTAAAGTTTGGCACAAGATTAAATCAAGAAAAATTATTTTTAAAAAGGATTTTAAAAAGAAGATACCCAATTACCAAGAACATAGACCAACGCTCTAGCCAATTGGGCAGTAAATGTAACACTTGTTTTGAATAGGTATATTCCTTTTGGAAGACTAATGCTTTGGAACACAGAACAAGAAAAATTAAAGACCAACAAGAAAAATCAACAAGAACAAACTTGAAGATCAAAGAGCACAAATTCGAAAATTTAAAGGGAAAATATAAAATATGTAATTGACACCAAACTTAGAACAAAACACTAAACTCACGAAAAATTAAAAATTTGATAAAGAAAAATAATATTTTTGAAAAATTTTTGAAAAGGGAATAAAGGACTCAGAATTTAATGACTCTATAGCAACAAAAATAAATTATTCATAATCTAAGCAATAAAATAACTCTTTAGTTGTTCAAACTCGAACAATTCCCCGGCAACGGCGCCAAAAACTTGGTGCACGAAATTGTGTATGCCAATATTAATGGACTATTTAACACAGCTTCGCACAACTAACCAGCAAGTGCACTGGGTCGTCCAAGTAATACCTTACGTGAGTAAGGGTCGAATCCCACGGAGATTGTTGGCTTGAAGCAAACTATGGTTATTTTATTATTCTTAGTCAGGATACCAATAGGGTTCTTTAGTTTCGTATTAAGTAAAAAGAGCATAAAATAAATAATTGTTACTTTAATAATGGAGAATATGTTGGAGTTTTGGAGATGCTTTGTCTGCTTTATTTCAGCTTTTCTATTGTAATCCTCTTCCCACAAGCAAGGCTCCTTCCATGGCAAGATATATGTAGGGTGTCACCGTTGTCAATGGCTACTTCCCATCCTCTCAGTGAAAATGGTCCAAATGCTCTGTTACAGCACGGCTAATCAGATGTTGGTTCTCGATCATGCCGGAATAGAATCCATTGATTCTTTTGCGTTTGTCATCACGCTCAACACTCGTGAGTTTGAAGCTCGTCACAGTCATCCAATCCCAGAATCCTGCTCGGAATACCACAGACAAGGTTTAGACTTTCCAGATTCTCATGAATGCCGCCATCAATTCCAGCTTATACCACGAAAATTCTGATTAAGGAATCTAAGAGATACTCATTCAATCTGATGTAGAACGGAGGTGGTTGTCAGGCACACGTTCATGGATTGAGGAAGGTGATGAGTGCCATGGATCATCACCTTCTTCATAGTGAAGCGCGAATGAACATCTTAGATAAGAACAAGCGTGTTTGAATGAAAAACAAAAGTAATTGCATTAATTCATCGAGACACTGCAGAGCTCCTCACCCCCAACAATGGAGTTTAGAGACTCATGCCGTCAAGGAGTATAAAATTCAGATCTAAAAATGTCATGAGATGCAAAATAAGTCTCTAAAAGTTGTTTAAATACTAAACTAGTAACCTAGGTTTACAGAGAATGAGTAAACTAAGATAATTGGTGCAGAGATCCACTTTTGGGGCCCACTTGGTGTGTGCTGGGGCTGAGACTTAAGCCTCTCACGTGCTTGGGCTGTTTCTGAAGTTGAACGCTGGTATGCGAAATTGTGATCAATACTTTTCACAACACAAATAATCCCCGGTGATGAATCCAAAAACTTGGTGTTCAAAACCATGGCATAAACACAACTTCGCACAACTAACCAGCATGTGTACTGGGTCGTCCAAGTAATAAACCTTACGCGAGTAAGGGTCGATCCCACAGAGATTGTTGGTATGAAGCAAGCTATGGTCACCTTGTAAATCTTAGTCAGGCAGACTCAAATGGATATGAATGATGATATACGAATAAAACATAAAGATAAAGATAGAGATACTTATGTAATTCATTGGTAGGAATTTCAGATAAGCGTATGAAGATGCTTGTCCCTTCCGTCTCTCTGCTTTCCTACTGTCTTCATCCAATCCTTCTTACTCCTTTCCATGGCAAGCTTATGCAAGGGTTTCACCGTTGTCAGTGGCTACCTCCCATCCTCTCAGTGGAAATGTTCAACGCACCCTGTCACGGCACGGCTATCCATCTGTCGGTTCTCAATCAGGCCGGAATAGAATCCAGTGATTCTTTTGCGTCTGTCACTAACGCCCCGCCTTCAGGAGTTTGAAGCTCGTCGCAGTCATTCAATCATTGAATCCTACTCAGAATACCACAGACAAGGTTAGACCTTCCGGATTCTCTTGAATGCTGCCATCAGTTCTAGCCTATACCACGAAGACTCTGATCTCACGGAATGGCTGGCTCGGATGTCAGGCGAGCACTCGGTTGTCAGGCGATCAACCATGCATCGTGTATCAGGAATCCAAGAGATATTCACCCAATCTAAGGTAGAACGGAGGTGGTTGTCAGGCACACGTTCATAGGTGAGAATGATGATGAGTGTCACGGATCATCACATTCATCAAGTTTAGGAACAAGTGATATCTTAGAATAAAAGCAAGCGTGATTGAATGAAAAATAGTAATTGAATAGAAGAACAATAGTAATTGCATTAATACTCGAGGTACAACAGAGCTCCACACCTTAATCTATGTTGTGTAGAAACTCCACCGTTGAAAATACATAAGAACAAGGTCTAGGCATGGCCGAATGGCCAACCTCCCAAAGAGGGTTCAATCATAAAAACATGATCAAAAGCTCCAAATACAATAGTAAAAGGTCCTATATATAGAGAACTAGTAGCCTAGGGTGTACAGAGATGAGTAAATGACATAAAAATCCACTTCCGAGCCCACTTGGTGTGTGCTTGGGCTGAGCATTGAAGCATTTTCGTGTAGAGACTCTTCTTGGAGTTAAACGCCAGCTTTTATGCCAGTTTGGGCGTTTAACTCCCACTCTTGTGCCAGTTCCGGCGTTTAACGCTGGGAATTCTGAGGGTGACTTTGAACGCCGGTTTGGGCCATCAAATCTTGGGCAAAGTATGGACTATCATATATTGCTGGAAAGCCCAGGATGTCTACTTTCCAACGCCGTTGAGAGCGCGCCAATTGAGCTTCTGTAGCTCCAGAAAATCCACTTCGAGTGCAGGGAGGTCAGAATCCAACAGCATCTGCAGTCCTTTTTAGTCTCTGAATCAGATTTTTGCTCAGGTCCCTCAATTTCAGCCAGAAAATACCTGAAATCACAGAAAAACACACAAACTCATAGTAAAGTCCAGAAAAGTGAATTTTAACTAAAAACTAATAAAAATATACTAAAAACTAACTAGATCATACTAAAAACATACTAAAAACAATGCCAAAAAGCGTACAAATTATCCGCTCATCACAACACCAAACTTAAATTGTTGCTTGTCCTCAAGCAACTGAAAATCAAACAAGATAAAAAGAAGAGAATATGCAATTAATTCCAAAAACATCTATGAAGATCAGTATTAATTAGATGAGCGGGGCTTTTAGCTTTTTGCCTCTGAACAGTTTTGGCATCTCACTCTATCCTTTGAAATTCAGAATGATTGGCTTCTTTAGGAACTCAGAATCCAGATAGTGTCATTGATTCTCCTAGTTAAGTATGATGATTCTTGAACACAGCTACTTATTGAGTCTTAGCCGTGGCCCAAAGCACTCTGTCTTCCAGTATTACCACCGGATACATACATGCCACAGACACATCATTGGGTGAACCTTTTCAGATTGTGACTCAGCTTTGCTAGAGTCCCCAATTAGAGGTGTCCAGGGTTCTTAAGCACACTCTTTTATCCTTGGATCACAACTTTATTTCTTTCTTTTTCTTTCTTTTTCTTTTTCTCTTTTTTTTTTCGAAATTTTTTTTTTTGTATTCACTATTTTTTTCTTGCTTCAAGAATCATTTTTATGATTTTTCAGATCCTCAGTAACATGTCTCCTTTTTCATCATTCTTTCAAGAGCCAATATTCATGAACCACAAATTCAAAAGACATATGCACTATTTAAGCATACATTCAGAAAATAAAAGTATTGCCACCACATCAAGATAATTAAATTGTTATAAAATTCAAAATTCATGCAATTCTACTCTTTTTCAATTAAGAACATTTTTTATTTAAGAGAGGTGATGGATTCATAGGACATTCATAACTTTAAGGCATAGACACTAAGACACTAATGATCACAAGACACAAACATAGACAAACATAAGCACTAAAATTCGAAAAACAGGAAAATAAAGAACAAGGAAATTAAAGAACGGGTCCACCTTAGTGATGGCGGCTTGTTCTTCCTCTTGAAGATCTTATGGAGTGCTTGAGCTCCTCAATGTCTCTTCCTTGTCTTTGTTGCTCCTCTCTTATGATTCTTTGATCTTCTCTAATTTCATGGAGGAGAACAGAGTGTTCTTGGTGCTCCACCCTTAGTTGTCCCATGTTGGAACTCAATTCTCCTGGGGAGGTGTTGATTTGCTCCCAATAGTTTTGTGGAGGAAAGTGCATCCCTTGAGGCATCTCAGGGATTTGATGATGAGAGGGGTCTCTTGTTTGCTCCATCCTCTTCTTAGTGATGGGCTTGTCCTCATCAATGGGGGTGTCTCCCTCTATGTCAACTCCAACTGAATAACAGAGGTGACAAATGAGATGAGGAAAGGCTAACCTTGCCAAGGTAGAGGACTTGTCCTCCACCTTATAAAGTTCTTGGGATATCACCTCATGAACTTCTATTTCTTCTCCAATCATGATGCTATGAATCATGATAGCCCGGTCTATAGTAACTTCGGACCGGTTGCTAGTGGGAATGATTGAGCGTTGGATAAACTCCAACCATCCTCTAGCCACGGGTTTGAGGTCATGCCTTCTCAGTTGAACCGGCTTCCCTCTTAAATCTCTCTTCCATTGGGCGCCCTCTTCACATATGACTGTGAGGACTTGGTCCAACCTTTGATCAAAGTTGACCCTTCTAGTGTAAGGATGTTCATCTCCTTGCATCATGGGCAAGTTGAATGCCAACCTTACATTTTCCGGACTAAAATCCAAGTATTTCCCCCGAACCATAGTAAGCCAATTCTTTGGATCCGGGTTCACACTTTGGTCATGGTTCTTGGTGATCCATGCATTGGCATAGAACTCTTGAACCATTAAGATTCCGACTTGTTGAATGGGGTTGGTAAGAACTTCCCAACCTCTTCTTCGGATCTCATGTCGGATCTCCAGATATTCACTCTTTTTGAGTGAAAAAGGGACCTCGGGGATCACCTTCTTCAAGGCCACAACTTCATAGAAGTGGTATTGATGCACCCTTGAGATGAATCTTTCCATCTCCCATGACTCGGAGGTGGAAGCTTTTGCCTTCCCTTTTCTCTTTCTAGAGGTTTCTCCGGCCTTGGATGCCATAAATGGTTATGGAAAAACAAAAAGAAATGCTTTTACCACATCAAACTTAAAAGGTTTGCTCGTCCTCGAGCAAAAGAAGAAAGAAGAGAGTAGAAGAAGAAGAAATGAGGAAGAAGGGAATGGCTTTGTGTTCGGCCAAAAAGGGGGAGAAGTGGTGGTTTGGTTGTGTGAAAATGAAGGAGTGAAGATGGGTTTATATAGGAGTGGGGGGCTCATGGTTCGGTCACGTATGGGTGGGTTTGGGAGGGAAAGTGGTTTGAATTTGAAGGGTGAGGTAGGTGGGGTTTTATGAAGGATGGATGTGAGTGGTGAAGAGAAAGATGGGATTTGATAGGTGAAGGGTTTTTTTTTTGGGAAAGAGGTGTTGAGGTGATTGGTGAATGGGTGAAGAAGAGAGAGAGTGGTGGGGTAGGTGGGGATCCTGTGGGGTCCACAGATCCTGAGGTGTCAAGGAAAAGTCATCCCTGCACCAAGTGGCAAGCAAAAATGCGTTTTGAGCCAATTCTGGCGTTAAACGCCGGGCTGGTGCCCATTTCTGGCGTTTAACGCCGAATGCTTGCCCTTTTCTGGCGTTTAACGCCAGTCTGGTGCCCCTTTCTGGCGTTAAACGCCCAGAATGGTGCCAGACTGGGCGTTAAACGCCCAACAGCTAGCCTTACTGGCGTTTAAACGCCAGCACGCTCTCCTCCAAGGTGTGCTATTTTTCTTTCTATTTTTCATTCTGTTTTTGCTTTTTCAATTGATTTTGTGACTTCTCATGATCATCAACCTACAAAAGAACATAAAATAACAAAGGAAAATAGATAAAATATAACATTGGGTTGCCTCCTAACAAGCGCTTCTTTAATGTCAGTAGCTTGACAGATGGCTCTCATGGAGCCTCACAGATGCTCAGAGCAATGTTGGAACCTCCCAACACCAAACTTAGAGTTTGAATGTGGGGGTTCAACACCAAACTTAGAAGTTGGTTGTGGCCTCCCAACACCAAACTTAGAGTTTGACTGTGGGGGCTCTGTGTGGCTCTGTTTTTAGAGAAGCTCTTCATGCTTCCTCTCCATGATGACAAAGGGATATCCTTGAGCCTTAAACACAAAGGATTCTTCATTCACTTGAATGATCAATTCTCCTCTATCAACATCAATCACAGCCCTTGCTGCGGCTAGGAAGGGTCTGCCAAGGATGATGGATTCATCCATGCACTTCCCAGTCTCTAGGACTATGAAATCAGCAGGGATGTAATGGTCTTCAACTTTTACCAGAACATCCTCTACAAGTCCATAGGCTTGTTTTCTTGAATTGTCTGCCATCTCTAGTGAGATTTTTGCAGCTTGCACCTCAAAGATCCCTAACTTCTCCATTACAGAGAGAGGCATGAGGTTTACACTTGACCCTAAGTCACACAAGGCCTTCTTGAAGGTCATGGTGCCTATGGTACAAGGTATTGAAAACTTCCCAGGATCCTGTCTCTTTTGAGGCAGTTTCTGCCTAGACAAGTCATCCAGTTCCTTGGTGAGCAAAGGGGGTTCATCTTCCCAAGTCTCATTCCCAAATAACTTGTCATTTAGCTTCATGATTGCTCCAAGGTATTTAGCAACTTGCTCTTCAGTGGCATACTCAGCCTCTTCAGAGGAAGAATACTCATCAGAGCTCATGAATGGCAGAAGTAAGTCCAATGGAACCTCTATGGTCTCATTTTGAGCCTCAGATTCCCATAGTTCCTCATTGGAGGCCAGTGGACGTCCATTGAGGTCTTCCTCAGTGGCGTTCACTGCCTCTTCCTACTCTCCAAATTCGGCCATGTTGATGGCTTTGCACTCTCCTTTTGGATTTTCTTCTGTATTGCTTGGAAGAGTACTAGGAGGGAGTTCAGTAATTTTCTTGCTCAGCTGACCCACTTGTGCCTCCAAATTTCTAATGGAGGACCTTGTTTCAGTCATGAAACTTTGAGTGGTTTTGATTAGATCAGAGACCA
This sequence comes from Arachis hypogaea, assembly GCF_003086295.3. NCBI lineage: Eukaryota > Viridiplantae > Streptophyta > Magnoliopsida > Fabales > Fabaceae > Arachis > Arachis hypogaea. The sequence continues at coordinate 51,108,621 of NC_092041.1, forward strand.
TGGTTGCTAAGTCAGAGGTATTCTGCTTAGAACTCTCTGTCTGTTGCTGAGAAGATGATGGGAAAGGCTTGCTATTGCTAAACCTGTTTCTTCCACCATTATTGTTGTTGAAACCTTGTTGAGGTCTCTGTTGATCCTTCTATGAGAGATTTGGATGATTTCTCCATGAAGAATTATAGGTGTTTCCATAGGGTTCTCCCATGTAATTCACCTCTTCTATTGAAGGGTTCTCAAGATCATAAGCTTCTTCTTCAGATGAAGCTTCCTTAGTACTGCTTGGTGCATTTTGCATTCCAGACAGACTTTGAGAAATCATATTGACTTGTTGAGTCAATATTTTATTCTGAGCCAGTATGGCATTCAGAGTGTCAATCTCAAGAACTCCTTTCTTCTGATTGGTCCCATTGTTCACAGAATTTCTTTCAGAAGTGTACATGAATTGGTTATTTGCAACCATTTCAATCAGCTCTTGAGCTTCTGTAGGCGTCTTCTTCAGATGAAGAGATCCTCCAGCAGAGCTATCCAAGGACATCTTGGATAGTTCAGAGAGACCATCATAGAAAATTCCAATGATGCTCCATTCAGAAAGCATATCAGTGGGACACTTTCTGAATAATTGTTTGTATCTTTCCCAAGCTTCATAGAGGGTGGTGCACGAATTTGTAATCCGCACAACTAACCAGCAAGTGCACTGGGTCATCCAAGTAATACCTTACGTGAGTAAGGGTCGATCCCACGGAGAATATTTGTCTGAAGCAATCTATGTTTATTTTATTAATCCTAGTCAGGATGCCAATAAGATTAATTGGATTTAATGATAAGAAGTCAAAGTATTTGGAATAAGGAAATTGTTACTTTATTAATGGAGAATATGTTGGAGTTTTGGAGATGCTTTGTCCTCTGAATCTCAACTTTTCCTTGAAATCCTTTTCCCACACGCGAGGTCCCTTCCATGGCAAGCTCTATGTAGGGTGTCACCGTTGTCAATGGCTACTTCCCATCCTCTCAGTGAAAACGTTCCTATGCTCTGTCACAGCACGGCTAATCATCTGTCGGTTCTCAATCAGGTTGGAATAGAATCCATTGATTCTTTTGCGTCTGTCACTAACGCCCAGCCTTCAGGAGTTTGAAGCTCTTCACAGCCATTCAATCCCAGAATCCTACTCGGAATACCACAGACAAGGTTTAGACTTTCCGGATTCTCATGAATGCCGCCATCAATCCGGCTTATACCACGAAGATTCTGATTAAGGAATCTAAGAGATACTCATTCAATCTGATGTAGAACGGAGGTGGTTGTCAGGCACACGTTCATGGATTGAGGAAGGTGATGAGTGTCACGGATCATCACCTTCTTCATAATTAAGCGCGAATGAACATCTTAGATAAGAACAAGCGTGGTTGAATGGAAAACAAAAGTAATTGTATTAATTCATCGAGACGCTGCAGAGCTCCTCACCCCCAACAATGGAGTTTAGAGACTCATGCCGTCAAAAAGTATGTAATTCAGATCTGAAAATGTCATGAGGTACAAGATAAGTCTCTAAAAGTTGTTTAAATAGAAAACTAGTAACCTAGGTTTACAGAATATGAGTAAACTAAGATAGTTGGTGCAGAAATCCACTTCTGGGGCCCACTTGGTGTGTGCTGGGGCTGAGACTAAAGCTATTCACGAGTTGAGGCCTTTCTTGGAGTTGAACTCCAAGTTATAACGTGTTTTGGGCGTTCAACTCCGGATCATGACGTTTTTCTGGCGTTTAACTCCAGACAGCAGCATGTACTTGGTGTTCAACGCCAAGTTACGCCGTCTATCTTCGCGCAAAGTATGGACTATTATATATTGCTGGAAAGCCCTGGATGTCTACTTTCCAACGCCGTTGAGAGCGTGCCAATTGGACTTTTGTAGCTCCAAAAAAATCCATTCCGAGTGCAGGGAGGTCAGGATCCAACAGCATCAGCAGTCCTTTTTCAGCCTAACTCAGATTTTTGCTCAGCTCCCTCAATTTCAGCCAGAAAATACCTGAAATCACAGAAAAACACACAAACTCATAGTAAAGTCCAGAAATATGATTTTAAACTATTGCTTGTCCTCAAGCAACTAGATAGATAAAATAGGTTTTAATAGAAATTAAGAAGTAATAATATTTTAGAGTTTTAAATGAAGTTCAGATTCTTATTAGATGAGCGGGGCTTATAGCTTTTTGTTTTCTGAACAGTTTTGGCATCTCCTTTTATCCTTTGAATTTCAGAATGATTGGCATCCATAGGAACTCAGAATTCAGATAGTATTATTGATTCTCCTAGTGCAGTATGTTGATTCTTGAACATATTTATTTTATGAGTCTTGGCCGTGGCCCTAAGCATTTTGTTTTCCAGTATTACCACCAGATACATAAATGCCACAGACACATGACTAGGTGAATCTTTTCAGATTGTGACTCAGCTTTGCTAGAGTCCCCAGTCAGAGGTGTCCAGAGCTCTTGAGCACACTCTTTTTGCCTTGGATCATGACTTTAACCACTCAGTCTCAAGTTTGTAACTTGGACCTGCATGCCACAAGCACATGGTTAGGGACAGCTTGGTTTAGCCGCTTAGGCCTGGAACTATTTCCTTAGACCCTCCTATCCACTGATGCTCAAAGCCTTTGATCCTTTTCACCCTTGCCTTTTGGTTTTAAGGGCTGTTTGGCTTTTATTCCTTTTGATTCAAATTTTTTTTTGACTGCTTTCTCTTGCTTCAAGAATCAATGCTCATGATTTTTCAGATCATCAATAATATTTTTCGTGTTCCTCATTCTTTCAGGAGCCAATATTCATCAAATTCAAAGTACAAGTTATGCACTGTTCAAGCATTCATTCAGAGAACAAAAAGTATTGCCACCACACATAGTTAATTATAATTTTTATTATTAAGAACTCGAAAAATATAGATTACTTCTTTATTCTAAAAAAAAATTCTACTACTTTATTCATGCCTGATGATGATGAGAAAAATAAATTATAGCTTAATTGGAAATAAAATCAAAATAGATATACTACTACTACTACTATATATCTCCTAAGGTAAATTTCTATAATAATACTATCACTAAGTTAAAGCAGAAAAATTGGAGCTCAACAACCTTTTGTTTTGAGGAGTAGATGTTCCTCTAATCTGTGGGGTGTTTTTCAAGGATTAATTTTTGGCGCTTCAGCTCCCTTAGATCACGCCCTTGCTCTTCCTATTCCTTAAGCAGTTTGCAAAGCATGCTACTTTGATTGTTCTGTTCTTCCTTTATTTGGTCCATAGCTTCTTGCAATTTGGAAATAGAAGCCTCAAGATGTCCCCAATATTCGAATTGAGGCAGTTCTGGGAGGGCTTCCTGTGCTCTTCTCTTGGCTGAATCATCTTGTTGCTGTTGTCTGACCATTGATATTCCAGTAATTGGCCTCTCAACTGGGATATACTCTGTTATTCCCATCTTCACTCCAGCATCTTTGCAGAGCATAGAAATTAAGCTTGGATAGGCCAATCTGGCGTCCTTGGAATTCCTGTTTGCTATTTTGTATAACTCACATGAGATCAGTTGATGGACTTCTACTTCTTTTCCCAACATGATGCAGTGAATCATTACTGCTCTTTTAACAGTAACTTCAGAACGGTTGCTGGTGGGCAATATGGAACGCCCTATGAAATCTAGCCAACCTCTGGCTACTGGTTTTAGATCTTCTCTTTTGAGTTGATTTGGGATGCCAGTCGTGCTGGTGGTCCACCTGGCTTCAGGGATGCATATATCCTCTAGAATCTTGTCCAGACCTTTATTTACCCTCATCATTCTCCTATTAAAGGAGTCTGGGTCATCTTTCAGTTGGGGAAGCTTAAATATCTCCCTGATCATGTCAGGATGGGTATGAATAATCTTTCCTCTGACTAAGGTCCGATGGTCATAGAGAGCAGCTCCAATTATTCTTTGCCTGTCTGTTTGCCATAGATTAGCATAGAACTCCTGAACCATGTTCCTTCCCACTTTCGTTTCAGGATTGGCCAGAATTTCCCAGTTCCTGTTTCGAATTTGCTCTTGGATCTCCGGATATTCATCTTCTTTCAGATCAAATTTGACTTCCGGGATCACTGATCTGTGACTCATTATTTTGTAGTAATGGTCTGAATGTTCTTTAGTTAAGAACTTCCCTTGATTCCAAAGTGGCTTTGGAGTGTTTTCTTTCTTGCCTCTTGGGGTGGGTTGCTTTCCTTTAGGAGCCATGATCTTTAATGAGTATGTTTTTGTGATCACGGATAAACACACCAAACTTAGAGCTTTGCTTGTCCTCAAGCAAAAGAGAAGAAAGAAGAGGGATAGGAGGAAAGCAAGTGTGGTATGATGAGGATGAGAGGGGCGCCAAATTCAATATATAGAGGGAGGGGGTGGGAAATTTTCGAAAAAAAGAAAAAGATAGGATAGAAGATTGGTGCGCGAAATTGTGAACAATACTTTTCACAACTCTCATAATCCCCGGTCATGAACCCCAAAAACTTGGTGTTCAATACCATGGCATTACACAACTTCGCACAACTAACCAGCAAGTGCACTGGGTCGTCCAAGTAATAAACCTTACGCGAGTAAGGGTCGATCCCACGGAGATTGTTAGTATGAAGCAAGCTATGGTCATCTTGTAAATCTTAGTCAGGCAAACTCAAATGGATATGGTAATGAACGAAAATAAACAACAAGATAAAGATAGAGGTACTTATGTAATTCATTGGTAGGAACTTCAGATAAGCGCATGAAGATGCCTTCCCTTCCGTCTCTCTGCTTTCCTATTGTCTTCATCCAATCCTTCTTACTCATTTCCATGGCAAGCTTGTGTAGGGTTTCACCGTTGTCAATGGCTACCTCCCATCCTCTCAGTGAAAATGTTTGCCTATGCTCTGTCACAGCATGGGGTAATCAGCTGTAAGTTCTCGGTCAGGCCGGAATAGAATCCATCGATTCTTTTGCGTCTGTCACTAACGCCCCGCCTGCTAGGAGTTTGAAGCACGTCACAGTCATTCAATCATTGAATCCTACTCAGAATACCACAGACAAGGTTAGACCTTCCGGATTCTCTTGAATGCCGCCATCAGTTCTAGCCTATACCACGAAGACTCTGATCTCACGGAATGGTTGGCTCGTTTGTCAGACGAGCACTCGGTTGTCAGGCGATCAACCATGCATCGTGCAATCAAAAATCCAAGAGATATTCACTCAATCGAAGGTAGAACGGAGGTGGTTGTCAGTCACACGTTCATAAGTGAGAATGATGATGAGTGTCACGATCATCGCATTCATCAAGTTGAAGAACAAGTGATATCTTAGAACAAGAACAAGCGGAATTGAATGGAAGAACAATAGTAATTGCATTAATACTCGAGGTACAGCAGAGCTCCACACCTTAATCTATGGTGTGTAGAAACTCCACCTTTGAAAATACATAAGAACAAGCGTGATCATTGGTTTCGGCCCCAGAGAGGGAACCAGAAGAACCAAGATTAAAATACAATAGTATAATGTCCTACTTATAGAAAACTAGTAGCCTAGGGTGTACAGAGATGAGTAAAAGACATAAAAATCCACTTCTGGGCCCACTTGGTGTGTGCTTGGGCTGAGCAATGAAGCATTTTCGTGTAGAGACTCTTCTTGGAGTTAAACGCCAGCTTTAGTGCCAGTTTGGGCGTTTAACTCCCATTTGGGTGCCAGTTCCAGCGTTTAACGCTGGGATTTCTGAGGGTGACTTTGAACGCCGGTTTGGGCCATCAAATCTTGAGCAAAGTATGAACTATCATATATTGCTGGAAAGCCCAGGATGTCTACTTTCCAACGCCGTTAAGAGCGCACCAATTGGGTTTCTGTAGCTCCAGAAAATCCACTTCGAGTGCAGGGAGGTCAGAATCCAACAGCATCTGCAGTCCTTTTTAGTCTCTGAATCAGATTTTTGCTCAGGTCCCTCAATTTTAGCCAGAAAATACCTGAAATCACAGAAAAACACACAAACTCATAGTAAAGTCCAGAAAAGTAAATTTTAACTAAAAACTAATAAAAATATACTAAAAACTAACTATATCATACTAAAAACATACTGAAAACAATGCCAAAAAGTGTACAAATTATCCGCTCATCACAACACCAAACTTAAATTGTTGCTTGCCCTCAAGCAACTGAAAATCAAATAAGATAAAAAGAAGAGAATATGCAATGAATTCAAAAAACATCTATGAAGATCAGTATTAATTAGATGAGCGGGGCTTTTAGCTTTTTGCCTCTGAATAGTTTTGGCATCTCACTCTATCCTTTGAAATTCAGAATGATTGGCTTCTTTAGGAACTCAGAATCCAGATAGTGTCATTGATTCTCCTAGTTAAGTATGATGATTCTTGAACAAAGCTACTTATTGAGTCTTGGCTGTGGCCCAAAGCACTCTGTCTTCCAGTATTACCACCGGATACATACATGCCACAGACACATAATTGGGTGAACCTTTTCAGATTGTGACTCAGCTTTGCTAAAGTCCCCAATTAGAGGTGTCCAGGGTTCTTAAGCACACTCTTATTTGCCTTGGATCACAACTTTATTATTTTTTTTTTCGTTTTTCGTTTTTCTTTTTCTCTCTTTTTTTCGATTTTTTTTTCATTATTTTTTTCTTGCTTCAAGAATCATTTTAATGATTTTTCAGATCCTCAGTAACATGTCTCCTTTTTCATCATTCTTTCAAGAGCAACATTCATGAACCACAAATTCAAAAGACATATGCACTGTTTAAGCATACATTCAGAAAACAAAAATATTGCCACCACATCAAAATAATTAAACTGTTATAAAATTCAAAATTCATGCAATTCTTCCCTTTTCAATTAAGCACGTTTTTATTCAAGAAAGGTGATGGATTCATAGGACATTCATAACTTTTAGGCATAGACACTAAGACACTAATGATCACAAGACACAAACATAGATAAACATAAGCACTAGAATTCGAAAAACAGAAGAATAAAGAACAAGGAAATCAAGGAACGGGTCCACCTTAGTGATGGCGGCTCTTTCTTCCTCTTGAAGATCCTATGGAGTGCTTGAGCTCCTCAATGTCTCTTCCTTGTCTTTGTTGCTCCTCTCTCATGATTCTTTGATCTTCTCTAATTTCATGGAGGATGATGGAGTGTTCTTGGTGCTCCACCCTTAGTTGTCCCATGTTGGAACTCAATTCTCCTAGGGAGGTGTTTAGTTGCTCCCAATAGTTTTGTGGAGGAAAGTGCATCCCTTGAGGTATCTCAGGGATCTCATGGTGAGTGGGGTCTCTTGTGTGCTCCATCCTCTTCTTAGTGATGGGCTTGTCCTCATCAATGGGGGTGTCTCCCTCCATGTCAACTCCAACTGAATAACAGAGGTGACAAATGAGATGAGGAAAGGCTAACCTTGCCAAGGTAGAGGACTTGTCCGCCACCTTATAGAGTTCTTGGGCTATAACCTCATGAACTTCTATTTCTTCTCCAATCATGATGCTATGGATCATGATAGCCCGGTCTATGGTAACTTCGGACCGGTTGCTAGTGGGAATGATTGAGCGTTGGATGAACTCCAACCATCCTCTAGCCACGGGCTTGAGGTAATGCCTTCTTAATTGAACCGGCTTCCCTCTTGAATCTCTCTTCCATTGGGCGCCCTCTTCACATATGACTGTGAGAACTTGGTCCAACCTTTGATCAAAGTTGACCCTTCTAGTGTAAGGATGTTCATCTCCTTGCATCATGGGCAAATTGAATGCCAACCTTACACTTTCCGGACTAAAATCCAAGTATTTCCCCCGAACCATAGTAAGATAATTCTTTGGATTCGGGTTCACACTTTAGTCATGGTTCTTGGTGATCCATGCATTGGCATAGAACTCTTGAACCATTAAGATTCCGACTTGTTGAATGGGGTTGGTAAGGACTTCCCAACCTCTTCTTCGGATCTCATGTCGGATCTCTGGATATTCACCCTTTTTGAGTGAAAAAGGGACCTCGGGGATCACCTTCTTCAAGGCCACAACTTCATAGAAGTGGTCTTGATGCACCCTTGAGATGAATCTTTCCATCTCCCATGACTCGGAGGTGGAAGCCTTTGCTTTCCCTTTCCTCTTTCTAGAGGTTTCTCCGGCCTTGGATGCCATAAATGGTTATGGAAAAACAAAAAGCAATGCTTTTACCACACCAAACTTAAAAGGTTTGCTCGTCCTCGAGCAAAAGAAGAAAGAAGAGAGTAGAAGAAGAAGAAAAGAGGAAGAAGGGAATGGCTATGTGTTCGGCCAAAGGGTAGAGAAATGGTGTTTAGGATGTGTGAAAATGAAGGAGTGAAGGAGGGTTTATATAGGAGAAGGGGAAGGGTAGGGTTTGGCCATTTGAGGGTGGGTTTAGGTGGGAAAGTGGTTTGAATTTGAATGGTGAGGTAGGTGGGGTTTTATGAAGGATGGATGTGAGTGGTGAAGAGAAAGATGGGATTTGATAGGTGAGGGGTTTTGGGGAAGAGGTGTTGAGGTGATTGGTGAATGGGTGAAGAAGAGAGAGAGTGGTAGGGTAGGTGGGGATCCTGTGGGGTCCACAGATCCTGAGGTGTCAAGGAAAAGTCATCCCTGCACCAAATGGCAAGCAAAATCACGTTTTGAGCCATTTCTGGTGTTAAACGCCGGGCTGGTGCCCCTTTCTGGCGTTTAACGCCAGCTTCTTGCCCATTTCTGGCGTTTAACGCCAGTCTGGTGCCCCTTTCTGGCGTTAAACGCCCAGAATGGTGCCAGACTGGGTGTTAAACGCCTAACAGCTAACCTCACTGGCGTTTAAACGCCAGTGGGTGCGTCCTCCAGGGTGTGCTGTTTTTCTTCCTGTTTTTCATTCTATTTTTGCTTTTTTTTTCATTGATTTTGTGACTTCTCATGATCATCAACCTACAAAAAATAACAAAAGAAAATAGTTAATTATAAAACATTGGGTTGCCTCCCAACAAGCGCTTCTTTAATGTCAATAGCTTGACAGAGGGCTCTCATGGAGCCTCACAGATACTCAGAGCCATGTTGGAACCTCCCAACACCAAACTTAGAGTTTGAATGTGGGGGTTCAACACCAAACTTAGAGTTTGGTTGTGGCCTCCCAACACCAAACTTAGAGTTTGGCTGTGGGGGCTCTGTTTGGCTCTGTTTTGAGAGAAGCTCTTCATGCTTCCTCTCCATGATGACAGAGGGATATCCTTGGGCCTTAAACACCAAGGATTCTTCATTCACTTGAATGATCAACTCTCCTCTATCAACATCAATCACAGCCCTTGCTGTGGCTAGGAAGGGTCTGCCAAGGATGATGGATTCATCCATGCACTTCCCAGTCTCTAGGACTATGAAGTCAGTAGGGATGTAATGGTCTTCAACCTTAACCAGAACATCCTCTACAAGTCCATGGGCTTGTTTTCTTGAGTTGTCTACCATCTCTAGTGAGATTTTTGCAGCTTGCACCTCAGAGATCCCTAACTTCTCCATTACAGAGAGAGGCATGAGGTTTACACTTGACCCTAAGTCACACAAGGCCCTCTTGAAGGTCATGGTGCCTATGGTACAAGGTATTGAAAACTTCCCAGGATCCTGTCTCTTTTGAGGCAGTTTCTGCCTAGACAAGTCATCCAGTTCCTTGGTGAGCAAAGGGGGTTCATCCTCCCAAGTCTCATTTCCAAATAACTTGTCATTTAGCTTCATGATTGCTCCAAGGTATTTAGCAACTTGCTCTTCAGTGACATACTCATCCTCTTCAGAGGAAGAATACTCATCAGAGCTCATGAATGGCAGAAGTAAGTCCAATGGAATCTCTATGGTCTCATTTTGAGCCTCAGATTCCCTTGGTTCCTCATTTGGGAACTCATTGGAGGCCAGTGGACGTCCATTGAGGTCTTCCTCAGTGGTGTTCACTGCCTCTCCTTCCTCCCAAAATTTGGCCATGTTGATGGCCTTGCACTCTCCTTTTGGATTTTCTTCTGTATTGCTTGGGAGAGTACTAGGGGGGAGTTCAGTAATTTTCTTGCTCAGCTGACCCACTTGTGCCTCCAAGTTTTCAATGGAGGACCTTGTTTCAATCATGAAACTTTGAGTGGTTTTGATTAGATCAGAGACTATGGTTGCTAAGTCAGAGGTATTCTGCTTAGAACTCTCTGTCTGTTGCTGAGAAGATGATGGAAAAGGCTTGCTATTGCTAAACCTGTTTCTTCCACCATTATTGTCATTGAAACCTTGTTGAGGTCTCTGTTGATCCTTCCATGAAAGATTTGGATGATTTCTCCATGAAGGATTATAGGTGTTTCCATAGGGTTCTCCCATGTAATTCACCTCTTCCATTGAAGGGTTCTCAGGATCATAGGCTTCTTCCTCAGATGAAGCCTCCTTAGTACTGCTTGGTGCATTTTGCATTCCAGACAGACTTTGAGAAATCATATTGACTTGTTGAGTCAATATTTTATTCTGAGCCAATATGGCATTCAGAGTGTCAATCTCAAGAACTCCTTTCTTCTGACTAGTCCCATTGTTCACAGGATTCCTTTCAGAAGTGTACATGAATTGGTTATTTGCAACCATTTCAATCAGTTCTTGAGCTTCAGTAGGCGTCTTCTTCAGATGAAGAGATCCTCCTGCAGAGCTATCCAAAGACATCTTGGATAGTTCAGAGAGACCATCATAGAAAATACCTATGATGCTCCATTCAAAAAGCATATCAGAAGGACACTTTCTGATTAATTGTTTGTATCTTTCCCAAGCTTCATAGAGGTATTCTCCTTCCTTCTGTCTGAAGGTTTGGACTTCCACTCTAAGCTTACTCAATTTTTGAGGTGGAAAGAACTTTGCCAAGAAGGCATTGACTAGCTTTTCCCAAGAGTCCAGGCTTTCTTTAGGTTGAGAGTCCAACCATGTCCTAGCTCTGTCTCTTACAGCAAAAGGGAATAGCATAAGTCTGTAGACCTCAGGGTCAACCCCATTAGTCTTGACAGTGTCACAGATTTGCAAGAATTCAGCTAAAAACTGATGAGGATCTTCCAATGGAAGTCCATGGAACTTGCAATTCTGTTGCATTAGAGAAACTAATTGAGGCTTAAGCTCAAAGTTGTTTGCTCCAATGGCAGGGATAGAGATGCTTCTCCCATAGAAATCGGGAGTAGGTGCAGTAAAGTCACCCAGCACCTTCCTTGCATTGTTGGCATTGTTGTTTTCAGCTGCCATATGTTCTTCTCCTTTGAAGAATTCGGTCAGGTCCTCTAAAGAGAGTTGTGCTTTGGCTTCTCTCAGCTTTCTCTTCAAGGTCCTTTCAGGTTCAGGATCAGCCTCAACAAGAATGCCTTTGTCTTTGCTCCTGCTCATATGAGAGAGAAGAGAACAAGAAATGTGGAATCCTCTATGTCACAGTATAGAGATTCCTTGAAGTGTCAGAGGAAAAGAAGAGTAGAAGACAGTAGTAGAAAATTCGAACTTATCAAAGGAGATGGAGTTCAAATTTTGCATTAAGGAATAGTGTTAGTCCATAAATAGAAGGATATGAGAAGAAGGGAAGTGATTTTCGAAAATTAAGTAAAAATTTTGAAAACATTTTTGAAAAAACATTACTTAATTTTCGAAAATGAAAGTGGGAAAGAGATCAAGTGATTTTTGAAAAAGATTTTGAAATTAGAAATTAAAGAGATTTGATTGAAAATTATTTTGAAAAAGATGTGGTTAAGAAGATATGATTGGGTTTAAAAAAATGTGATTGAGAAGATATGAATTGAAAAACATTTTAAAAAGATTTGATTTTGAAAAATTAAAAACTTGACTAACAAGAAAAGATATGATTCAAACATTAAACCTTTCTCAACAGAAAAGGCAACATACTTGAAATGTTGAATCAAATCATTAATTCATAGTAAGTATTTTTGAAAATAGAAAGAAATTGAATTTGAAAGAGATTTGATTGAAAAGATATGATTTGAAAAAGATTTGATTTTGAAAAACTTTGAAAACTGAAAAAAATTGCATTGAAAAACAGAATCTTCCCCCTTGTGCCATCCTGGCGTTAAACGCCCAGAATGGTGCACATTCTGGCGTTTAACGCCCAAAAATCTACCCTTTTGGGCGTTAAACGCCCAGCCAGGTACCCTGGCTGGCGTTTAAACGCCAGTCTGTCTTCCTTACTGGGCGTTTTAAACGCCCAGCTTTTTCTGTGCAATTCCTCTGCAGAATGTTCTGAATCTTCAATTCTCTGTATTATTGACTTGAAAAGACACAAATTAAAAATATTTTTGGATTTTTAATAATAAGGAAAAATCAAAATGCAACAAGAATCAAATAACAATGCATGCAAGACACCAAACTTAGCAGTTTGTATACTACTGACACTAATGAGAATGCATATGAGACACACAAAGCACTCAAGTCAAGAGAATTCAAAGATCAGAGCAATGAAATCATCAAGAACAACTTGAAGATTAATGAAGACACATGAATGCATGCAATTGACACCAAACTTAAAATGAAACACTAGACTCAAAATATTTTTAGATTTTATGATTTTGTAAATTTTTTTTTGTGCCTTTTTTTTTCGAAAATAAAGTGAAAAAAAAGGTATCAAAGTTCTTAATGAGAATTCCAGGAATCATGCAATGTTAGTCTAAAGCTTCAGTCTAAAGGAATTAGACATGGTCAGCCAAGCTTCAGCAGAACATTGCATTCAAGAGCTAAATTGATGAAGATCAATCAGCTTTGGTGATGATAAGAGCATCACCTTGAAACACTAGAATTCATTCTTAAGAACTCTGAAAAAAAAATACCTAATCTAAGCAACAAGATGAACCGTCAGTTGTCCAAACTGAACAATCCCCGGCAACGGCGCCAAAAACTTGCTGCGCGAAATTGTGAACAATACTTTTCACAACTCTCATAATCCCCGGTCATGAACCCCAAAAACTTGGTGTTCAATACCATGGCATTACACAACTTCGCACAACTAACCAGCAAGTGCACTGGGTCGTCCAAGTAATAAACCTTACGCGAGTAAGGGTCGATCCCACGGAGATTGTTAGTATGAAGCAAGCTATGGTCATCTTGTAAATCTTAGTCAGGCAAACTCAAATGGATATGGTGATGAACGAAAATAAACAACAAGATAAAGATAGAGGTACTTATGTAATTCATTGGTAGGAACTTCAGATAAGCGCATGAAGATGCCTTCCCTTCCGTCTCTCTGCTTTCCTATTGTCTTCATCCAATCCTTCTTACTCCTTTCCATGGCAAGCTTGTGTAGGGTTTCACCGTTGTCAATGGCTACCTCCCATCCTCTCAGTGAAAACATTTGCCTATGCTCTGTCACAGCATGGGGTAATCAGCTGTCGGTTCTCGGTCAGGCCGGAATAGAATCCATCGATTCTTTTGCGTCTGTCACTAACGCCCCGCCTGCTAGGAGTTTGAAGCACGTCACAGTCATTCAATCATTGAATCCTACTCAGAATACCACAGACAAGGTTAGACCTTCCGGATTCTCTTGAATGCCGCCATCAGTTCTAGCCTATACCACGAAGACTCTGATCTCACGGAATGGTTGACTCGTTTGTCAGACGAGCACTCGGTTGTCAGGCGATCAACCATGCATCGTGCAATCAGGAATCCAAGAGATATTCACTCAATCGAAGGTAGAACGGAGGTGGTTGTCAGTCACACGTTCATAAGTGAGAATGATGATGAGTGTCACGGATCATCACATTCATCAAGTTGAAGAACAAGTGATATCTTAGAACAAGAACAAGCGGAATTGAATGGAAGAACACTAGTAATTGCATTAATACTCGAGGTACAGCAGAGCTCCACACCTTAATCTATGGTGTGTAGAAACTCCACCGTTGAAAATACATAAGAACAAGAGTGATCATTGGTTTCGGCCCCAGAGAGGGAACCAGAAGAACCAAGATCAAAATACAATAGTATAATGTCCTACTTATAGAAAACTAGTAGCCTAGGGTGTACAGAGATGAGTAAAAGACATAAAAATCCACTTCCGGGCCCACTTGGTGTGTGCTTGGGCTGAGCAATGAAGCATTTTCGTGTAGAGACTCTTCTTGGAGTTAAACGCCAGCTTTAGTGCCAGTTTGGGCGTTTAACTCCCATTTGGGTGCCAGTTCCAGCGTTTAACGCTGGGATTTCTGAGGGTGACTTTGAACGCCGGTTTGGGCCATCAAATCTTGGGCAAAGTATGGACTATCATATATTTCTGGAAAGCCCAGGATGTCTACTTTCCAACGCCGTTGAGAGCGCGCCAATTGGGCTTCTGTAGCTCCAAAAAATCCACTTCGAGTGCAGGGAGGTCAGAATCCAACAGCATCTGCAGTCCTTTTTAGTCTCTGAATCAGATTTTTGCTCAGGTCCCTCAATTTCAGCCAGAAAATACCTGAAATCACAGAAAAACACACAAACTCATAGTAAAGTCCAGAAAAGTGAATTTTAACTAAAAACTAATAAAAATATACTAAAAACTAACTATATCATACTAAAAACATACTGAATACAATGCCAAAAAGTGTACAAATTATCCGCTCATCAAAGATATGATTTGTAAAAGATAGATATGATAAGAAAAAGATATAGTTTAAAAAGAGAAAGATTTGAATAATAATTAAAAGATAGATCTGAATTTTTAATTTTGAAAAAGATTTTAAAAAGATAATTGAGTTTTTGAAAACAAACTTAAAAGAGTTGGATTGGAAAACAATTTGGCTTTATGGATTAAGATATATTTGAAATTTTTGAAACATGGATTTTTAGAAATCAGGATTTTTAGAAAACTAATTGGATATGAGGGATGTCAATTTGAAACATGTTTTTGTAAGAAATCATGAATTGAAACATAAAAATTTAGAAAAAATTAAAAAAAATGAATTTTTACCTCCTCCCACCATCCTGGCGTTAAACGCCCAAACGATGCATGTTTTGGGCGTTTAACGCCCAAACGCTGCTTCTCCTGGGCGTTCAACGCCCAGCTGATGCTTCTTTCTGGCGTTGAACGCCAGGAGGTCCTTTGTTACTGGGCGTTTTTCTGAACGCCCAGGATGCTAACAATCTGGCGTTAAACGCCCAGAAGGTGCTTCTTTCTGGCGTTCAACGCCCAGAAGATGACTACCCTTACTGGCGTTGGACGCCCAGTGGGTGCTTCTTTTGGGCGTTCAACGCCCAAAATGTTTCTTACTGGCTTTTTCACGCCAGTGAGCTTCCAAATTTCCTTGTAACTTTGTGACTTCAATCAATTGCTATTTCACCTTTTGAAGATACTCTGGCATCTACCTGTAAAACTTAATCAATTTAGAAAAACAAAACAAATAAAATTAAATTTTGTGAATGGCTGGGTTGCCTCCCAGCAAGCGCTTCTTTAATGTCATTAGCTGGACCATCACTGAGCTTTTTAATCAAGTCTCAGTTTTGAGCATTCTTGCTCAAAATTGCCTTCAAGATAATGTTTAACTCTCTGTCCATTAACAATGAACTTTTTGTTAGATTCATTATCCTGAAGCTCTACGTATCCATATGGTGATACACTTGTAATTACATATGGACCTCTCCACCGGGATTTTAATTTCCCAGGGAATAATTTGAGCCTAGAATTAAATAGCAGAACTTTCTGCCCCAGCTCAAAGACTCTGGATGACAATTTCTTATCATGCCATCTTTTTGCTTTCTCCTTGTAAATTTTTGCATTCTCGAAAGCATTGAGTCTAAATTCCTCTAGCTCATTTAGCTGGAGCAATCGTTTTTCTCCAGCTAACTTGGCATCAAGGTTTAGGAATCTGGTTGCCCAGTAGGCCTTGTGTTCCAGTTCCACTGGCAAGTGACATGCTTTCCCATACACAAGCTGGTATGGAGAGGTCCCTATAGGGGTCTTGAATGCTGTTCTGTATGCCCACAGAGCATCATCCATGCTTCTTGCCCAATCCCTTCTACGATTAATTACAGTCCGTTCCAGGATTCTTTTGAGTTCTCTATTTAAGACTTCAGCTTGCCCATTAGTTTGTGGGTGATATGGGGTAGCTACCCTGTGGCTAACTCCATAGCGTACCAGAGCAGAGTAAAGCTGTTTATTGCAGAAATGAGTGCCCCCATCACTGATTAATACTCTAGGGATACCAAATCTGCTAAAGATGTGTTTCTGGAGGAATTTTAACACTGTTTTAGTGTCATTAGTGGGTGTTGCAATAGCCTCCACCCATTTGGATACATAATCCACTGCCACCAGAATATAAGTGTTTGAGTATGATGGTGGGAAAGGTCCCATGAAGTCAATGCCCCATACATCAAACAACTCAATCTCCAAGATCCCTTGTTGGGGCATGGCATAAATGTGAGGTAGGTTGCCTGATCTTTGGCAACTGTCACAATTAAGCACAAACGCTCGGGAATCTTTATAAAGGGTAGGCCAGTAGAAGCCACTTTGGAGGACTCTTGTGGCTGTTCGCTCACTTCCAAAATGTCCTCCATACTGTGATCCATGGCAGTGCCATAGAATCTTTTGCGCTTCTTCCTTAGGCACACATCTACGGATTACTCCGTCTGCACATCTCTTGAAGAGATATGTTCATCCCAAAAATAGTACTTCGCATCTGTGATCAATTTCTTTGATTGCAGCCTACTGTACTCTTTGGGTATGAATCTCACTGCCTTGTAGTTTGCAATGTCTGCAAACCATGGCACTTCCTGGATGGCAAATAGTTGCTCATCTGGAAAGGTTTCAGAGATCTCAGTGAGAGGGAGGGACGCCCCTTCCACTGGTTCTATTCGGGACAGGTGATCTGCTACTTGATTCTCTGTCCCTTTTCTGTCTCTTATTTCTATATCAAACTCTTGCAGAAGCAACACCCATCTTATAAGTCCGGGTTTTGAATCCTGCTTTGTGAGTAGATATTTAAGAGCAGCATGATCAGTGTACACGATCACTTTTGATCCTACTAAATAGGATCTGAATTTGTCAATGGCGTAAACCACTGCAAGTAGCTCTTTTTCTGTGGTTGTGTAATTCTTCTGTGCGTCATTTAGAACACGGCTGGCATAGTAAATGACGTGCAGAAGCTTGTCATGCCTTTGTCCCAACACTGCACCAATGGCATGGTCACTGGCATCACACATCAATTCAAATGGTAATGTCCAGTCTGGTTCAGAGATGATTGGTGCTGTAACCAATTTAGCTTTCAGAGTCTCAAATGCCTGCAGACACTCTTTATCAAAGATAAATGGCGTGTCAGCAGCTAGCAGGTTGCTCAAAGGTTTGGCGATTTTTGAAAAATCCTTTATAAACCTCCTATAGAATCCTGCATGCCCCAGAAAGCTTCTGATTGCCTTAACATTAGCAGGTGGTGGTAATTTTTCAATTACCTCTACCTTAGTTTGATCCACCTCTATCCCCTTGTTCGAGATTTTGTGCCCAAGGACAATTCCTTCAGTCACCATAAAGTGACACTTCTCCCAGTTTAAAACAGGTTAGTCTCTTGGCATCTCTTTAGAACAAGTGCTAAATGGTTAAGGCAGGAGCTGAATGAGTCTCCAAATACTGAAAAGTCATCCATGAAGACTTCCAGGAATTTTTCCACCATATCAGAGAAAATTGAGAGCATGCACCTCTGAAAAGTTGCAGGTGTATTGCACAGGCCAAATGGCATTCTTCTGTATGCAAATACTCCAGATGGGCAGGTGAATGCCGTTTTCTCCTAATCCTAGGGATCTACTGCAATTTGATTATAACCTGAATATCCATCCAGGAAGCAGTAGTATTCATGAGCTGCTAGTCTTTCTAGCATTTGGTCTATGAATGGTAAAGGAAAATGATCCTTTCTGGTGGCTGTATTGAGCCTTCTATAATCAATGCACATACGCCACCCTGTAACTATTCTTGTAGGAACCAGTTCATTTTTTTCATTATGAACCACTGTCATGCCACCTTTCTTAGGGACAACGTGGACAGGGCTCACCCAGGGGCTGTCAGAAATAGGATAAATAATCCCAGCCTCTAGTAATTTAGTGACCTCTTTCTGCACCACTTCTTTCATAGCTGGATTCAGCCGCCTTTGTGGTTGAACCACTGGCCTGGCGTCATCCTCCAGTAAGATCTTGTGCATGCATCTGGCTGGACTAATGCCCTTAAGATCACTGATGGACCACCCAAGAGCTGTCTTGTGTGTCCTTAGCACTTGAATTAGTGCTTCCTCTTCCTGTGGCTCTAAGGTAGAGCTTATAATTACAGGAAAGGTATCACCTTCTCCCAAAAATGCATATTTCAGGGATGGTGGTAATGGTTTGAGTTCGGGTTTTGGAGGTTTCTCCTCTTCTTGAGGGATTTTCAGAGGTTCTATTATCTTCTCTGATTCCTCCAAATCAGGCTGAACATCTTTAAAGATGTCCTCTAACTCTGATTCGAGACTCTCAGCCATATTGACCTCTCTTACCAGAGAGTCGATAATATCAACACTCATGCAGTCATTTGGGGTGTCTGGATGTTGCATGGCTTTGACAACATTCAACTTAAACTCCTCCTCATTGACTCTCAAGGTTACTTCCCCTTTTTGGACATCAATGAGGGTTCGGCCAGTTGCTAGGAAAGGTCTTCCTAGAATGAGAGTTGCACTCTTGTGCTCCTCCATTTCCAGCACCACAAAGTCAGTAGGGAAGGCAAATGGCCCAACCTTGACAATCATGTCTTCAATCATGCCTGATGGGTATTTAATGGAGCCATCAGCAAGTTGAAGACATATCCTGGTTGGTTTGATTTCTTCAGTCAAACCAAGCTTTCTGATAGTAGATGCAGGTATTAGGTTGATACTTGCCCTAAGATCACATAAAGCTTGCTTGGTACAAGTACCCTCTAATGTGCATGGTTTCATAAAGCTCCCAGGATCTTTAAGCTTCTCAGGTAAGCTTTTCAGAATGACTGCACTGCATTCTTCAGTGAGGTAAACTTTTTCAGTTTCCCTCCAATCCTTCTTATGACTTAAGATCTCTTTCATGAACTTAGCATAAGAGGGTATTTGCTCAAGTTCTTCTGCAGACGGAATCTTTATTTCAAGAGTCCTGAGATAGTCTGCAAAGCGGGCAAATTGCTTATCCTGTTCCGCTTGGCGGAGTTTTTGAGGATAAGGCATTTTGGCTTTGTATTCCTCAACCTTAGTTGCTGCAGGTTTATTACCTACAGGAGTGGGTTGGGAAGCCTTTTTAGAAGGGTTGTCATCAGCACTTGTATGTGACTGATCCCCCACTGGCATTTGAATACCAGGGGTGGAAGCTGGAGTGGCGTTAGACGCCACCTCCTTGCTTGTTACTGGCGTGTGAACGCCAGAACCATGTTCCCTTTGGGCGTTCAACGCCGGATTCATGCTTGTTTCTGGCGTTGAACGCCAGAAATGAGCATGGTCTGGGCGTTCAGCGCCAGCTTTATTCCTCTCTGGGTTCTGATTGTCCTCAGAGGGATTTTGAGTAGCCATTTGTTCATTTCTTGGCTTCCTGCTGCTTTGAAGTGAGGTGTTTAATGTTTTCCCACTTCTTAGCTGAACTGCTTGGCATTCTTCTGCTATTTGTTTTGACAGTTGCTTTTCTGTTTGCCTTAACTGTACTTCCATATTCCTGTTGGCCATTCTTGTTTCCTGTAGTATTTCCTTGAATTCGGCTAGCTGCTAAGTTAAAAAGTCTAATTGCTGATTGAATTCATTAGCCTGATCCACAGGACTGGGTTCAGCAGTTACTGTTTTAGCTTCTTCTTTTATGGAAGGTTCACTGCTTAGATACAGATGCTGATTTCTGGCAACTGTATCCATAAGCTCTTGAGCTTCTTCAATTGTTTTTCTCATATGTATAGATCCACTAGCTGAGTGGTCTAGAGAAATCTGAGCTTTTTCTGTAAGCCCATAGTAGAAGATGTCTAATTGCACCCATTCTGAAAATATTTCAGAAGGGCATTTTCTTAGCATCTCTCTGTATCTCTCCCAGGCATCATAAAGAGATTCATTATCTCCTTGTTTGAAGCCTTGGATGCTTAGCCTTAGCTGTGTCATCCATTTTGGAGGGAAATAGTGATTCAGGAATCTTTCTGACAGTTGCTTCCATGTTTTTATGCTGTTCTTAGGCTGGTTATTTAACCATCTCTTAGCTTGATCTTTTACAGCAAATGAAAATAGTAATAATCTGTAGACATCCTGATCCACTTCTTTATCATGTACTGTGTCAGGAATTTGCAAAAAGTGTGCCAGAAACTCTGTAGGTTCTTCCTGTGGAAGACCGGAATACTGGCAGTTTTGCTGCACCATGATAATGAGCTGAGGGTTCAACTCAAAGCTACTGACTCCAATGGAGGGTATACAGATACTACTCCCATATGAAGCAGTAGTGGGGTTAGCATATGATCCCAGAGTCCTCCTGGACTGTTCATTCCCACTTAATTCCATGATGGAATAAAAGAGATGATATGTATGTTGATATTATTTATTTTATAAAAATTAATTTTTATAAAATAAAATAAAAACGAAACAAAATAAAAGAAATTGAAAATATTTTGAAATTGAAATCTGAATTTTTATATAAAATTTTCGAAAATATAGTTTAAAATAAGTTAGAAAATATATATTTTTTTTTAATTTTGAAATTTTTTTTTTGATGAAAGAGAAAAACACACAAGAGACACAAGACTTAAAATTTTTAGATCCAATGCTCCTTATTTTCAAAAATTTTTGGAGGGAAAACACCAAGGAACACCAAACTTAAAAATTTTAAGATCAAAGCACAAGAAAGACTCAAGAACACCTTGAAGATTCACAAGAACACCAAGAACAAAAGAAAGAACACCAAACTTAAAATTTTTAGAAAACCAAGACAAATTTTCGAAAATTAAAGAAAACTTAACAAGAAAACACCAAACTTAGAGTTTGGCACAAGATTCAATAAAAGAAAAATTATTTTTGAAAAAGATTCCAAAGAAGATACCCAATTATGAAGAACAACTACTAAAGCTCCAGCCAATTGGGCAGCAACTTCAGTGTTGATTTTAAAGATGTATTATTTTTTGGATAAAATAAATTTTTGAAAGCTAATGTTTTGAAAAAGCACAAGAAAAACAGGAAAAGACACAGAACAAGAAAAATTAAAGATCAAGGAAGAACAAAGACACTAATACGAAAATTTTAGTGAAAAAAATATAAAAGATGCAATTGACACCAAACTTAGAACAAGACACTAGACTCACGAAAAATTAACAATTAATAAAGAAAAATAATAATTTTTTTGAAAAGAAATTATTGAAAAGAAACTATCATATCAGGATTTGATGACTCTATGACAATAAAAATAATTTATTCCTAATCTAAGAAATAAAATATGCCTTCAATTGTTCAAACTCAACAATCCCCGGCAACGGCGCCAAAAACTTGGTGCACGAATTTGTAATCCGCACAACTAACCAACAAGTGCACTGGGTCATCCAAGTAATACCTTACGTGAGTAAGGGTCGATCCCACGGAGATTATTGGTCTGAAGCAATCTATGTTTATTTTATTAATCCTAGTCAGGATGCCAATAAGATTAATTGGATTTAATGATAAGAAGTCAAAGTATTTGGAATAAGTAAATTGTTACTTTATTAATGGAGAATATGTTGGAGTTTTGGAGATGCTTTGTCCTCTGAATCTCAACTTTTCCTTGAAATCCTTTTCCCACACGCGAGGTCCCTTCCATGGCAAGCTCTATGTAGGGTGTCACCGTTGTCAATGGCTACTTCCCATCCTCTCAGTGAAAACGTTCCTATGCTCTGTAACAGCACGGCTAATCATCTGTCGATTCTCAATCAGGTTGGAATAGAATCCATTGATTCTTTTGCGTCTGTCACTAACGCCCAGCCTTCAGGAGTTTGAAGCTCGTCACAGCCATTCAATCCCAGAATCCTACTCGGAATACCACAGACAAGGTTTAGACTTTCCGGATTCTCATGAATGCCGCCATCAATCCGGCTTATACCACGAAGATTCTGATTAAGGAATCTAAGAGATACTCATTCAATCTGATGTAGAACGGAGGTGGTTGTCAGGCACACGTTCATGGATTGAGGAAGGTGATGAGTGTCACGGATCATCACCTTCTTCATAATTAAGCGCGAATGAACATCTTAGATAAGAACAAGCGTGGTTGAATGGAAAACAAAAGTAATTGTATTAATTCATCGAGACGCTGCAGAGCTCCTCACCCCCAACAATGGAGTTTAGAGACTCATGCCGTCAAAAAGTATGTAATTCAGATCTGAAAATGTCATGAGGTACAAGATAAGTCTCTAAAAGTTGTTTAAATAGAAAACTAGTAACCTAGGTTTACAGAATATGAGTAAACTAAGATAGTTGGTGCAGAAATCCACTTCTGGGGCCCACTTGGTGTGTGCTGGGGCTGAGACTAAAGCTATTCACGAGTTGAGGCCTTTCTTGGAGTTGAACTCCAAGTTATAACGTGTTTTGGGCGTTCAACTCCGGATCATGACGTTTTTCTGGCGTTTAACTCCAGACAGCAGCATGTACTTGGCGTTCAACGCCAAGTTACGCCGTCTATCTTCGCCCAAAGTATGGACTATTATATATTGCTGGAAAGCCCTGGATGTCTACTTTCCAACGCCGTTGAGAGCGCGCCAATTGGACTTCTGTAGCTCCAAAAAATCCATTCCGAGTGCAGGGAGGTCAGGATCCAACAGCATCAGCAGTCCTTTTTCAGCCTAACTCAGATTTTTGCTCAGCTCCCTCAATTTCAGCCAGAAAATACCTGAAATCACAGAAAAACACACAAACTCATAGTAAAGTCCAGAAATATGATTTTTGCCTAAAACTAATAATATTCTACTAAAAACTAATTAAAACATACTAAAATCTACATGAAATTACCCCCAAAAAGCGTATAAAATATCCGCTCATCAGAGGGACTCTCCTTCCTTCTGTCTGAAGGTTTGGACTTCCACTCTAAGCTTACTCAATTTTTGAGGTGGAAAGAACTTTGCCAAGAAGGCATTGACTAGCTTTTCCTAAGAGTTCAGGCTTTCTTTAGGTTGTGAGTCCAACCATATTCTAGCTCTGTCTCTTACAGCAAAAGGGAATAGCATAAGTCTGTAGACCTCAGGGTCAACCCCATTAGTCTTGACAGTGTCACAGATTTGCAAGAACTCAGCTAAAAACCGATGAGGATCTTCCAATGGAAGTCCATGGAACTTGCAATTCTGTTGCATTAGAGAAACTAATTGAGGCTTAAGCTCAAAGTTGTTTGCTCCAATGGCAGGGATAGAGATGCTTCTCCCATAGAAGTCGGGAGTAGGTGCAATAAAATCACCCAGCACCTTCCTTGCATTGTTGGCATTGTTGTTGTTTTTGGCTGCCATGGGTTCTTCTTCTTTGAAGATTTCTGTTAGGTCCTCTACAGAGAGTTGTGCCTTGGCTTCTCTTAGCTTTCGCTTCAAGGTCCTTTCAGGTTCAAGATCAGCCTCAACAAGAATGCTTTTGTCCTTGCTCCTGCTCATAAGAAAGAGAAGAGAACAAGAAAATGTGGAATCCTCTATGTCATAGTATAGAGATTCCTTGAGGTGTGAGAAAAGAAAAATAGAAGGCAGAAGTAGAAAATTTGAACTTATCAAAGAAGATGGAGTTCGAATTTTGCATTAAGGAATAGTGTTAGTCCATAAATAGAAGGATGTGAGAAGAGGGGAAGTAATTTTCGAAAATCAAGTAAAAGATTTTGAAAACATTTTGAAAGACACTAATTGATATTCGAAAATAAAAGTGGGAAAGAAATCAAGTGATTTTTGAAAAAGAATTTGAAATTAGAAATAAAAAAGATTTGATTGAAAGTTATTTTGAAAAAGATGTGGTTAAGAAGATATGATTGGTTTTAAAAAGATGTGATTGAGAAGATATGATTTGAAAAACATTTTAAAAAAAATTTGATTTTGAAAATTAATGACTTGGCTATCAAGAAAAGATATGATTCAAACATTAAACCTTTCTCAACAGAAAAGGCAACATACTTGAAATGTTGAATCAAATCATTAATTGATAGCAAGTATCTTTGAAAATAGAAAGAAATTGAATTTGAAAAAGATTTGATTGAAAAGATATGATTTGAAAAAGATTTGATTTTGAAAAGATTTTGAAAAATTGAAAAAATTTGCATTGAAAACAAAATCTTCCCTCTTGTGCCATCCTGGCATTAAACGCCCAGAATGGTGCACATTCTGGCGTTTAACGCCCAAAACTCTACCCTTTTGGGCGTTAAATGCCCAACCAGGCACCCTGGCTGGCGTTTAAACGCCAGTCTGTCCTTCTTCACTGGGCGTTTTGAACGCCCAGCTTTTTCTGTATAATTCCTCTGCTGTATGTTCTGAATCTTCAATTCTCTGTATTATTGACTTGAAAAGACACAAATTAAAAATATTTTTGGATTTTTAATAGTGAGGAATAATCAAAATGCAACTAAAATCAAATAATAATGCATGCAAGACACCAAACTTAGCAATTTGTATACTACTGACACTAATGAGAATGCATATGAGACACATAAACACTCAAGTCAAGAGGAATTAAAGATCAGAGTAATGAAATCATCAAGAACATCTTGAAGATCACTAAGACACATGAATGAATGCAAGAAAAACAGAAACATGCAATTGACACCAAACTTAAAATGAGACTCTAGACTCAAACAAGAAATTTTTGGATTTTATGATTTTCTAAATTTTTTTTTTGCTTTTTCGAAAATTAAGTGGAAAAAGAAAATGAAGGTATCAAAATTCTTAATGAGAATTCCAGGAATCATGCAATGTTTAGTCTAAGACTCCGGTCCAGGAATTAGACATGGCTTCACAGCCAGCCAAGCTTTCAAAGAAAGCTTCGGTCCAAAACACTAGACATGGCCAAAGGCCAGCCAAGCCTTAGCAGATCACTGCTCCAATAGCAAGATTGATAGAAATCAACAAGCTCTTGTGATGATAAGTTGAAACCTCGGTCCAATGAAATTAGACATGGCTTCACAGCCAGCCAGATTTCAACAGATCATCATGAAACTCTAGAATTCATTCTTAAGAACTCTGAAGAAAAAATACCTAATCTAAGCAACAAGATGAACCGTCAGTTGTCCATACTCGAACAATCCCCGGCAACGGCGCCAAAAACTTGGTATGCGAAATTGTGATCAATACTTTTCACAACACAAATAATCCCCGATGATGAATCCAAAAACTTGGTGTTCAAAACCATGGCATAAACACAACTTCGCACAACTAACCAGCAAGTGTACTGGGTCGTCCAAGTAATAAACCTTACGCGAGTAAGGGTCGATCCCACAGAGATTGTTGGTATGAAGCAAGCTATGGTCACCTTGTAAATCTTAGTCAGGCAGACTCAAATGGATATGAATGATGATATGCGAATAAAACATAAAGATAAAGATAGAGATACTTATGTAATTCATTGGTAGGAATTTCAGATACGCGTATGAAGATGCTTGTCCCTTCCGTCTTTCTGCTTTCCTACTGTCTTCATCCAATCCTTCTTACTCCTTTCCATGGCAAGCTTATGCAAGGGTTTCACCGTTGTCAGTGGCTACCTCCCATCCTCTCAGTGGAAATGTTCAACGCACCCTGTCACGGCACGGCTATCCATCTGTCGGTTCTCAATCAGGCCGGAATAGAATCCAGTGATTCTTTTGCGTCTGTCACTAACGCCCCGCCTTCAAGAGTTTGAAGCTCATCACAGTCATTCAATCATTGAATCCTACTCAGAATACCACAGACAAGGTTAGACCTTCCGGATTCTCTTGAATGCCACCATCAGTTCTAGCCTATACCACGAAGACTCTGATCTCACGGAATGGCTGGCTCGGTTGTCAGGCGATCAACCATGCATCGTGTATCAGGAATCCAAGAGATATTCACCCAATCTAGGGTAGAACGGAGGTGGTTGTCAGGCACACGTTCATAGGTGAGAATGATGATGAGTGTCACGGATCATCACATTCATCAAGTTGAAGAACAAGTGATATCTTGGAACAAGAACAAGCGGAATTGAATAGAAGAACAATAGTAATTGCATTAATACTCGAGGTACAGCAGAGCTCCACACCTTAATCTATGGTGTGTAGAAACTCCACCGTTGAAAATACATAAGAACAAGGTCTAGGCATGGCCAAATGGCCAGCCTCCCAAAGAGGGTTCAATCATAAAAACATGATCAAAAGCTCCAAATACAATAGTAAAAGGTCCTATATATAGAGAACTAGTAGCCTAGGGTGTACAGAGATGAGTAAATGACATAAAAATCCACTTCCGGGCCCACTTGGTGTGTGCTTAGGTTGAGCATTGAAGCATTTTCATGTAGAGACTCTTCTTGGAGTTAAACGCCAGCTTTTATGCCAGTTTGGGCGTTTAACTCCCACTCTTGTGCCAGTTCCGGCGTTTAACGCTAGGAATTCTGAGGGTGACTTTGAACGCCGGTTTGGCCATCAAATCTTGGGCAAAGTATGGACTATCATATATTGCTGGAAAGCCCAGGATGTCTACTTTCCAACGCCGTTGAGAGCGCGCCAATTGGGCTTCTGTAGCTCCAGAAAATTCGCTTCGAGTGCAAGGAGGTCAGAATCCAACAGCATCTGCAGTTCTTTTTAGTCTCTGAATCAGATTTTTGCTCAGGTCCCTCAATTTCAGCCAGAAAATATCTAAAATCACCGAAAAACACACAAACTCATAGTAAAGTCCAGAAAAGTGAATTTTAACTAAAAACTAATAAAAATATACTAAAAACTAACTAGATCATACTAAAAACATACTAAAAACAATGCCAAAAAGCGTACAAATTATCCGCTCATCAAACGCCAGATGTAACGTGTTTTGGGCGTTGAACTCCAACTTGTAACCTGTTTCTGGCGCTGGACGCCAGACTGCAACATGGAACTGGCATTGAACGCCAGTTTACGTCGTCTATCTTCACGCAAAGTATGGACTATTATATATTGCTGGAAAGCCCTGGATGTCTACTTTCCAACCCAATTAAGAGAGCGTCAATTGGACTTCTGTAGCTCCAAAAAATCCATTCCGAGTGCAGGGAGATTAGGATCCAACAGCATCAGTAGTCCTTTTTCAGCCTAACTCAGATTTTGCTCAGCTCCCTCAATTTCAACCAGAAAATACCTGAAATCACAGAAAAATACACAAACTCATAGTAAAGTCCAGAAATATGATTTTTTCCTAAAAACTAATAAAATTATATTAAAAACTAATTAAAATATGCTAAAATCTACATGAAAATACCCCCAAAAAGCGTATAAAATATCCGCTCATCACCGCATAAAATATCCCGGCTCATCTTTGATTCGGATGAAAGAAAAGGCTTCTTCATCCTCCATATCATAATCTTCTTCTGGGTCACCTTCATATTCCCCCAGATATTCAGTTAGAATAATTGAAATTGTTCCAACCATGTCATCATCCCCTTCTTCGAAATATTCTTCACCGACATCAACTTCCTTACCTTTGTCAACCCCTGAAGACTGAGCGATTGCTTTTCCTTTTTCTGTCTTTGCAGTAGATGGAATTCCCTTTGGAAACGTCTCTCTATTAGAAGGAAAGACAATTTGGAAGTGTACGGAAGGTGTTGCCCCCTTGCTTACTTCTGCTTGAGGCTTATTATTTTGATTGAAGTTTCTTCTTCCTCCCCTACCTCTTCGATACCCTCTAGCTCGACCACGATAATAAGGATATTAGTTTTGAAGAGGGACCCGATGCCCCCACTGTGTGTTTTGTCGATAAAGGGCATCCCGCTTCTGGAACTCTTGACAGTTTCGAATCCATTGCACGCCTATAGCATGGGATCGGCTTAAAGGCATAATCACATTTTGTTGAGGGGTCTTAGAACTGGGCCCCTCTATACGCCTACCCGGTTGCCTTTGTCGAGGTTGCTCTATATGCCTATAACTCTTTCTTCATCCTTTCTTTTTCAAAGATTGCTACAGCCTCAGCATCAAAAACAGCATTGCACCGTGGACACAAAGATACATCCCGGTCTTTAATCTTTTGCTGAACCAAGAAATCCAACAAATATCTCCCACACGGGGATACATCGATCGAACTTGTGACTCAAAATCATCAAGAGCCACATCAAAGTCATAGGACATTCCAACAATGTTCACTCCAAAACATGGTCCAACAAAGCTAGCATCGGCATCAAAAGGATGAACATCAACCTTCATCTCCTTCTTGCCATTATCAAATTTCATGCATCCCTCCATAATAGCTTCCTGAATTAAATCCCTGAAACGAACACAACTATTAGTCGAATGACTAGTTGCTTGGTAAAACTTACGATAAGGTTTTCCTTTTAAATCTTTCACCGAGAGTAAAGTTCTACCCTCAGGCAGAATTAATTGTTTATCTTTAAGCAACACATCAAAAATCTGATCAGATTTTGAAATATCAAAACTATACTTTTTTCCACTTTTCAGTTTCGATTCATTCGACTTTTCACTACTAGGAAGCTTTCTAAGTAAGGAGCAAACATATGGAGGGCCCTTTTTGAGTTCGGCCAAATCGATCTCTATTTCAAAGTCGATTTCCTCCTCTGAGGACTCCATAGTCACATAAGCAACTTTCTCTTTTCGAGTAAAAGGTTTACTCTTTGATCTTTACTCATTTCTATGTTTTTCTTTCTCATTCTTCATAAATTTGGTCTGACGAACCTTTTCAACCAGATGGACTAAATCAAGGATAGACACATTAAGCAACTTTCTGTGCATATAAAATTCTAGCCCCATAATTACTATTTTCACCACTTCACTCTCAGAAAATGAAAAATAGCATCTACTTCTAACGTTCTTGAAATGTATCATATAATCGTCAATGGTTTCACCATCTTCACGTTTCAATACCACTAGATTGGTAACTGGCACATTCATTTTCCCTCGATGGAACTGAGCGTGAAAAGTAGTTTCCAACTGATTCCATGTCGTTATCGAATTTGGTCTAAGATTCGAAAACTAAGAAATGCATTCTTCGTTAACGAAGAAGGAAAAAACTTCATTTTCAAATTTTCATCATTAGCTAAATTTCCAATCTCGACCAAATATCGAGTGACATGTTTAGTGGTTGATTCTCCGACTTCCCCAGCAAACTTTGTTATTATCTTTGGGTTTTTCATCCCTCTTGGTACTTCAGCCATTTG
This sequence comes from Arachis hypogaea, assembly GCF_003086295.3. Lineage (NCBI taxonomy): Eukaryota > Viridiplantae > Streptophyta > Magnoliopsida > Fabales > Fabaceae > Arachis > Arachis hypogaea. The sequence continues at coordinate 51,137,848 of NC_092041.1, forward strand.
AACAACTTGAGGGAAAGCATACATAAAGTGGGGTCGATTCATAAAACCAACATTCAGACTAACTTGATTAAGTACTTCCTCCACAATTTTGGTGACTTGATAACGTTCACCGCCATGATTAGCACGTAATCTGGCTAGAAAGTCATCAGCATTTTGGCCTCGGGGAATTACATGAGGATTTTCTCGATCAAAGACATTATTTTCATTTTGAAATATATTTTCAAATCCTTCATTATTTCTCCTGACATTATGCCTTTCACATTCTTCATAATCTACGATTTGAGCTATACGTTCGACTTGTCTAGCAAGATGTTCGAATTTCGATTCGTGATCAGCCATCATAGGATTTAGAATTGTGGTCATTTGTTGAGTCAATAAATTGACTAAATCATGATGACTTTGCTTTACTTGTTGTCGATATGCTATCATCGAATTAGCAACATTCGACGTAGAGCCAACATTATAATCACAAGAATACTCAGAATACTATTGTGGGTTTTGAGAATTATTTCCTCCATTTACACTCCCAAATCGGACAGGAGGAACAAAACCACTCACTAATGGGGTATAACCAGGAGGAAGACCATAAAGAGGCCAACCAGTGGTTAATAGAGGTTGGAATGATGGCAAGGTACCACGTGTACGAGTATTACGTCTAACATTCTCAGTTTGAACAGTTGTAACTGCAATACTTTCACTCCCAATTGCACCTTCTGAACGTGAAGTCACGTCCGCTTGTTGCACAATTACTGGTAGGCTATCATTGATGGATGAACCAGCATTCACATTTGACACTTTATCAGCCATGTGAATGATTTAGGGCGTGCCAATTTGTTTTGTCGATTTTTAGCAAATCGATGGTGGTTCGAGATGTAGTGGTCTGGGAGCGAAACCTACTCCTATTTGCTGGTACCAGTTTTCTAAAAGTGCATCAAAGTGTCTTCGATTAGATGGATATCGAGATGATAGATAAATTAAAATTTGTAAAAACCATAAAACAAATGAAAAATAAGATTTTCGAAAAGAAAGTATGCTGGAATTGAAAAGATTGCGTTGAAGTTTAAAGAAAGCAATAAAATGCCTTTGACTGGGTGAAAGGACTTTGGCATAAAATTTAAAGATGCTGAAATGTAAATTGGATATGGAAAATTAAAGAAATGCTTGAAAGATAAATTTACTTGAAAAGTAAAGTTTACAAGAAGATAAACTGAAAAGATAAAAACATGGAAGGAACCCTACATAAAAGAAACTCGATCGCAGACTCAGGAATTCACAGGGAATGTGAGTGTACTTGAGTGTTTTTTAAGTTAAAGTTCCAACCCGTATTCCCTAACACTTTCTAGTATTTATAGTATTTGTTTTGTAACCGACGAGTAATTATGTAGCACCATCCTGGAGATAACCGTTCCCGCTCTTTCGCCACTAAGTGTTACACATTAATTCATCACGTGGTAAAAGTCTTCAACTCCTTCACTACTGTAATTGCTCGATCCGCTTATTCGAATATCTTGTTCGATTGCCTATCTCAAATATTTGTTCGATTTAATAAGGCGTTTCGAAATCGAACCCGTATCGAGTACCTCCAACAAATGCCTGCACTTGTATCTTTTCGATAACTACTTATATCTTCGATTTCTTCACCGCTTCGAATTAATTTACCTTAATCGAAAATAACAAGTTGAAACGGAGGAAATAATTAGGATTTTCTTTTCTTTATTTAAATTTGTTTAAGAAAAAAAAATCATGTTATTCTTTATTCATGAAGAAGCCTAAATTGGGTGGGTGAAGACTATTTCGATTCAAAATTTTATTCAAGCAATTTTAATTTTAAATAATTTTTCAGTTTTAATTATATATATAACTTAAAAAAAAACTTAGCAAAACTTTCCTTTCATTTTACCAGTACTTTATTTGTGTTAGGGAAAAGAATCTAGACGGTCAAAATAAGGGGAGGGTAATTTGGGAATACGACAAGTGATTATCCACATCGAGTTAGTTACACATCCTCATAGATTATTATTGGTAGTACTCTACCTTGGGCGTATTAAAATCTCAATAATAATGCTATTACTATTACTTTCGAAATAATAAATAACAATAATTAATTACTATAGCATAAAATAATCAACAGTGGGATACAGTACAGACAAGAAAAGAAAAAAAAAAAAAAGAAACAAAAAAAAGCAGGTTTTTCCCATTCTCCAATTTTCTTCCTCCATTAATGCCAATGCAGAGACAGACCTAGTAATAGTATTCATAATTTCTCTCATCAAAGATTAAAGCAAAAAAGGGACACAATATAATAAAACAAAAAAAAGCTACTCTACCTAGACCTTGTTGCTTATACAACTTGTGGCGCCATTTGCAGAGGTTTTTGCTTCTCGTTCAAACCTCTCAGCAAGTGACAACCGTTTTTCTGCTAAACCTTGAAACATCAAACACACTCACATTCCACAGAACAACACACTCTCTTTTTCTTTTTCCTTCATTTTCTTTCTCTTTTCCGCTTCAATGGAACCACTTAAGGAGAGTGTGTTTTCCGGTTCAACCGCGAACACAAACTCCGATACACCGCTAACTACCCAGTTTCCACCCCAGGTGATGAACTTGAACTTTGGAAACCTTGGAGGAGGACCGCAACCACCACCACCACCACCACAACCGCAACCACAGCCACCACGGGAACAACCACAAGCGCCACCAGGCACAGCTACAATGTCACCGGCAACAACAGGAACAGGTGGTGCTTCGGGGCAAGGGAGTTTGGAGTTGTTTGGGAAGAAGAAGAGAGGGAGACCAAGAAAGTATGACTCCGAAGGGAACCTCAGGGTGCCAAACCAACCACCACCGGGATTCTCTCTAACTCCGGGTTCGGGTTCGGGTTCAGAGTTTTCATCAAAACGGGGTCGTGGCAGTAGTGCAAAGTCACATGCTTCTGGAAGCTGGAACCTTCTTTCTTCTTTGGGTGAGTTACTAGTTTTACTTTTTTGTTTCCTGTCATATTATTCCCTTTTTCTTTTGTATCAAGTGTTCTTGGTGGTTTGGTGAATGGTGAGCGGTGTGACCTCACTCTCTCTATTGTTTGGTTGATGGGAAAATGCAAGAATCCTTTGTGTACGCTGTACCAACTAAAACGAACACATCAATATAATATTGTATTATAGGTTGACTCATCCTTCTTCTGGAAAAAAATGGAACTATCTAATGTCTCCGTTTTGTTTTTGTTGGGTTTAGACGGTTCCAGAAAGAAAATTTCTTCATCTCTCTCTGATCTTTGTTTTTTAGAGAAAAAGAGAAAGGGGGGGGGGGGTTAACAGGGTTTTCTAGTTTCTAGAAGGTTTTACCCAATTTTATTTGGAGGGGGAACATTTTTTTTCAGGAGTAGCTTCATACATTTTTTAACTGTGTTCTTGACCGTTCATTCTGAAATGGCAGAACATTCTGTTTTGGACTTTTGGCTCATTATCAATGAAAAAGACGTGAACTTTTTCCTGATTTTAGCTTATAATTTAATATTGTTCTGTGCAACTGGTCGGAGCTTATGTGAGGGGGAAAAGAGATTTTTTTGGGGGGTTGAATTTATTATGCATATTATCTCGAGCGTGAAAATTTACCCTTCTTTCTGTTGTCTTTTGAAGGCTTGCTTGGAAGCACAACTGGTACTGATTTTACACCTCATGTTGTGACAGTTAATGCTGGAGAGGTAATCTAATCTAGAACAAAGTGTAGGTTGTTGTTGGCTTCATGAGATTGATGATATAGTTTGAATTATGATGATTGAAGCTTTTTTAACCTTTTCACCTCCCAGGACGTTGCTGGAAAGATTTTCTCGATTGCACAGAAGGGTCCTATGGGAATATGCATTCTTTCTGCAAATGGAGCTATATCTAAAGCTACCTTGCGCCAACCTGGTTCTTCTGGTGGCCTATTAACATACGAGGCATGATCTCCTAGTTCTATGTGTTCTTTCAGTAATTTCGTTTTTCTATCTAATTAAATTGAATGCAATAACCTTGAGGTTTTATCAAACCATCACTTTATGGTGAAGACTGAAGTGGGCCAAATTATGAACAATGTTTCTCGAAGGATCTTTCAGTTTGTCTGATTTAATGGGGTAGCCTATTTTCGTCTGTTGCTAAGTTTAGAGTTAAGATATATCAGATGTGATTGCATTCATCATCTTTATGTAAAGTGGCATGTGTTTTCTCTCCTTAGTTTTGGACAAAATTTCCCCTTCTGTTTATCTTGCTGCTTGTTTGGAAGACAAATCCACTTGCTCTATTTCAAAGTAAATGTTGCTTTGAACAATTTGATACTACATTAAAAGTCAATGTATTTGGACATAGTTTGTGTCCAGATACATCGGATTTTTCAATGTATCAAATTAGTAAACAAGCAAGATTTATTTTGAAACTGAGGCGGTAACATTTTGCTGCAAGTTACTTTCAAATATGCAGATCTTATACCTCAGTAGAGATTAATCCACTTGCCAGAGATCTCTCTTTTCTTATCTCGCTGTTAAGCATACTTCTAGTCATGACCTTTAAAGGATAGTTTTCATTCTTGTGCAAATCGCTAAATCATGTTAACATAATGATCATCATAACTTGGCATGTCGTAATTTGCTGGTTCAAATTCCAGAACCTGAGTTTCAGCTGTATTCTTCAGAGAAAATATAGTTTTGAAGCAAAATTTTAAGGATGGACATGGTTACCCTGTATAAGCGCTCACCATAAAATGTTAGATTTGTACAACATAAATGTTAGGTTTCCTCAAGTTGATGTTTCCATGTCTAGCAAGAAAGATGCAAAGACACTGTCATAAATCTAGAAAGATTATGTGAATTCCTTTTGCTCTTTTATATGTACTGCAAGTTATAATAATTATTTCCAGATATTCTTGAATAACTGAGTTCTGTTTCCTTTCAGGGTCGATTTGAGCTTTTATCCTTGTCTGGATCATTCACAGTCCCGGATAGTAGTGCTGCAATTCCTTCTAGTGGATTGAGTGTCTCACTGGCTGGTCCTGATGGTCGCGTGATAGGAGGGGGTGTTGCTGGTTTATTGACAGCTGCTACCCCAATCCAGGTATGACACTTCTCTTTTGCCTTGTTTCAGTTCTAGGTAACTGAAACAACTATAGATTCTTTCTGTATTTAATGTATATTGCAATTACTTTAGTGAAGTTTTAGTTAAATCTCCTCGATGAACTTATCCCGAAGCCTGCATGTTGGTGAAAGCAAAAGAAAAATGTTCATTAGTAGCAAAAAAATCAGTAGTATGTTAATCCATGTTATCTTCCAGATTCATGAATAAGATACTTGAACCAGTATTGTTTCTTTTATCACTTTCATGGTTGCAATCAAGTGCAACGTTAAAGATTGTATATAGCTTCCAGTTCTAGCACTTTTGCATTGTTCATCTTTTTAAGCATACACACCATCATCTACCTCTATTGGAAATTTATGTAAGCTATGTTTTCAGATTGTAGTGGGAAGCTTCATGCCAAATGGTCAAAAGCCCCAAAAAAGGAAATATACCCGTCAACCGGTAGCCTCTCATGCTGCTTCAGGACCTATGGCAACAGTATCAGCTGCAGGACCTATCTCACAATCAAATCCTGGTGGTGAAAATCCTCTGGGATCTTTATCTCAGTTGCCAGACCAAGGTCAGAGAGAATCAGTCAGCGCATCGAGCGATAAACTGAATTTAGATGATACGCTTAATGGTGATAATTGGAATGATACTGAAGATTTTTCGGATCATAGGCCATCCCCAGACATCAACATATCTTTGCCTGATGAATAGAAAGGTCTTGGCAAATGGCAATGAAATTAATTTACTTGATAACAAGCCATAAATCTTGTAGCGTTCTTGTCATTTGTGTAACCGTTTCTGTTATTCTGTTTTGCAGGTGATCCAGAGGCTCACATAACCGAATGCTAACACCTAAAAACTTTGTCATGACAACTAGGTTATTGACACGATGTACAGTTGTCAGAAATTAGAAATGATTATTGAAGCCTCACTATTTTTGATCATGAGTTTTTATCAAACACTCGGAAGTTGGCTAGTGTTTGTTCTTTCGAATTGTCTTGTGGCTTGAGGATTCGGTTGGATAGGATGATGGTAGAGATTTTACGCTACGCTGAGGAGTTTGTTATGGTTGGTTGGTTGTTGTTTTCCGAGAACTGGCATTTTTCTCTTTATGACCTCATCCACACTTCTCTTGCTTAGAATTGTTACTTATAGCAGCTCTCTTATGAAATCTAACTCCAAAGAACGTACATAAAAATGAAGATCCGACCAGCGTTTAGTAGTTTCATACGCGGGCGAGTGGAGTGCAATCTGTCATATGGCCTGTGCAAAATCATACTAGCATGTGTGGCAGTGTGAGGAACAATACGCCTAACCTATGAACCAACGGAATTTTCTGAAGTACGGTTAAGATCAGGCCCCAATAAAATTCAGTAGGGGTATTGTAGGTTCGGAAACCAAAAAAATTGATTTTGCTACTAAGTGTTTTAAAAATTCACATTATGAGTTTGAGGCTTATATTCTTCGATGGTGAACGTCATAAATCATAATGTAGTATTGTAGTGTCACCAAAAATAAAGTGTGTGTTTGGATTACAGTTTGTAAATCAGAGTTTGCATAAAATTGATTTTGTAAAATTGATTTTGATGATAAGTTAGTTTGGGTTTACGTGATTTATGTTTGGTAATTTTTATATCAAAATTGATTATAGTAAAATAAATGTTGTTTGGATTATACTATTCAAAATCACTTTTAGATGAAAAATTACTAAAATAGACATCAATTTTATATACATGCAAAATCAGAATACTATAAAAAATAATATAAAAAATATTTATCATATAAATAAAATAAATACAATAAAAAATAAAAATATAAAGGAGAGTACTATAAATTTTATAATGTCACACAAAAAGAAAATATTCTATAATTTTTTTTAGTATCGTCAGTACTCTTTAATTTAGTATTATTTTAGACTATAAATTTTTATTATTTATGACTATTGTTATTTATAATTAATTTTTTATTTATTTTGTCCTTTTTTATAGGATCATAATTTATATTATTTAAAATTTTGATAATAAACGTAGTATATAATAATTACAATTATAATTACAAATTTTACAAATTCAGAAAAAAAATAAAAAAAATTAATACAAAACAAAAATAGAGTACATCAAAGAATAGAAAAAAAATTATACAAATAAGAAATAATAAAAATTCCATAAAACCAACAACATATATCATATGAACAAAAAAATACCATAAAATGTAAATAAAATTCATATGAATAAAATCAAATAAAAATAAAAAAAATTCAATTTGTTAGTGATTGAAATCAATCTTAACGATTTTGATGAAAAAAATGGAACTAAAAAATTATGAAGAAGCAGGAAGAACTACAAAGAATGACTGTGAAGATAATAGTTACTAGTATCATTCTTATAGAAGAAAATGAAGGGTAAGATTGGTAAAAAAAATATTTTAGCTTCTCCTAAACATGAAACGTGAAACGTGAAACACAGAAGCTACAAATTTGAGCTTCTCCTAAACGTGGGTTCAGAGGCAGAATCAATTCTGCGTTCACAAAGATAAAAATTGCCAAACATCAAAGTGAAACTTTCAAGAAGCTCAAACGGGCTTCTCTCCTCCTCAACGTGTTGCCAAACACACCCAAAGTCTCTTCAATAAATGTATTATGAAAACATTGAAAATTTCAGTTTGTTTATTTTTCAATGAAAACTTTTCATTTTTGATATATTAGGACATTTGTTAATTAAATTTAATAAAAAAGGGTCTCCATAAAGCCCACTCACGATTCCGGCGTAACCTATGCATCCATCCATTGTCCTGGGGAGTCTAGAAGTTACTTTTGCCTCTACATGTTAATATTCTTGGAATTTGTTTTGACCTTTACTTTACAACTGGTTAAGATATTAATAAGCGCCTCATTTTGTTTTTTATTTTATTTTAGAATTTTGTTAACATATGTTTGAAAAAGTACATATTCAGAATATCATAAAAAAATATTTTATTAAAAATTATGAAAAGATACTTTTTTTAATTTTAAATATATCAAAAGTTTAAAAAATTTATATTTAAATAAAGAATTTTAGATATATTAATTTTTAAGTGAATCCAAAAAGAAAAGGTGAAAAAAACACTTGTTTTAAAAGATAGAGAGTATTAAAATAGAGAAAATACTCAATTTGGTCCCTGAAGTTATACTCGACCCTCAATTTAGTCTTTGATGTTTCAATTGCCTCTATTTAGTTTCTAAACTTTATAAATTTTAATCACCTTAGTCCCTGCGGTGGTTTCCACCAAAGAGTCATTATCGGAGAGATAACGTGTACAACAGAATGCCACGCAGGATGTCTAACGGATATATTATGTGGCATTTGAAACTTTTGCATCAATTTAGTCCCCAGCAACTATTTAAATCCCTAATTCCCAAATCTATTTGAAGCCCCTTAACTTCGTCGATTCTTACTCCTCTTTTAGGAGGCATTTTTATGAAGTTCATGATGGATAGCGGCAGTAAATCTGTTGGGAGTTCCAGCAACCAACGCTCTAATGGAGGTTGGAGAACCACTCGAAGTAAAGAAGAACTATTTTCAGAGTGGTGTAGGTGTAGGTGTAGACCCATTCTGAGATGGTCAGGAACAGATGCGAATCCAGGGAGATCATTTTTTCGGTGTCCAAACTACAATGTAAGTGCAAGATTATTCTTAAGTTTTTCTAAAGCTTGTAGTATCTGATTCTTTCTCCATTTCCATTGAATCTGTTTGCAAAGTATTGGCAAGAGGTGGTGTGGGTTGTTTGTTTGGGCTAATGAATTCCATAAAGAAGGAGAAGCAAGAAGAAGAGAGTGGTACCTAAAAATGAAAATGATGAAGAATAGAGGATGAACTTTGCTTGGAAGATTGAAAGTTTTGAATCTGATGTTAGTGCTTTGAAATTGGGAGGGGCTTTGTTGGTTGCAATAAATTTTACTTGTAGTTGCTATATTATTATGGAAATGATGAAGATTGGCCTTATGTTTTTTTGTAAATAGCCAAATTTTGATGGTTTAGATTCAAATTGCAGGAATATTTTGAAGAAAAATTAACGTATATTGTTGTATCTATTTTTATTTTAAGTCTCAATGGATGAAAATTGCACATGTGTTAATATGAATCAAACAACATAAAATAAAATATAACAATTTCAGACAAGAAATATCTTCCAATTTCTTTATAATTCATTAATAAAACATTCCCATTGATATTGAATTCAAACACAACTAAAAGGTCTAGTGTGATGCAACGCACAAACAAAACAAAGTAAATTATCCAAAAGGAAGCATTCCAAGTATAAACAACCAAAAGCCATCATTGCAGAGTTATCCAAATTTAGAGAAACAAGATAACTAATCCAAAAGATAACTAATCCAAAAGTATAATGTCCTATTACATAAAAAGATCCCAAACACAGAATAATCAATAATTTAATTCTTTTTTCTTGGAGGTTTGAATCTGGGAGTAGAGACAAATTTTATGAAACTACCTAGTTGTGTGGCTGTCCCTGAAGATGCACCTTGCATTGGATTAACTGGTACATTGGTTGCTGGTGGAGTGCTAGAAGGTTGGGACACCATTCTTTTGGTTGCAAGCTTTGGGAGCCTTGCATTATGTCGCACTACACTAGTCTCCATCTATAAAAAGTGTGAAGTTAGTGAAATTTGAACAAAAATAAATTGACATAGTGGTTAAATAATTTAAAATATGCCATTACATGTAGAGAGTCTTTATTCTGAGACACCCTTGGTTGGCTCATGCCAAGTTCAACCTCAGCCTGGCCATCATGATGAATTTCTTGGTCCGCACCAACTTGAGATGGTACATCAGCAGGTGGAATAGCATGGGCAGGGTTCACAACTAGAGCAATAATGGTAGGAACAACAGGGTTGGAATTACCACCTTTAGCAGCAGCAACTGCAGCTGCCATTTCTTCAGCCTTATTTTTTGGGCAGTTTCTCTTGGTGTGGGCTTTTTCCCCACAATAGCAACAAGAACCTTTTTATAAATCCTCTTCATCTTGGTCTTTTGCTTGTTGCTTCGATCAGGGTCTTCGCTCGCATCATTTTTACGCTTTTTCTTGGGTGCTCCTGGCATCCTTTTAAATTTCGAAGCTTGTGGTCTATTGTATGGAGACTTGTTCCGCATTGGTTGGCCAGGAATAGGATTTAAATAGAATGCATGTGTGTCATTATATGCATCCATTTTCAACCACTTGTGCCAAAATTCATCAGGACGATTTCTGACCCTAGTCAACGCAGCACAAGCATAGACACAAGGCATCCCTACAAATAGAATTATAATAGATACAACCAGCAATAATTAAATATATTTGTATCAGAAAACCAAATCATGGTATCATATAAGATGAATCTTAATCATGTAACAAAAAAGAATTCATTAACTACCACTTAGTTGCCAAAAACCACATAAACATACCCTCTCTCCCAAATCAACGTAGTATTAGTTGGGTGGCCAATAACTTCAAACTTTTCATAGTTTTCGTCTCCAGACCATACAGGGTTCCAACTCTTTGATTCTTTCCTTATCTTCTCTAACCTAGTACACTGCATTGGAGGTAAAATTTCAATGCGGCTCCAAGTTTCACCTTATTCCTAGCAATTGTCCTCATAGCATACATTCTAACTTCCAAGTGGCACGCCTGCTTCACACGCCCCACTTGTTTTGTTATTTTCTTTCCCATTTTTGATGTCTTCTCCACCTGAAATCCAGCACAAACTCATTTCAAAGCAATGTTCTATGATATTCATCAATTAAGGCATGAATTACAATGATCAAATGAGATTATGTCTCTTTTATGGTCCTTTTTATGCGAGAAAAAGGGTAGATGATGTAAGTCATCACAACACCAAACGTAAGCTTTGCTTGTCCCAAGCAAATGAATGTGAGTGGTCTTTTTGGTGAATTGAGACTTGACCTTGAATGGATGCAATATAACTAAGAATTAGACTAAGTGCTCAACACATGCATGAATTCTTTGAATATTACAAAGGGCTCCTAGATCCTTAAGGGTTTTTCCAAGTATGTGTCTTAGGGGTCCTTTTCATTGATTGTCACCTTGAAGTAGTAAGAGTTAGCTCATTTTCTCGTTTTGTGCTTCTTTTCTGTTTATTGACCACGACTCTAAGTGTTTTGTCTCAAGACAACCCTTTAGTTAGGCTTTCAATTAACATTCCCAAGCCAATTGGCTTTAGGGTGCTAGGTGTTGAAACACCCCTGAGAATTTACTTGCCTAGGTGATGAGCGGATAATTTATACGCTTTTTGGCATTCTTTTTAGTATGTTTTTAGTATGTTTTAATTAGTTTTTATTATATTTTTATTAGTTTTTAGTTAAAATTCACTTTTCTGGACTTTACTATGAGCTTGTGTGTTTTTCTGTGATTTCAGGTATTTTCTGGCTGAAATTGAGGGTCCTGAGCAAAAATCTGACTCAGAGGCTGAAAAGGATTGCAGATGCTGTTGGATTCTGACCTCCCTACACTCGAAGTGGATTTTTCTGGAGCTACAGAAGCCCAATTGGCGCGCTCTCAATGGCGTTGAAAAGTAGACATCCTGGGCTTTCCAGCAATGTATAATAGTTTATGCTTTGCCCGAGATTTGATGGCCCAAACCGGCGTTGCAAATCAGCTTCAGAATTCCCAGCGTTTAACGCCGGGACTGGCATAAGAATTGGAGTTAAACGCCCAAACTGGCATAAAAGCTGGCGTTTAACTCCAGAAAAAGTCTCTACACATAAAAGCTTCAATGCTCAGCCCAAGCACACACCAAGTGGACCCCGGAAGTGGATTTTTACGTCATTTACTCATTTCTGTATACCCTAGGCTACTAGTTCACTATTAATAGGATCTTTTGATATTGTATCAGTACCTCATGACACTTTACACGTTTCTCATTGTATCTGCATGAGTCTCTAAACCCCATGGTTAGGGGTGAGGAGCTCTGCTGTGTCTTGATGGATTAATGCAATTACTACTATCTTTCATTCAATCACGCTTGCTTCTATTCTAAGATATCACTTGCTCTTCAACTTGATGAATGTGATGATCCGTGACACTCATCATCATCCTCGCTTATGAACGTGTGCCTGACAACCACCTCCGTTCTACTTTAGATTGAGTGAATATCTCTTGGATTCTTTAATCAGAATCTTCGTGGTATAAGCTATAATTGATGGCGGCATTCAAGAGAATCCGGAAGGTCTAAACCTTGTCTGTGGTATTCTGAGTAGGATTCAAGGATTGAATGACTGTGACGAGCTTCAAACTGCTGAGGCTGGGCGTTAGTGACAGACGCAAAAGAATCACTGGATTCTATTCCAACCCGATTGAGAACCGACAGATGATTAGCCGTGCTGTGACAGAGCGCGTTGAACATTTTCACTGAGAGGATGGGAGCTAGCCATTGACAACGGTGAAACCCTACATACAGCTTGCCAGGAAGGAGTCTTGCGTGCATGAAGAAGAAGACAGTAGGAAAGCAGAGATTCAGAAGATAGAGCATCTCCAAAACCTCAACCTATTCTCCATTACTGCAAAACAAGTACTTATTGCATGTTCTTTTACTTTTCATAATCAAACCTGATAATTATTGATATCCTGACTAAGAGTTACAAGATAACCATAGCTTGCTTCAAGTCGACAATCTCCGTGGGATCGACCCTTACTCACGTAAGGTATTACTTGGACGACCCAGTGCACTTGCTGGTTAGTTGTGCGGAATTGCAAAAGTGTGATTGCAATTTCGTGCACCAAGTTTTTGGCGCCGTTGCCGGGGATTGTTCGAGTTTGGACAACTGACGGTCTATCTTGTTGCTTAGATTAGGTTTGTTTTATTTTTGTTGGTTTAGAGTCTTTTATTTGATTTTAGTTTCATATTTTAAGTTTCGTGTCTTCCTTGTGTTTTCCTTTAAGTTTTCGAAAATTTGTGTTTGATTTTCTAAAAATTTTAAGTTTGGTGTCTTTTGTGCTTTTATTCACTTAAAAATTTTTCAAAAATTTGTTCTTGGTGTTCATCTTGACCTTCAAAGTGTTCTTGGTGTTCATCTTGACATTCAAAGTTTTCTTGTTTGTTCTCTTTGTTTTGATCTAAAATTTTTAAGTTTAGTGTCTTTTTGTTGTTTTTCTCTTTCCTCATTTAAAATTTAAAAAAATTATCCTTTCCTTATTTTACTCATAATTTTCGAAGTTTTGCATTAATTTAGTCAAAGATTTTCAAAATCATATCTTTTTTTTAGTCAAGTCAAAATTCTAATCTCAAAAATTGATCTTTTCAAATCTTTTTCAAAAATCAAATCTTTTTAATTGCGATCATATTTTCAATCATATCTTTTTAGTTGCTAATTCCAAATTCTTTTTAATTAACTAATTGATTTAGTTTTCAATTTGCTTTGATCTTATTTTCTTTCAGTTTTCGAAATTTTATTTATTTTCCATTTATTTTATTTTATTTTTTTTCCTTTCGGTCACTTTTAATAAAAAAAAATAATAAATAAATAAAATAAAAAAATATCCGCATCATCTCCCTTTCTCCATCATGGATCTAAGTGGAATTGAGCAGTCTAGAAGGACTCTGGGGTCATATGCTAACCCCATTAGAGCTGCATATGGGAGTAGCATCTGTATACCTCCCATTAAAGCAAGCAGCTTTGAGCTAAATCCTCAACTCATTATCATGGTGCAGCAAAATTGCCAGTATTCCGGTCTTCCACAGGAAGAACCTACTGAGTTTTTGGCATAATTCTTACAAATTGCTGACACAGTACGTGATAAAGAGGTGGATCAGGATGTCTACAGACTATTACTGTTTCCATTTGCTGTAAAAGATCAAGCTAAGAGGTGGTTGAATAACCAACCTACAACAAGCATAAAGACATGGAAACAGTTATCAAACAAATTCCTGAATCAATTTTACCCTCCAAAAAGGATGACACAGCTAAGGCTCGACATCCAAGGCTTTAAACAAGAGGATAATGAATCCCTTTATAATGCTGGGAGAGGTATAGAGGTATGCTAAGAAAATGCCCCTCTGAAATGTTTTCAAAGTGGGTACATAGTGCGCGAAATTGTGATCAATACTTTTCACAACTCAAATAATCCCCGGTGATGAATCCAAAAACTTGGTGTTCAATACCATGGCATAAACACAACTTCGCACAACTAACCAGCAAGTGTACTGGGTCGTCCAAGTAATAAACCTTACGCGAGTAAGGGTCGATCCCACAGAGATTGTTGGTATGAAGCAAGCTATGGTCACCTTATAAATCTTAGTCAGGCAAACTCAAATGGTTATGAATGATGAATAAAACGTAAAGATAAAGATAGAGATACTTATGTAATTCATTGGTAGGAATTTCAGATAAGCGTATGAAGATGCTTTGTCCCTTCCGTCTCTCTGCTTTCCTACTGTCTTCATCCAATCCTTCTTACTCCTTTCCATGGCAAGCTGTATGCAAGGGTTTCACCGTTGTCAGTGGCTACCTCCCATCCTCTCAGTGAAAATGTTCAACGCACCCTGTCACGGCACAGCTATTCATCTGTCGGTTCTCAATCAGGTTGGAATAGAATCCAGTGATTCTTTTGCGTCTGTCACTAACGCCCAGCCTTCAGGAGTTTGAAGCTCATCACAGTCATTCAATCATTGAATCCTACTCAGAATACCACAGACAAGGTTTAGACCTTCCGGATTCTCTTGAATGCCGCCATCAATTCTAGCTTATACCACGAAGATTCCGGTTAAAGAATCCAAGAGATATCCACCCAATCTAAGGTAGAACGGAGGTGGTTGTCAGGCACACGTTCATAGGTGAGAATGATGATGAGTGTCACGGATCATCACATTCATTAAGTTGAAGAACAAGTGATATCTTAGAACAAGAACAAGCGGAATTGAATAGAAGAACAATAGTAATTGCATTAATTCTCGAGGTACAGCAGAGCTCCACACCTTAATCTATGGTGTGTAGAAACTCCACCGTTGAAAATACATAAGAACAAGGTCTAGGCCTGGCCGAATGGCCAGCCTCCAAACGTGATCAAAAGATCTAAAGATCAAAATATTCCAAAGATCAAAAGATGAAAATACAATAGTAAAAGGTCCTACTTATAGAGAACTAGTAGCCTAGGGTTTACAGAGATGAGTAAATGACATAAAAATCCGCTTTCGGGCCCACTTGGTGTGTGATTGGGCTGAGCATTGAAGCATTTTCGTGTAGAGACTTCTCTTGGAGTTAAACGCCAGCTTTTGTGCCAGTTTGGGCGTTTAACTCCCATCCTTGTGCCAGTTCCGGCGTTTAACACTGGGAATTCTGATGGTGACTTTGAACGCCAGCTTGGGCCATCAAATCTTGAGCAAAGTATGGACTATCATATATTTCTGGAAAGCCCAGGATGTCTACTTTCCAACGCCGTTGAGAGCACGCCAATTGGGCTTCTGTAGCTCCAGAAAATTCACTTCGAGTGCAGGGAGGTCAGAATCCAACAGCATCTGCAGTCCTTTTTAGTCTCTGAATCAGATTTTTGCTCAGGTCCCTCAATTTCAGCTAGAAAATACCTGAAATCACAGAAAAACACACAAACTCTTAGTAAAGTCCAGAAAAGTGAATTTTAACTAAAAACTAATAAAAATATACTATAAACTAACTAGATCATACTAAAAACATACTAAAAACAATGCCAAAAAGCGTATAAATTATCCGCTCATCACAACACCAAACTTAAATTGTTGCTTGTACTCAAGCAACTGAAAATCAAATAAGATAAAAAGAAGAGAATATGCAATAAATTCCAAAAACATCTATGAAGAACAGTATTAATTAGATGAGCGGGACTTTTAGCTTTTTGCCTCTGAACAGTTTTGGCATCTCACTCTATCCTTTGAAATTCAGAATGATTGGCTCCTTTAGGAACTCAGAATCCAGATAGTGTCATTGATTCTCCTAGTTAAGTATGATGATTCTTGAACACAGCTATTTATTGAGTCTTGGCCGTGGACCAAAGCACTCTGTCTTCCAGTATTACCACCGGATACATACATGCCACAGACACATAATTGGGTGAACCTTTTCAGATTGTGACTTAGCTTTGCTAGAGTCCCCAATTAGAGGTGTCCAGGGTTCTTAAGCACACTCTTTTTGCCTTGGATCACAACTTTATTATTATATTTTTTTCTTTCTTTCTCTCTTTTTTTTCCCTTTTTTTTTCGTTTTTCTCTTTTCTTTTTTTTTGTATTCACTGCTCTTTCTTGCTTCAAGAATCATTTTAATGATTTTTTAGATCCTCAGTAACATTTCTCCTTTTTCATCATTCTTTCAAGAGCCAACATTCATGAACCACAAATTCAAAAGACATATGCACTGTTTAAGCATACATTCAGAAAACAAAAGTATTGCCACCACATCAAAATAATTAAACTGTTATAAAATTCAAAATTCATGCAATTCTTCTCTTTTTCAATTAAGAACATTTTTCATTCAAGAGAGGTGATGGATTCATAGGACATTCATAACTTTAAGGCATAGACACTAAGACATTAATGATCACAAGACACAAACATAGATAAACATAAGCATAATTTTCGAAAAACAAAAAAATAAAGAACAAGGAAATTAAAGAACGGGTCCACCTTAGTGATGGCGGCTTGTTCTTCCTCTTAAAGATCCTATGGAGTGTTTGAGCTCCTCAATGTCTCTTCCTTGTCTTTGTTGTTCCTCTCTCATGATTCTTTGATCTTCTCTAATTTCATGGAGGAGGATGGAATGTTCTTGGTGCTCCACCCTTAGTTGTCCCATGTTGGAACTCAATTCCCCTAGGGAGGTGTTTAATTGCTCCCAATAATTTTGTGGAGGAAAGTGCATCCCTTGAGGCATCTCAGGGATTTGATGATGAGAGGGGTCTCTTGTTTGCTCCATCCTCTTCTTAGTGATGGGCTTGTCCTCATCAATGGGGATGTCTCCCTCTATGTCAACTCCAACTGAATAACAGAGGTGACAAATGAGATGAGGAAAGGCTAACCTTGCCAAGGTAGAGGACTTGTCCGCCACCTTATAAAGTTCTTGGGATATAACCTCATGAACTTCTATTTCTTCTCCAATCATGATGCTATGAATCATGATAGCCCGGTCTATAGTAACTTCGGACCGGTTGCTAGTGGGAATGATTGAGCGTTGGATAAACTCCAACCATCCTCTAGCCACGGGCTTGAGGTCATGCCTTCTCAATTGAATCGGCTTTCCTCTTGAATCTCTCTTCCATTGGGCGCCCTCTTCACAAATGTCTATGAGGACTTGGTCCAACCTTTGATCAAAGTTGACCCTTCTAGTGTAAGGGTGTTCATCTCCTTGCATCATAGGCAAGTTGAATGCCAACCTTACATTTTCCGGACTAAAATCCAAGTATTTCCCCCGAACCATAGTAAGCCAATTCTTTGGATCCGGGTTCACACTTTGATCATGGTTCTTGGTGATCGATGCATTGGCATAGAACTCTTGAACCATTAAGATTTCGTCTTGTTGAATGGGGTTGGTAAGAACTTCCCAACCTCTCCTTTGGATCTCATGTCGGATCTCCGGATATTCACTCTTTTTGAGTTTGAAAGGGACCTCGGGGATCACCTTCTTCAAGGCCACAACTTCATAGAAGTGGTCTTGATGCACCCTTAAGATGAATCTCTCCATCTCCCATGACTCGGAGGTGGAAGCTTTTGCCTTCCCTTTCCTCTTTCTAGAGGTTTCTCCGGCCTTGGATGCCATAAATGGTTATGGAAAAATAAAAAGCAATGCTTTTACCACACCAAACTTAAAAGGTTTGCTCATCCTCGAGCAAAAGAAGAAAGAAGAGAGTAGAAGAAGAAGAAATGAGGAGATGGAGATGGCTTTGTGGTTCGGCCAAAGGGGGAGAAGTAGTGTTTAGGTTGTGTGAAAATGTAGGAGCGAAGATGGGTTTATATAGGAGTGGGGAGAGGGGTAGGGTTCGGTCATGTATGGGTGGGTTTGGGTGGAAAAGTGGTTTGAATTCGAATGGTGAGGTAGGTGGAGTTTTATGAAGGATGGATGTGAGTGGTGAAGAGAAAGATTGGATTTGATAGGTGAAGGGTTTTTGGGGAAGAGGTGTTGAGGTGATTGGTGAATGGGTGAAGAAGAGAGAGAGTGGTGGGGTAGGTGGGGATCCTGTGCGATCCACAGATCCTGAGGTGTCAAGGAAAAGTCATCCCTGCACCAAGTGGCGAGCAAAATTGCTCCCTGTCCCAATTCTGGCGTTAAACGCCGGGCTGGTGCCCATTTCTGGCGTTTAACGCCAAGTTCTTGCCCTTTCCTGGGTTTAACGCCAGTCTGGTGCCCCTTTCTGGCGTTAAACGCCAAGAATGGTGCCAGACTGGGCGTTAAACACCCATCTACTGGCGTTTAAATGCCAGCAAGATCTTCCTCCAGGGTGTGCTGTTTTTCTTTCTGTTTTTCTTTCTGTTTTTGCTTTTTCAATTGATTTTGTAACTTCTCATGATCATCAACCTATAGAAAACATAAAATAACAAAGAAAAATAGATAAAATATAACATTGGGTTGCCTCCCAACAAGCGTTTCTTTAATGTCAGTAGCTTGACAGAGGGCTCTCATGGAGCCTCACAGATGCTCAGAGCAATGTTGGAACCTTCCAACACCAAACTTAGAGTTTGAATGTGGGGGTTCAACACCAAACTTAGAAGTTGGTTGTGGCCTCCCAACACCAAACTTAGAGTTTGACTGTGGGGGCTCTGTTTGGCTCTGTTTTGAGAGAAGTTCTTCATGCTTCCTCTCCATGGTGACAGAGGGATATCCTTGAGCCTTAAACACCAAGGATTCTTCATTCACTTGAATGATCAATTCTCCTCTATCAACATCAATCATAGCCTTTGCTGTGGCTAGGAAGGGTCTGCCAAGGATGATGGATTCATCCATGCACTTCCCAGTCTCTAGAACTATGAAGTCAGCAGGGATGTAATGGTCTTTAACTTTTACCAGAACATCCTCTACAAGTCCATAAGCTTGTTTTCATGAATTGTCTGCCATCTCTAGTGAGATTTTTGTAGCTTGCACCTCAAAGATCCCTAGCTTCTCCATTACAGAGAGAGGCATGAGGTTTACACTTGACCCTAGGTCACACAAGGCCTTCTTGAAGGTCATCGGGCCTATGGCACAAGGTATTGAAAACTTCCCAGGATCTTGTCTCTTTTGAGGTAGTTTCTGCCTAGACAAGTCATCCAGTTCTTTGGTGAGCAAGGGGGGTTCATCCTCCCAAGTCTCATTGCCAAATAACTTGTCATTTAGCTTCATGATTGCTCCAAGGTATTTAGCAACTTGCTCTTTAGTGACATACTCATCCTCTTCAGAGGAAGAGTACTCATCAGAGCTCATGAATGGCAGAAGTAAGTCCAATGGAATCTCTATGGTCTCATTTTGAGCCTCAGATTCCCATGGTTCCTCATTGGGGAACTCATTGGAAGTCAGTGGGCGTCCATTGAGGTCTTCCTCAGTGGCGTTCACCACCTCTCCTTCCTCTCCAAATTCAGCCATGTTGATGGCCTTGCACTCTCCTTTTGGATTTTCTTCTGTATTGCTTGGAAGAGTACTAGGAGGGAGTTCAGTAATTTTCTTACTCAGCTGACCCACTTGTCCTTCCAAGTTCTAATGGAGGACCTTGTTTCAGTCATGAAACTTTGAGTGGTTTTGATTAGATCAGAGACCATGGTTGCTAAGTTAGGGTTGTTCTGCTTAGAACTCTCTGTCTGTTGCTGAGAAGATGCATTGCTAAACCTGTTTCTTCCACCATTATTGTTGTTGAAACCTTGTTGAGGTCTCTGTTGATCCTTCCATGAAAGATTTGGATGATTTCTCCATGAAGGATTATAGGTGTTTCCATAGGGTTCTCCCGTGTAATTCACCTCTTCCATTGAAGGGTTCTCAGGATCATAAGCTTCTTCTTCAGATGAAGCGTCCTTAGTACTGCCTGGTGCATTTTGCATTCCAGACAGACTTTGAGAAATCATATTGACTTGCTGAGTCAATATTTTGTTCTGAGCCAATATGGCATTCAGAGTGTCAATCTCAAGAACTCCTTTCTTCTGATTTGTCCCATTGTTCATAGGATTTCTTTCAGAAGTGTACATGAATTGGTTATTTGCAACCATTTCAATTAGTTCTTGAGCTTCTGTAGGCGTCTTCTTCAGATGAAGAGATCCTCCAGCAGAGCTATCCAAAGACATCTTGGATAGTTCAGAGAGACCATCATAGAAAATACCTATGATGCTCCATTCAGAAAGCATATCAGAGGGACACTTTCTGATTAATTGTTTGTATCTTTCCTAAGCTTCATAGAGGGATTCTCCTTCCTTCTGTCTGAAGGTTTGGACTTCCACTCTAAGCTTACTCAATTTTTGAGGTGGAAAGAACTTTGCCAAGAAGGCATTGACTAGCTTTTCCCAAGAGTTCAGGCTCTCTTTAGGTTGTGAGTCCAACCATATTCTAGCTCTGTCTCTTATAGCAAAAGGGAATAGCATAAGTCTGTAAACCTCAGGGTCAACCCCATTAGTCTTGACAGTGTCACAGATTTGCAAGAATTCAGCTAAAAACTGATGAGAATCTTCCAATGGAAGTCCATGGAACTTGCAATTCTGTTGCATTAGAGAAACTATTTGAGGCTTAAGCTCAAAGTTGTTTGCTCCAATGGCAGGGATAAAGATGCTTCTCCCATAGAAGTCGGGAGTAGGTGCAGTAAAGTCACCCAGCACCTTTCTTGCATTGTTGGCATTGTTGTTGTTTTCGACTGCCATGTGTTCTTCTTCTTTGAAGATTTCTGTTAGGTCCTCTACAGAGAATTGTGCCTTAGCTTCTCTTAGCTTTCGCTTTAAGGTCCTTTCAGGTTCAGGGTCAGCCTCAACAAGAATGCTTTTGTCTTTGCTTCTGCTCATATGAAAGAGAAGAAAACAAGGAAATATGGAATCCTCTCTGTCACAGTATAGAGATTCCTTGAGGTGTAAGTGGAAAAGAAAAATAGAAGGCAGAAGTAGAAAATTCGAACTTATCAAAGAAGATGGAGTTCGAATTGTGCATTAAGGAATAGTGTTAGTCCATAAATAGAAGGATGTGAGAAGAGGGGAAGTAATTTTCGAAAATTAAGTAAAAGATTTTGAAAACATTTTGAAAAACACTAATTGATTTTCACAAACCAAGAGTGGAAAAGAAATCAAGTGATTTTTGAAAAAGATTTTGAAATTAGAAATAAAAAAGATTTGATTTTGAAAATTAATGACTTGGCTAACAAGAAAAGATATGATTTAGACATTAAACCTTTCTCAACAGAAAAGGCAACATACATGAAATGTTGAATCAAATCATTAATTGATAGCAAGTATCCTTAAAAATAGAAAGAAATTGATTTTGAAAAAGATTTGATTGAAAAGATTTGATTTGAAAAAGATTTGATTTTGAAAAATTTTGAAAACTAAAAAAAATTTGATTTGAAAACAAAATCTTCCCTCTTGTGCCATCCTGGCGTTAAACGCCCAGAATGGTGCACATTCTGGCGTTTAACGCCCAAACTACTACCCTTTTGGGCGTTAAACGCCCAGCCAGGCACCCTGGCTGGCGTTTAAATGCCAGTTTGCCTTCCTCACTGGGCGTTTTGAGTGCCCAGCTTTTTCTGTGCAATTCCTCTGCTGTATGTTCTGAATCTTCAATTCTCTGTATTATTGACTTGAAAAGACACAAATTAAAAATATTTTTGGATTTTTAATAATGAGGAATAATCAAAATGCAACTAAAATCAAATAACAATGCATGCAAGACACCAAACTTAGCAGTTTGTATACTACTGACACTAACAAAATGAGAATGCATATGATAAACAACAAAACACTCAAGTCAAGAGAATTTAAAGATCAAAACAAGGAAATCATCAAGAATAACTTGAAGATTGATGAAGACACATGCATGAGTTCGAAAAATGCAAGAAGAATAGAAACATGCAATTGACACCAAACTTAAAATGAGACTCTAGACTCAAACAAGAAATTTTTGGATTTTATGATTTCGTAATTTTTTTGTGCTTTTTTGAAAATTAAGTGGAAAAGAAAATAAAGGTATCAAAATTCTTAATGAGAATTCCAGGAATCATGCAATGTTAGTCTAAAGCTTCAGTCTAAAGAAATTAGACATGGCTAGCCAAGCTTCCGCAGAACATTGCATTCAAGAGCTAAATTGATTAAGATCAATCAGCTTTGGTGATGATAAGAACATCACCTTGAAACACTAGAATTCATTCTTAAGAACTTTGAAGAAAAATACCTAATATAAGCAACAAGATGAACCGTCAGTTGTCCATACTCGAACAATCCCCGGCAACGGCGCCAAAAACTTGGTGCACGAAATTGTGATCAATACTTTTCACAACTCAAATAATCCCCGGTGATGAATCCAAAAACTTGGTGTTCAATACCATGGCATAAACACAACTTCGCACAACTAACCAGCAAGTGTACTGGGTCGTCCAAGTAATAAACCTTACGCGAGAAAGGGTCGATCCCACAGAGATTGTTGGTATGAAGCAAGCTATGGTCACCTTATAAATCTTAGTCAGGCAAACTCAAATGGTTATGAATGATGAATAAAACATAAAGATAAAGATAGAGATACTTATGTAATTCATTGGTAGGAATTTCAGATAAGCGTATGAAGATGCTTTGTCCCTTTCGTCTCTCTGCTTTCCTACTGTCTTCATCCAATCCTTCTTACTCCTTTCCATGGCAAGCTGTATGCAAGGGTTTCACCGTTGTCAGTGGCTACCTCCCATCCTCTCAGTGAAAATGTTCAACGCACCCTGTCACGGCACGACTATTCATCTGTCGGTTCTCAATCAGGTTGGAATAGAATCCAGTGATTCTTTTGCGTCTGTCACTAACGCCCAGCCTTCAGGAGTTTGAAGCTCGTCACAGTCATTCAATCATTGAATCCTACTCAGAATACCATAGACAAGGTTTAGACCTTTCAGATTCTCTTGAATGCCGCCATCAATTCTAGCTTATACCACGAAGATTCCGGTTAAAGAATCCAAGAGATATCCACCCGATCTAAGGTAGAACAGAGGTGGTTGTCAGGCACGCGTTCATAGGTGAGAATGATGATGAGTGTCACGGATCATCACATTCATCAAGTTGAAGAACAAGTGATATCTTAGAACAAGAACAAGCGGAATTGAATAGAAGAACAATAGTAATTGCATTAATTCTCGAGGTACAGCAGAGCTCCACACCTTAATCTATGGTGTGTAGAAACTCTAC
Organism: Arachis hypogaea; assembly: GCF_003086295.3. Classification (NCBI taxonomy): domain Eukaryota; kingdom Viridiplantae; phylum Streptophyta; class Magnoliopsida; order Fabales; family Fabaceae; genus Arachis; species Arachis hypogaea. The sequence continues at coordinate 51,161,269 of NC_092041.1, forward strand.
CGTTGAAAATACATAAGAACAAGGTCTAGGCCTGGCCGAATGGCCAGCCTCCAAACGTGATCAAAAGATCTAAAGATCAAAAGATTCCAAAGATCAAAAGATGAAAATACAATAGTAAAAGGTCCTACTTATAGAGAACTAGTAGCCTAGGGTTTACAAAGATGAGTAAATGACATAAAAATCCGCTTCCGGGCCCACTTGGTGTGTGATTGGGCTGAGCATTGAAGCATTTTCGTGTAGAGACTTCTCTTGGAGTTAAACGCCAGCTTTTGTGCCAGTTTGAGCGTTTAACTCCCATCCTTGTGCCAGTTCCGGCGTTTAACGCTGGGAATTCTGATGGTGACTTTGAACGCCAGTTTGGGCCATCAAATCTTGGGCAAAGTATGAACTATCATATATTGCTGGAAAGCCCAGGATGTCTACTTTTCAACGCCGTTGAGAGCGCGCCAATTGGGCTTCTGTAGCTCCAGAAAATCCACTTCGAGTGCAGGGAGGTCAGAATCCAACAGCATCTGCAGTCCTTTTTAGTCTCTGAATCAGATTTTTGCTCAGGTCCCTCAATTTCAGCTAGAAAATACCTGAAATCATAGAAAAACACACAAAATCATAGTAAAGTCCAGAAAAGTGAATTTTAACTAAAAACTAATAAAAATATACTAAAAACTAACTAGATCATACTAAAAACATACTAAAAACAATGCCAAAAAGCGTATAAATTATCCGCTCATCAGTACAGTTAGACATCTTCTACTATGGGCTTACAGAAAAAGCTCAGATGTCTCTAGACCACTCATCTGGTGGATCTATACATATGAGGAAGACGATTGAAGAGGCTCAAGAGCTTATAGACACTATTGCTAGAAATCAATATTTGTACTCTAGCAATGAGTTCTCTACAAAAGAAGAAGTTACGGCAGTAGCCACTGATCCTAATCCTCAGGAACAGATGGTTGAGCTTAATCAGCAATTACACCTGATGACAAAATAGTTAGCAGAATTTAAAGAGATGCTCCAAGAAACTAAAATTGCTAACAAGAACATAGAATCACAGTTGAATCAGGCAAAACAACAGTTATCTAAACAGATAAAAGAAGAATGCCAAGCAGTTCAACTGAGGAGTGGGAAGACATTAAATAACACTGCTCAAAGTAGCAAGAAGCCAATAAAGGAACAATTGACAGAGAATAACCAAACCACTGTCCAAAATCCCTCTGAGGACAGTAAGAGCCCAGAGAGTAATACTCTTGGCGTTCAAAAGCCAGAAAGGGGGGGGGGGGGAGCTGGCATTAAATGCCCATTCCCTGCCCAGTTCTGGCATTCAAACGCCAGAAAAAGGGGAAAAGTTGGCGTTAAACGCCCATTCTTCACCCAATCCTGGCATTCAAACGCCAATGGAGAATCAGACACCTGAGAGTGTTGATAGTAACCCCTCTAAAAAGGCTTCTCCAACCACCTCTGTAAGGAATAAACCTGCAGCAACTAAGGTTGAAGAATATAAAGCCAAGATGCCTTATCCTCAGAAACTCCGCCAAGCGGAACAGGATAAGCAATTTGCCCGCTTTGCAGACTATCTAAGGACTCTTGAAATAAAGATTCCGTTTGCAGAGGCACTTGAGCAAATACCTTCTTATGCTAAGTTCATGAAAGAGATCTTAAGTCATAAGAAGGATTGGAGAGAAACTGAAAAAGTTTTTCTCACTGAAGAATGCAGTGCAGTCATATTAAAGAGCTTACCAGAGAAGCTTAAAGATCCTGGAAGCTTTATAATACCATGCACATTAGAGGGTACTTGTACCAAGAAAGCTCTATGTGATCTTGGGGCAAGTATCAACCTAATACCTGCATCCACTATCAGAAAGCTTGGCTTGATAGAAGAAGTCAAACCAACCAGGATATGTCTCCAACTTGTTGATGGCTCCATTAAATACCCATCAGGCATAATTGAGGACATGATTGTCAAGGTTGGGCCATTTGCCTTTCCCACTGACTTTGTAGTGCTGGAAATGGAGGAGCACAAGAGTGCAACTCTCATTCTAGGAAGACCTTTCCTAGCAACTGGACGGACCCTCATTGACGTCCAAAATGGGGAATTAACCCTGAGAGTCAATGAGGATGAGTTCAAGTTGAATGTTGTCAAAGCTATGCAGCATCCAGACTCATCAAATGACTGCATGAGCACTGATATTATTGACTCTTTGGTGGAGGAGGTCAATATAACTGAAAGTCTTGAATCAGAGCTAGATGACATCTTTAAAGATGTTCAGCCTGATCTGGAGGAACTAAAGGAAATAAAAGAAATTCTGAAAATTCCTCAGGAAGAAGATAAGCCTCCTAAACCAGAGCTCAAGCCACTACCACCATCCCTGAAATATGCATTTCTGGGAGAAGGTGACACTTTTCCAGTGATCATAAGCTCTGCTCTAAATCCACTGGAAGAGGAGGCACTAATTCAAGTGCTAAGGACACACAAGACAGCTCTTGGGTGGTCCATAAGTGATCTTAAGGGCATTAGCCCAGAAAGATGCATGCACAAGATCCTATTAGAGGATGATGCTAAGCCAGTGGTTCAACCACAAAGGCGGCTAAATCCAACCATGAAGGAGGTAGTGCAGAAAGAGGTCACTAGGTTACTAGAGGCTGGGATTATTTATCCTATTTCTGATAGCCCCTGGGTAAGCCCTGTCCACGTTGTCCCTAAGAAGGGAGGCATGACAGTGGTTCATAATGAAAAGAATGAACTTGTTCTTACAAGAACAATTACAGGGTGGTGCATGTGTATTGACTACAGAAGGCTCAATACAGTCACCAGAAAGGATCATTTTCCTTTACCATTCATAGACCAGATGCTAGAGAGACTAGCAGGTCATGAATACTACTGCTTTTTAGATGGCTACTCAGGTTACAACCAAATTGCAGTAGATCCTCAGGACCAAGAGAAAACAGCATTTACATGTCCTTCTGGAGTATTTGCCTACAGAAGGATGCCTTTTGGTCTGTGCAATGCACCTGCAACCTTTCAGAGGTGCATGCTCTCTATCTTCTCAGATATGGTAGAGAAATTTCTGGAAGTCTTCATGGATGACTTTTCAGTATTTGGAGACTCATTCAGCTCCTGCCTTAACCATCTAGCACTTGTTCTGAAAAGATGCCAAGAGACCAACCTAGTTTTAAACTGGGAAAAATGTCACTTTATGGTGACTGAAGGAGTTGTCCTTGGGCATAAAATTTCAAACAAAGGAATAGAGGTGGATCAAGCTAAAGTTGAAGTAATTGAAAAATTACCACCACCTACCAATGTTAAAGGCAATCAGAAGCTTTCTGGGGCATGCAGGATTCTACAGAAGGTTTATAAAGGATTTTTCAAAAATTGCCAAACCTCTGAGTAATCTACTAGCTGCTGACACTCCATTTATTTTTGATAATGAGTGTCTGCAGGCGTTTGAGACTCTGAAAGCTAAGCTGGTCACAGCACTAGTCATCTCTGTACCAGACTGGACATTACCATTTGAACTAATGTGTGATGCCAGTGACCATGCCATTGGTGCAGTATTGGGACAAAGGCATGGTAAGCTTCTGCACGTCATTTATTATGGCAGCCGTATTCTAAATGATGCACAGAAGAACTACACAACCACAGAAAAGGAGTTACTTGCAGTGGTTTATGCCATTGACAAGTTCAGATCTTATTTAGTAGGATCAAAAGTGATTATGTACACTGACCATGCTGCTCTTAAATATCTACTCACAAAGCAGGATTCAAAACCCAGGCTCATAAGATGGGTGTTGCTTCTGCAAGAGTTTGATATAGAAATAAGAGACAGAAAAGGAACAGAGAATCAAGTAGCTGATCACTTGTCCCGGATAGAACCAGTAGCAGGAGCATCCCTCCCTCCTACTGAGATCTCTGAAACCTTTCCAGATGAGCAATTGTTTGCTATTCAGGAAGCTCCGTGGCTTACAGACAGTGCAAACTATAAGACTCAAGGTTTTCCTTCTGTAACCATGGAGAGGAAGCATGAAGAGCTTCTCTCAAAACAGAGTCAAACAGAGCCCCCACAGTCAAACTCTAAGTTTGGTGTTGGGAGGTCACAACCAAACTCTAAGTTTGGTGTTGGGAGAGGTTCCAACATTGCTCTGAACATCTGTAAGGCTCCATGAGAGCCCACTGTCAAGCTACTGACATTAAAGAAGCGCTTGTTGGGAGGCAACCCAATGTTATATTTATCTATTTTCCTTTGTTATTTTATGTTTTCTGTAGGTTAATGATCATGGAAAGTCACAAAATCAATTGAAAAAGCAAAAACAGAAAGAAAAACAGCACACCTTGGAGGAAAACCTTACTGGCGTTTAAACGCCAGTAAGGGAAGCAAATGAGTGTTTAACGCCCAGTCTGGCACCAATATGGGCGTTTAACGCCAGAAAGGGGCACCAGACTGGCGTTAAACGCCAGGAATGGGCACCAAGCTGGCGTTAAATGCCAGAAATGGGCACCAGCACGGCGTTTAACGCCAGGATTGGCAGAAGGAGCATTTCTGCTCGCCACTTGGTGCAGGGATGAATTATCCTTGACACCTCAGGATCTGTGGACCCCACAGGATCCCCACCTACCCCACCACTCTCTTTCTTCTTTCTTCTTTTGCTCGAGGACGAGCAAACCTTCTAAGTTTGGTGTGGTAAAAGCGTTGCTTTTTGTTTCTCCATAACCATTTATGGCACCTAAGGCCGGAGAAACCTCTAGAAAGAGGAAAGGGAAGGCAAAAGCTTCCAGCTCCGAGCCATGGGAGATGGAGAGATTCATCTCAAGGGATGCACTTTCCTCCACAAAACTATTGGGAGCAAATCAACACCTCCCTAGGAGAATTGAGTTCCAACGTGGGACAACTAAGGGTGGAGCACTAAGAACATTCCATCCTCCTCCATGAAGTTAAAGAAGATTATAGAATCATGAGAGAGGAGCAACAAAGGCAAGGAAGAGACATTGAGGAGCTCAAGCATTCCATAAGATCTTCAAGAGGAAGAACAAGCCGCCATCACTAAGGTGGACCCGTTCTTTAATCTCCTTGTTCTTTATTTTCTATTTTTCGAATTTTTATGCTTATGTTTATCTATGTTTGTGTCTTATTACATGATCATTAGTATCTTAGTGTCTATGCCTTAAAGCTATGAATGTCTTATGAATCCATCACCTTTCTTAAAATGAAAAATGTTTTTATTACAAAAGAACAAGAAGTACAGGATTTCGAATTCATCTTTGAAACTAGTTGAATTAGTCTGATGTGGTGACAATACTTTTTGTTTTCTGAATGAATGCTTGAACAGTGCATATGTCTTTTGAATTTGTTGTCTTAAGAATGTTAAAATTGTTGGCTCTTGAAAGAATGATGGAAAAGGAGAACTGTTATTGAGGATCTGAAAAATCATCAAATTGATTCTTGAAGCAAGAAAAAGCAGTGAATACAAAAAAAAAACGAAAAAAAAGAGAAGGAAGAGAAAGAAAAAAAGGAAAGAAATAAAGTTGTGATCCAAGGCAAAAGAGTGTGCTTAAGAACCCTAGACACCTCTAATTGGGGACTCTAGCAAAGCTGAGTCACAATCTGAAAAGGTTCACCCAAGTATGTGTCTGTGGCATGTATGTATCCGGTGGTAATACTGGAAGACAGAGTGCTTTGGGCCACAGCCAAGACTCATAAAATAGCTATGTTCAAGAATCATCATACTTAACTAGGAGAATCAATAACACTATCTGAGTTCTGAGTTCCTATGGATGCCAATCATTCTGAACTTCAAAGGATAAAGCGAGATGCCAAAACTGTTCGGAAGCAAAAAGCTACTAGTCCCGCTCATCTAATTGGAGCTAAGTTTCTTTAATATTTTGGAGTCTATAGTATATTCTCTTCATTTTATTCTATTTTGATTTTCAGTTGCTTGGGGACAAGCAACAATTTAAGTTTCGTGTTGTGATGAGCGGATAATTTATACGCTTTTTGGCATTCTTTTTAGTATGTTTTTAGTATGTTTTAATTAGTTTTTATTATATTTTTATTAGTTTTTAGTTAAAATTCACTTTTCTGGACTTTACTATGAGCTTGTGTGTTTTTCTGTGATTTCAGGTATTTTCTGGCTGAAATTGAGGGTCCTGAGCAAGAGGACTGCAAATGTTGTTGGATTCTGACCTCCCTGCACTCGAAGTAGATTTTCTAGAGCTACAGAAGCCCAATTGGTGCGCTCTCAATGGCGTTGGAAAGTAGACATCCTGGGCTTTCCAGCAATGTATAATAGTCCATGCTTTGCCCGAGATTTGATGGCCCAAACCGGCGTTGCAAATCAGCTTCAGAATTCCCAGCGTTTAACGCCGGGACTGGCATAAGAATTGGAGTTAAACGCCCAAACTGGCATAAAAGCTGGCGTTTAACTCCAGAAAAAGTCTCTACACATAGAAGCTTCAATGCTCAGCCCAAGCACACACCAAGTGGATCCCGGAAGTGGATTTTTACGTCATTTACTCATTTCTGTATACCCTAGGCTACTAGTTCACTATTAATAGGATCTTTTGACATTGTATCAGTACCTCATGATACTTTACACGTTTCTCATTGTATCTTCTACAGCATGAGTCTCTAAACCCCATGGTTGGGGGTGAGGAGCTCTGCTGTGTCTTGATGGATTAATGCAATTACTACTGTCTTTCATTCAATCATGCTTGCTTCTATTCTAAGATATCACTTGTTCTTCAACTTGATGAATGTGATGATCCGTGACACTCATCATCATTCTCGCTTATGAACGTGTGCCTGACAACCACCTCCGTTCTACTTTAGATTGAGTGAATATCTCTTGGATTCTCTAATCAGAATCTTCGTGGTATATGCTAGAATTGATGGCGGCATTCAAGAGAATCCGGAAGGTCTAAACCTTGTCTGTGGTATTCTGAGTAGGATTCAAGGATTGAATGACTGTGACGAGCTTCAAACTCCTGAGGGCTGGGCGTTAGTGACAGACGCAAAAGAATCACTGGATTCTATTCCAACCCGATTGAGAACCGACAGATGATTAGCCGTGCTGTGACAGAGCGCGTTGAACATTTTCACTGAGAGGATGGGAGGTAGCCATTGACAACAGTGAAACCCTACATACAGCTTGCCATGGAAGGAGTCTTGCGTGCATGAAGAAGAAGACAGTAGGAAAGCAGAGATTCAGAAGATAGAGCATCTCCAAAACCTCAACCTATTCTCCATTACTGCAAAACAAGTACTTATTGCATGTTCTTTTACTTTTCACAATCAAACCTAATAATTATTGATATCCTGACTAAGAGTTACAAGATAACCATAGCTTGCTTCAAGCCGACAATCTCCGTGGGATCGACCCTTACTCACGTAAGGTATTACTTGGACGACCCAGTGCACTTGCTGGTTAGTTGTGCGGAATTGCAAAAGTGTGATTGCAATTTCGTGTACCACTAGGCTTCTTCCTGACACATCTTCACCACAAACATCTATTAGGGTTTCTAACTCCCTTTTTTTTGAGTTTTTCAATGTTTCTCTTCCCTCCCTAGTAGTTGATGCTCAGAGCCTTGGGTCTTTATTGCTTACTACTTCTTGGTTCTATAGATATTCAAGGAACACCCCTCAACTTCTACTTGTAATGCCTTCTAGGACTAGTTACCTTTCATGACTCATTTTCTTTTTACTTCATTCAAGGTTCTTCACTTAGTCTTTTGTTCCTTAGTTCTTTTGAATAAGCTTTCTTGGTCTTAGTCTCATTTACTCTTGTTCTTACACACTCACAACAACTCTTATGGAGACAAACTCTACTTTATTGATGTAAATAAAGACTACAATTGTCATTGCATTTTCCTTCTTGCATATCAAAGGACTCACAAAAGACTTCAAGCAAAATAAAACATAAACTATCCTAACATTATCAATTATTCTCAAACATAAAGTAAACAGATAAAAACTTAAACAGAATTCAGAAATTTGGGAAATGTCAACTATGGAACTTGTTCCGAGGGTTACCTGAAACGTGTAGCTCGGTCGTCTGGAAAGACCCGAGGTGGGGGTTCAGGGACCCGAGCTTGATATGTAGAGTGGTTGGTGGTTGTACCTGCAATGACACTCCGATGCTTAAGTTAGCATGGGTCCAAGCAGATATGTGTAGAATATGGAATGAATGCCATACCTGGGTGTTCCAGTGTATTTATAGTAGTTGGCCGTGATCTTCCCTGGATAAGATATTCTTATCTTATCTTATCTTTTGGGAGTTTTATCTCTATCTTTGTGGAACCGCCTCTTCTAGGCCTTTTCGGCCTTTAGGTTTTGGGCTGCGTTCCTTTTGATGGGCCTTCCTTGTTTTATTGTCCGAGGTCCGACCTTTAGGCGTGGGCCTTAGGACGAGGTCGGACCTTTCATGAACTTGCCGAGTTGGAGGAGCCCGGTCAGGGTATGAACAGTGCCCCTGCCCGAGTTCGTCCTTTTTGGGAGGTCGAGCTCGGGCATAGTAGTTTTTCAAAATTTCAAAAAATGGCCGTTCCTGCATTTATTGCATTTTACCGTTTTTCCTCGATTTCCGTTCGGGCTCCGTGAAGGCTTTATTTATTTGCCCCTTTCCTCCTTTTTCTGCGTTTTTGTTTTTCTTTATCCTTTCCGAGCACTGCTTCTTCTTTCTCTTTGCTCTGCTTCCCCGAATCTCTCCGTGTGTCTTTCTGGGGTTTCCTCTGCGCCGCCGTTTCGTCCTCCTTGTTTCGGAGCTCTTCGCCTTCGTTTTCTTTCTTCCAGGTTTGTTCCCCTGTTTCTCTTTTCTTGTGATCATATGCTTCTGTTCTTTGTGTGGCTCTTTGTTTGTTTCTTTACCCGAGGAATTGGTGGCTGCCCGAGGAATTCCTTGAATTCTTGGAAGGCTTTTTCACACTCCGGGGTCCATGAGAAGGGCTTCCCTTTCTTTAGGAGTGAGTAGAGAGGTAGTGATTTTATTGCTGATCCTGCCAAGAATCTTGATAGGGCGGCTAGCCTTCCATTCAGTTGTTGTACTTCTTTGACACACGTCGGGCTCTTCATATTGAGTATCGCTCGGCATTTGTCCGGGTTTGCTTCGATGCCCCTTTGAGTCAGCATGAAGCCTAAGAATTTTCCGGCCTCTGCGGCGAAGGTGCACTTTGTTGGGTTAAGTCTCATGTTATGTTTTCTGAGGGTACCGAAGATACTGGTGAGGTCGGTCAGCAAGTTTTTGTCTTCTTGTGTCTTTACCAGCATGTCGTCGACATACACCTCCAGCTGTAATCCGATGTGCTCTGAGAACACTTTGTTCATTAGCCTCTGGTAGGTTGCCCCTGCGTTCTTCAGCCCGAAGGGCATCACTACGTAGCAGTAGTTTGCCCTTGGGGTTATGAACGAGGTCTTTTCCTGGTCGGGTCCGTACATCGGGATCTGATTGTATCCCGAGTATGCGTCCATGAAGGAGAGATATCTATAGCCTGAGGCTGCGTCTACTAAGGCGTCGATGTTTGGTAGTGGATATGGGTCTTTAGGGCAGGCTTTGTTGAGATCTGTGTAATCGACGCACATCCTCCATTTTCCATTGGGCTTTTTCACCAGGACCACGTTTGCGAGCCATAGGGGGTATTTTACTTCCCTAATGAACCCTGCATCTAGCAGTGCTCGTACTTGTTCTTCTATTGCTTGCATGCGCTCGGGTCCGAGCTTTCGGCGTCTTTGTTGGACAGGTCGGGATCCCGGGTAAATTGATAGCTTATGGCACATCAGGTCGGGGCTTATGCCTGGCATGTCGGAGGCTTTCCAGGCGAAGAGGTCGGAATTCTCCCTTAAGAGGGTTATGAGTTCCTCCTTTAGGCCCGCTTCGAGGTTTGTTCCTATATTTGTTATTTTTTTAGGTGTGTTCCCAATCTGGACTTTTTCGGTTTCTCCTTCTGGTTGTGGCCGAAGATCTTCTCGGGATTGAACTCGTCCGAGTTCTATTGCGTTGACCTCTTTCCCTTTTAGGCTCAGGCTTTCGTTGTAACATCGCCGCGCTAGTTTTTGGTCGCCTTTTAGGGTAGCGATTCCTTTTGCGGTATGGAATTTCATACAGAGGTGTGGGGTCGAGATTATAGCTGCCAGTTTGTTTAGGGTTGGTCGCCCAATGAGGGCATTGTATGCCGAAGTGACGTCGACTATAATGTAGTCGATGCTTAATGTTTTAGATTGCTCGCCTCTTCCAAAGGTAGTGTGTAGCGAGATGTATCCTAAGGGATGGATCGGGGTATCCCCTAGCCCAAATAGGTCGGTGGGATAGGCCTTTAGTTCTTTTTCTTCAAGTCCGAGCTTGTCGAAGGCCGTTTTGAACAGGATATCTGCTGAGCTTCCCTGGTCAATCAGGGTTCGATGTAGGTTGGCGTTTGCTAGGATAATGGTGATTACCATTGGATCGTCGTGCCCGGGTATTATCCCTTGAGCATCTTCTCGGGTAAATGAGATGGTAGGTAATTCGGGCAGGGGACTGTCTTCTCGGACGTGATAAACTTCTTTGAGGTGTCTTTTTCGCGAAGATCTGGATGTTCCTCCGCCTGCAAAACCTCCATTTATCATGTGAACGTGTCTTTCAGGGGTTCGCGGGGTTTGTTCGGCCCGATCTTCGTTATCTCCCCGCCTTCTCTTCCTGGTCTCTTCTCCTTTCTCTGCTATGTATCTGTCGAGTTTTCCTTCTCTGGCTAGTTTTTCTATAACATTTTTTAGGTCGTAGCAGTCGTTAGTAGAATGACCGTAGAGCTTGTGATATTCACAGTATTCGGACCGATCTCTCCCTACCCTCTTGTGTTTTAGCGGTCGGGGCGGTGGGATCTTTTCGGTGTGGCATACTTCTCTGTAGATGTCTACCAGGGAGACTCGTAGGGGGGTGTAGCTGTGGTATTTCCGTGGCTTGTCCGAGTTGGGTTCTTCTTTCTTCCTCTGTTCCCGATCTCGATCTCGGGGTGGGTAGGTTGATTCCTTCCTAGAAGAGTCTCTTAGCTGGGAGGTTTCCTCCATGTTGATATATTTTTCTGCCCGCTCCTGCACCTCGTATAGGGAGGTCGGGTATCGTTTGGATAGGGATTGGCTAAACGGTCCCTCTTTTAGGCCGTTTGCTAGTCCCATGATGGCTGCTTCAGTGGGCAAGTGTTGTATGTCCAGGCAGGCTTTGTTGAATCGCTCCATGTATTCTCGGAGAGTTTCTTGGTTACCTTGTTTGATCCCGAGTAGACTGGGGGCATGTTTTGTCTTGTCCCTTTGAATAGAGAACCTTGTCAGAAATTTTTTGGTTAGGTCTTCGAAGCTGGTGATTGATCTTGGTGGTAGGTTGTCGAACCACTTCATGGCTGACTTGGTGAGAGTGGTGGGGAAGGCTTTGCACCGAATCGCGTCGGAGGCGTCGACTAGGTACATTCTGCTTCTGAAGTTGCTGAGGTGGTGACTTGGATCGGTGGTGCCGTCGTAGAGATCCATATCGGGTGGTTTGAAGTTCCGCGGTACCTTCTCCTTCATGATCTCTTGCGTGAAGGGATCATGGTTACCTTCGGGGGTGGTGCCGCGTTCTGTTCGGTCTTTCAGGTTAGCCTCTATTTTCCGCAGTTTTTCTTCTAATTCTCTGCGCTTTCGAGTCTCCCTTCTCAGATCTTGTTCAGTTTCTTTCTGCTTTTTTATGTCCTTTTCGAGTTGTTTCAGCCGGTTTTGTTGTGCCCGGACTGTTTCTAGAATTTCCGAGCTCTTCTCTTTTTCGGAAATTTGTGGATCTTTGTTTGGGAGTGATGTCTTTGGGCGATTCTGTTTGTTTCCTCCTGGAGTGCGTGGTGACAGAGGGCTGTCCGGTCGTTCTCCGGTGTCAATTTCGTCCTCTTGTTCAGATGCAGCGCGGTCATTGTTGTGAGGGTCGTCCGCCATGGTAGAGGGATGACTTCCAGGTCCCCGGCAACGGCGCCAATGTTCCGAGGGTTACCTGAAACGTGTAGCTCGGTCGTCTGGAAAGACCCGAGGTGGGGGTTCAGGGACCCGAGCTTGATATGTAGAGTGGTTGGTGGTTGTACCTGCAATGACACTCCGATGCTTAAGTTAGCATGGGTCCAAGCAGATATGTGTAGAATATGGAATGAATGCCATACCTGGGTGTTCCAGTGTATTTATAGTAGTTGGCCGTGATCTTCCCTGGATAAGATATTCTTATCTTATCTTATCTTTTGGGAGTTTTATCTCTATCTTTGTGGAACCGCCTCTTCTAGGCCTTTTCGGCCTTTAGGTTTTGGGCTGCGTTCCTTTTGATGGGCCTTCCTTGTTTTATTGTCCGAGGTCCGACCTTTAGGCGTGGGCCTTAGGACGAGGTCGGACCTTTCATGAACTTGCCGAGTTGGAGGAGCCCGGTCAGGGTATGAACAGAACTCAACATCCTTATGCAGCTTCTTTAGTTCATTGGCCCCTTGCCTTTGTCCTTCTTCTTGGAGGGGGAGGAGTCATCTCCATCCTTTTTGGAGGATCCTTCTTGTGCTTTCTTGTTCTTGGGCTTCCAGAAATCCAGCCTCACCATATAATCTCTTTCATCCTCCTTATGCTTAGCTAGGATCTCCTCTTGTCTAGCATTCAATTCCTCCAGCCCTTTAATGAAAGTTGGGTATCCGGGGTTGATGGCGGCCACAATATTACACAAGTGATTCAGCTTCGCTTGTGTGTTAATATCATATAGTCTCCTTGAAATGGTCCGGGCATCATAGAGATGCCTGAACTCAGCAAGGTTCCTCTGCTGCCATTTGTTTTGCTCCACCACTTTGTTAAGTGCACTTCGCACCTCACCCCAATCGAACTCCTCTTGCTGCTCCTTCCTTGCTTGCTCAAAACTTCCTTGGAGGTTGTGTATTTTCTCATTCACTTGGTTCTATTGCTCCCTTTAGCTAGTTTGAAATTGGTTGACATCTTCCCTCAGTTGATACATATCTCTCTTCATTTGGTGTACGTCTCCTTGCAGCTGCTCCCAGTTCATTCCTTCAGGAAATTATTGGTATGGTGGTGGTTGAAGTGCCAGAAATTATGGTTGCTCCTCTGCCTGCTCTTCCTTTCGTTGTTGTGGTTGTGGTACATGTGCATGAGCTCTATGCCCTCTAGCCCTTTAAAGTAGATTGACGGCCAACACCTTGGCTATCTTCTTCACAGTTATAGGTTTATCTTGCTTCACCAACACCTCATCAATCACCTTCTCAACTCCAGCGTCATCACATAGCTCTTGCATGATGCTGGGGAATGCCAATCTTGTGTTCTCGTTTGTGCTCTTCAGTATCTTGTTGATATTGTCGGCAATCAACTCCCCAATATTCACGTCCTCTCCCTTCATTATACTGTATATAAGTACAGCCCTCTCCTTGGTTACCTCAGATGTGTTTGATGTAGGGATCAAAGATCTTCTCACAAAGTCTAGCCACCCCCTAGCTTAGAGGCTCATTTCCCTTCTCCTCAGCTGGTTGGGTTTTCCATCTTTGTCATTGATCCACTACACATTTAGTACACAGATTTCATTCAGGATTTCATCAAATCCTGGGTCTGGTTGCTTCATCCTCTCCTCATAACTCCGAGTGGAGTTTATCCTTTTCACCATCAGCACTCTTTCTATGTTAGAGGGACTATAGTCAATGAACTTCCCCCTCACATAGCTAATATACCCATAAGTTTGCCCTGGCTGTGGCATGGTATTGGCATAAAACTCCCTTACCACTCCTTCCACCACTTTCTTTGGTGGGTTGCAGAAGAGTGCCCAGCCCCTGTTGTTGATCTCAATGTTGATCTCAAGGTGGCTCATTCCTTCCAAGTTGGAAGCCGACCTTTGGGATGATCTCCCTCTCACTCACCCAACCATATAATTGGTTTTGGTTGAATGTTTAGAGGAATTTGTACTCATTGAAGTTTGAGCTTGAGGAACCTGAGGTTGGTTCTTTGGTCTTTCTTTTCTTTGAGGTTAGGATCTTGGTGGTGCCATTGGGTGGAGAGAGAAAGAGAAGGTGTTTGAGGGTTCTGAGATATTAATGGAGTGTTGCAAAGAAACACAAGCAAAACAAAGTTTTGCCCCAACACCAAACTTAGCACTTGATTATCCCAATCAAGTAGAAATATAGAAAGAAAGAAGAACGAGAAAAGAAAAAGAAGGGTCTGTGTGAGTTTGCTTTGTGTATGGAATGGGTTCTGAAGTGGGAGGGAATGGGAAGGGTGGGGGATTTATAGGAGTGAAGGGTGTGGTTCGAATGGTGGGAAAAGAAGGGAATTCAATATTTTCCACTTGGGGAGTAGCGCCTAGCATGGGAAGAGGCGCCAACCTTTATCCCACTGTGCTTTCTAAATATGTTGAGTTCCAAAGTGTAAGTACACTTTGACCTCCTTCTTATCTATCAAGTGGACCCCATTCAATCTCTTGAAAAAAAAAAGAAACCGAAAACCCCATCAGTAATGACAAAATGATTCTCCACATTCCTTTTCAATGCTAGTGAATGGAGTTACAACTGATGAGTGTCCCTTGGGACACCAAACTTAATTCATTTGCATCTCAATAAATTGGGTTCATCATTGGGTTTTTAATGTGTTCATGGGGAAGAAGTAATTCCAATCCTTTTCACATTCTTTGCTTCTAATCTCCCCTGAACATATTAAACTTCTCATTCAAGCCTCCACTAATATATTAAATGCTTTCAAATTGAGTGGTATTGGGTTTGCTGATTGATTCTCGTATAGTGGTGGCCACACCAAACTTAATCTCTGGGCTTACTCCTTAAAAATTTAATTTATCCAAATGGTTATAAGCCTAGATCAAGTTGGTGAGTGGCCATATCAAACTTAGCTTTTTAGTTAGTTCTTAGCCCAATCACTCATCATCATTAGTAAATGCTTTCATCCAACTGCACTTCCAAAAATAGGAGACAAATTAACTCACAAAGCTATCTTAGCTATCAAAATTGAAATTAACTTCCTAAGCTAATATTCACAATCTACTTCTAATAAAACAATAAATCAAAAGGTTATAAAGTGTTGGGTTGCCTCCTAACTAGCACTTCTTTATCGTCACTAGCTTGACGTTCTTCCTTTTTCAGTTGAGGTGGTAGCTCAGTCTCCTTTCATCCAATGAGTCCCCCAGGTAATGCTTGAGTCTATGGCCATTTACAGTGAAGGTTCTCTGTGTTTTGTCCTCCATGAGCTCCACTTGACCATAGGGGTACACTTTGATGATGGTGAAGGCTCCAGACCATCTAGACTTAAGCTTCCCAGGGAAGAACCTAAGTCTAGAATTGTACAATAACACCTTTTGTCCTTCAGTGAACTCCCTCCTTGCTATCTTTTGACCATGCCATCTTTTTGTGTTCTCTTTGTAGATCTTTGCATTCTCATATGCTTGGTTCCTAAATTCTTCCAGCTTGTTGAGTTGCCTTAGTCTCCTTTCTCCAGCAGCTTGCTCAACAAAGTTCAGTAAATTTAGAGCCCAGAAGGCTCTATGCTCTAGTTCAATTGGCAAATGGCAACTGATGAGCGGATATTTTATACGCTTTTTGGGGGTAATTTCATGTAGATTTTAGCATGTTTCAGTTAGTTTTTAGTAAAATAATATTAGTTTTTAGGCAAAAATCATATTTCTGGACTTTACTATGAGTTTGTGTGTTTTTCTGTGATTTCAGGTATTTTCTGGCTGAAATTGAGGGAGCTGAGCAAAAATCTGACTTAGGCTGAAAAAGGACTGCTGATGTTGTTGGATCCTGACCTCCCTGCACTCGAAATGGATTTTCTGGAGCTACAAGAGCCCAATTGGAGCGCTCTCAACGGCGTTGGAAAGTAGACATCCAGGGCTTTCCAGCAATATATAATAGTCCATACTTTGCGCAAGGATAGACGACGTAACTTGGCGTTAAACGCCAAGTTCATGCTGCTGTCTGGAGTCAAACGCCAGAAAAACGTCATAATCCGGAGTTGAACGCCCAAAACACGTCATAACCTGGAGTTTAACGCCAAGAAAGGCCTCTACACGTGGAAAGCTTTAGTCTCAGCCCCAGCACACACCAAGTGGGCCCCAGAAGTGGATTTCTGCACCTAATATCTTAGTTTATTCATTTTCTGTAAACCTAGGTCACTAGTTTACTATTTAAACAACTTTTACAGACATTTCTTGTACCTCATGACATTTTCAGATCTGAATTACATACTTTGTGACGGCATGAGTCTCTAAACTCCATTGTTGGGGGTGAGGAGCTCAGCAGCGTCTCGATGATTTAATACAATTCCTTCGTTTTCCATTCAAACACGCTTGTTCTTATCTAAGATGTTTATTCGCGCCTAACTGTGGAGAAGGTGATGATCCGTGACACTCATCACCTTCCTCAATCCATGAACGTGTGCCTGACAACCACCTCCGTTCTACATCAGATTGAATGAATATCTCTTAGATTCCCCAACAGAATCTTCGTGGTATAAGCCGGATTGATGGCGGCATTCATGAGAATCCGAAAAGTCTAAACCTTGTCTGTGGTATTCCGAGTAGGATTCCAGGATTGAATGACTGTGACGTGCTTCAAACTCCTGAGGGCTGGGCGTTAGTGACAGACGCAAAAGAATCAATGGATTCTATTCCAACCTGATTGAGAATCGACAGATGATTAGCCGTGCTGTGACAGAGCATAGGAACGTTTTCACTGAGAGGATGGGAAGTAGCCACTGACAACGGTGACACCCTACATAGAGCTTGCCATGGAAAGAACTTGCGTGTGAGAAGAGGGTTTCAAGGAAGAGTTGAAGTTCAAAGGACAAAGCATCTCCAAAACTCCAACATATTTCCCATTACTGCACAACAAGTAACATTATTATTCTCTATTATTTTAACTTACAATTTTAAGTAGTTTGTAGTTTGGCTGTTACAAGTAAATCCAAATAACTTCATTAGCCTCCTGACTAAGAGTAATAAAATAACATTGATTGCTCCAAGCCAATAATCTCCGTGGGATCGACCCTTACTCACGTAAGGTATTACTTGGACGACCCAGTGCATTTGCTGGTTAGTTGAACGAAATTGATTTTGGACCAGGCTCTATTATCATATTCCATAAAGAGATACAATTTCGTCCACCAAGTTTTTGGCGCCGTTGCCGGGGATTATTGAGTTTGGACAATTGAAGGCTTATTTTATTTCTTAGATTAGGAATAATTTATTTTTATTTTTATTCTTATTTTTTTTATTGTTATAGAGTCATTAAATCTTGATAGGATAGTTTCTTTTCAAAAATTTCTTTTTAAAATTTATTATTTTCTTTTAATTAATCGCTAATTTTCGTGAATTTTAGTGTCTTGTTCTAAGTTTGGTGTCAATTGCATATCTCATATTTTTCTTTAAAATTTTCGACTTGTGTTCCTTTTAAAGCACTAATTGGAATATCTGCATCAAGTGTCATATTTATTCCCAATTGGCTAAAGCATTGGTTTATATTCTTGATAAGGGAGCACCAATACTTTTGAAAATCTTTTTCAAAAATAATTTTTCTTGATTTAATCTTGTGCCAAACTCTAAGTTTGGTGTTTCATTGTTAATCTTTTTATAATTTTCGAAAATTTTATTAAAGTTTTCTAAAAATTTTAAGTTTGGTGTTCCTCCTTTTGTTCTTGGTGTTCTTGTGAATCTTCAAGGTGTTCTTGAATTTTTCTTGTGTCTTGATCTTAAAATTTTTAAGTTTGGTGTTCCTTGGTGTTTTCCATCCAAAATTTTCGAAAATAAGAAACATTAAATCTAAAAATTTTAAGTCTTGTGTCTTTCGTGTGTTTTTCTCTTTCATCATAAAATTCAAAAAAAAAAATATTATTTTTCTAACTAGTTTTGAACCATATTTTTTCGAAAATTTTATATAAAATTTAATTTTCAATTTCAAAATATTTTCACTTTCATTTATTTATTTCGTTTTTATTTTATTTTATAAAAAATTAATTTTCATAAAATAAATAATATCAACATATATACCCTTTCTTTTATTCCAACACGGAAGCACCTATGAATGAACAGTCCAAGAGGACTCTGGGTCATATGCTAACCCCACTACTGCTTCATATGGGAGTAGTATCTGTATACCCTCCATTGGAGTTAGTAGCTTTGAGCTGAATCCTCAGCTCATTATCATGGTGCAGCAAAACTGCCAGTATTCTGGTCTTCCACATGAAGAACCTACAGAGTTTCTGGCACAATTTCTGCAAATTGCTGATACAGTACATGATAAGAAAGTAGATCAGGATGTCTACAGATTATTACTGTTTCCATTTGCTGTAAAAGATCAAGCTAAGAGGTGGTTAAATAACCAGCCTAAGAACAGCATAAAAACATGGAAGCAGCTGTCAGAAAAATTCCTGAATCACTATTTCCCTCCCAAACGGATGACACAGCTAAGGCTAAGCATCCAAGGCTTCAAACAAGGAGATAATGAATCCCTTTATGATGCATGGGAGAGATACAGAGAGATGCTAAGAAAATGCCCCTCTGAAATGTTTTCAGAATGGGTGCAATTAGACATCTTTTACTATGGGCTTACAAAAAAAGCTCAGATTTCTCTAGACCACTCAGCTGGTGGATCTATACATATGAGAAAAACAATTGAAGAAGCTCAAGAGCTTATTGATACAGTTGCCAGAAATCAGCATCTGTATCTAAACAGTGAATCTTCCATGAAAGAAGAAGCTAAAACAGTAACTGCAGAACTCAGTCCGGTGGATCAGGCTAATGAATTTAATCAGCAATTAGACTTTCTAACTCAGCAGCTAGCCGAATTCAAGGAAATGCTACAGGAAACAAGAATGGCTAACAGGAATATGGAAGTGCAATTAAAACAGACAGAAAAGCAACTGTCAAAACAAATAGCAGAAGAATGCCAAGCAGTTCAATTAAGGAGTAGGAAAACATTAAATACCTCACTTCAAAGCAGCAGAAAGCCAAGAAATGAACAGATGTCTACTCATAATCCCTCTGAGGACAATCAGAGCCCAGAGAGGATTGAAGCTGGCGCTGAACGCCCAGCCCATGCTCATTCCTGGCGTTCAACGCCAGAAACAAGCATGGATCTGGCGTTGAACGCCCAAAAGGAACATGGTTCTGGCGTTCAAACGCCAATAACAAACAAGGAGGTGGCGTCTAACGCCACTCCAACTTCCACACCTGGCATTCAAATGCCAGTGGGTGATCAGTCACATACAAGTGCTGATAACAACCCTTCTAAAAAGGCTTCCCAACCTACTTCTGTAAGTAATAAACCTGCAGCAACTAAGGTTGAGGAATACAAAGCCAAAATGCCTTATCCTCAAAAACTCCGCCAAGCGGAACAGGATAAGCAATTTGCCCGCTTTGCAGACTATCTCAGGACTCTTGAAATAAAGATTCCGTTTGCAGAAGCACTTGAGCAAATACCCTCTTATGCTAAGTTCATGAAAGAGATCTTAAGTCATAAGAAGGATTGGAGGAAAACTGAAAAAGTTTACCTCACTGAAGAATGCAGTGCAGTCATTCTGAAAAGCTTACCTGAGAAGCTTAAAGATCCTGGAAGCTTTATGATACCATGCACATTAGAAGGTGTTTGTACCAAGCAAGCTTTATGTGATCTTGGGGCAAGTATCAACCTAATACCTGCATCTACTATCAGAAAGCTTGGTTTGACTGACGAAATCAAACCAACCAGGATATGTCTTCAACTTGCTGATGGCTCCATTAAATACCCATCAGGCGTGATTGAAGACATGATTGTCAAGGTTGGGCCATTTGCCTTCCCTACTGACTTTGTGGTGCTGGAAATGGAGGAGCACAAGAGTGCAACTCTCATTCTAGGAAGACCTTTCTTAGCAACTGGCCGAACCCTCATTGATGTTCAAAAAGGGGAAGTGACCTTGAGAGTCAATGAGGATGAGTTCAAGTTGAATGTTGTCAAAGCCATGCAACATCCAGACACCCCAAATGACTGCATGAATGTTGATATTATTGACTCTCTGGTAAGAGAAGTCAATATGGCTGAGAGTCTCGAATCAGAGCTGGAGGACATCTTTAAAGATGTTCAGCCTGATTTGGAGGAATCAGAGAAGATAATAGAACCTCTGAAAGTCCCTCAAGAAGAGGAGAAACCTCCAAAACCCGAACTCAAACCATTACCACCATCCCTGAAATATGCATTTCTGGGAGAAGGTGAAACCTTTCCTGTAATTATAAGCTCTACCTTAGAGCCACAGGAAGAAGAAGCACTAATTCAAGTGCTAAGGACGCACAAGACAGCTCTTGGGTGGTCCATTAGTGATCTTAAGGGCATTAGCCCAGCCAGATGCATGCACAAAATCTTGTTGGAGGATGACGCCAAGCCAGTGGTTCAACCACAAAGGCGGCTGAATCCAGCTATGAAAGAAGTGGTGCAAAAAGAGGTCACTAAATTACTAGAGGCTGGGATTATTTATCCTATTTCTGACAGCCCCTGGGTGAGCCCTGTCCAAGTTGTCCCTAAGAAGGGTTGCATGACAGTGGTTCATAATGAAAAAAATGAACTGGTCCCTACATGGACAGTTACAGGGTGGCGTATGTGCATTGACTACAGAAGGCTCAATACAGCCACCAGAAAGGATCATTTTCCTTTACCATTCATAGACCAGATGCTAGAAAGACTAGCAGGTCATGAATACTACTGCTTCCTGGATGGATATTCAGGTTATAATCAAATTGCAGTAGATCCCCAGGATCAGGAGAAAACAGCATTCACATGCCCATCTGGAGTATTTGCATACAGAAGGATGCCATTTGGCCTGTGCAATGCACCTGCAACCTTTCAGAGGTGCATGCTCTCAATTTTCTCTGATATGGTGGAAAAATTTTTGGAAGTCTTCATGGATGACTTTTCAGTATTTGGAGACTCATTCAGCTCCTGCCTTAACCATTTAGCACTTGTTCTAAAAAGATGCCAAGAGACTAACCTGGTTTTAAACTGGGAAAAATGTCATTTTATGGTGACTGAAGGAATTGTCCTTGGGCACAAAATTTCGAACAAGGGAATAGAGGTGGATCAAGCTAAGGTAGAAGTAATTGAAAAATTACCACCACCTGCTAATGTTAAGGCAATCAGAAGCTTTCTGGGGCATGCAGGATTCTATAGGAGGTTTATAAAAGATTTTTCAAAAATCGCCAAACCTCTGAGCAACCTGCTAGCTGCTGACACGCCATTTATCTTTGATAAAGAGTGTCTGCAGGCATTTGAGACTCTGAAAGCTAAATTGGTTACAGCACCAATCATCTCTGCACCAGACTGGACATTACCATTTGAACTGATGTGTGATGCCAGTGACCATGCCATTGGTGCAGTGTTGGGACAAAGGCATGACAAGCTTCTGCATGTCATTTACTATGCCAGCCATGTTCTGAATGATGCACAGAGGAATTACACAACCACAGAAAAAGAGCTACTTGCAGTGGTTTACGCCATTGACAAATTCAGATCCTACTTAGTAGGATCAAAAGTGATTGTGTACACTGATCATGCTGCTCTTAAATATCTACTCACGAAGCAGGATTCAAAACCCAGACTCATCAGATGGGTGCTGCTTCTGCAAGAGTTTGATATAGAAATAAGAGACAGAAAAGGGACAGAAAATCAAGTAGCAGATCACCTGTCCCGAATAGAACCAGTGAAAGGAGCGTCCCCTCCTCTCACTGAGATCTCTGAAACCTTTCCGGATGAGCAACTGTTTGCCATCCAGGAAGTGCCATGGTTTGCAGACATTGCAAACTATAAGGCAGTGAGATTTATACCCAAGGAGTACAGTAGGATGCAATCAAAGAAATTAATCACAGATGCAAAGTACTATCTTTGGGATGAACCATATCTCTTCAAGAGATGTGCAGACGGAGTAATCCGTAGATGTGTGCCTAAAGAAGAAGCACAGAAGATCCTTTGGCACTGCCATGGATCACAGTACGGAGGACATTTTGGAAGTGAGCGAACAGCCACAAGAGTCCTCCAAAGTGGCTTCTACTGGCCTACTCTCTATAAAGATTCCCAAGCATTTGTGCTTAATTGTGACAGTTGCCAAAGATCAGGCAACCTACCTCACAGTTATGCCATGCCTCAATAAGGAATCTTGGAGATTGAATTGTTTGATGTATGGGGCATTGACTTCATGGGACCTTTCCCACCATCATACTCAAGCACTTATATTCTGGTGGCAGTGGATTATGTATCCAAATGGGTGGAGGCTATTGCAACACCCACTAATGACACTAAAACAGTGTTAAAATTCCTCCAGAAACATATTTTCAGCAGATTTGGTATCCCTAGAGTGTTAATCAGTGATGGGGGCACTCATTTCTGCAACAAACAGCTTTACTCTGCTCTGGTACGTTATGGAGTTAACCACAGGGTAGCTACTCCATATCACCCACAGACTAATGGGCAAGCTGAAGTCTCAAATAGAGAGCTCAAAAGAATCCTGGAACGGACTGTAATTAACCGTAGAAAGGATTGGGCAAGAAGCTTGGATGATGCTCTGTGGGCGTACAGAACAGCATTCAAGACCCCTATAGGGACCTCTCCATACCAGCTTGTGTATGGAAAGGCATGTCACTTGCCAGTGGAACTGGAACACAAGGCCTATTGGGCAACCAGATTCCTAAACCTTGATGCCAAGTTAGCTGGAGAAAAACGATTGCTCCAGTTAAATGAGTTAGAGGAATTCAGACTCAATGCTTTTGAGAATGCAAAAATTTACAAGGAGAAAGCAAAAAGATGGCATGATAAGAAATTGTCATCCAGAGTCTTTAAACCAGGACAGAAAGTTCTGCTATTCAATTCTAGACTCAAATTATTCCCTGGGAAATTAAAATCCCGGTGGAGAGGTCCATATGTGATCACAAGTGTATCACCATATGGATACATAGAACTTCAAGATAGTGATTCTAACAAAAAGTTCATTGTTAATGGACAAAGAGTTAAACACTATCTTGAAGATAATTTCGAGCAAGAATTCTCAAGACTGAGACTTCATTGAAGATCAGTGACAGTCCAGCTAATGACATTAAAGAAGCGCTTGCTGGGAGGCAACCCAGCCATTTACAAAGTTTAATTACTAATTAAATAAATTTTCTTTCTTTACAGGTTTAAGTCTAAGTATCTTCAAAGGTGAAATAGCAAAATTGGTTGAAGTCACAGAGTTACAGGAAAATTTGGAAGCTCACTGGCATGAAAAAGCCAGTAAGAAATGCTTTGGGCGTTAAACGCCCAAAAGAAGCACCCACTGGGCGTTTAACGCCAGTAAGGGTAGCCTTCTGGGCGTTAAACGCCAGAAAGGAGCATCTTCTGGGCGTTAAACGCCAGAGAGATGCACCTTCTGGGCGTTTAACGCCAGTCTGCTAGCATCCTGGGCGTTCAGAAAAACGCCCAGTGACAAAGGACTTCCTGGCGTTCAACGCCAGAAAGAAGCACCAGATGGGCGTTGAACGCCCAGGAGAAGCAACTATTGGGCGTTAAACGCCCAAAACATGCATCGTTTGGGCGTTTAACGCCAGGATGGTGGGAGGAGGTACAATTTCGTTTTTCTCTATAATTTTTCAACATTTTTATGTTCCAATTCATGATTTCTTGCATAAACATATTTTAAATTATCACTTTCAATTCCAAAAATTTTTATCCTAATTTCTAAAATCCCTTTTTCAAAAATATTAAATATATCTTAATTCATAAAGCCAAATGGCTTTCCAATTCAATCCATCATCTTTTCAAATTTGTTTCCAACACATCAATAATTCCTTTTAAAAATCCTTTTCAATATTAAATTTCAAATTTATCTTTTAAATTATGATTCATATCTTTTCCTTTTTAAAATTATATCTTTTTCTGATCATATCTTTTAAAATCATATCTTCTATCTTATCTCTTTCTTATTTTTCGAAAATTTCCCACCCCCCCATCCCTTTATATTGTATTCGGCCTCCTCCTCCTCCTCTTCATCCAACCCTTGCTCTCCTTCTATCCCTCTTCTTTCTTCTCCTTTGCTTGAGGACAAGCAAAACTCTAAGTTTGGTGTGCTTATCCGTGATCACAAAAAAAAAAAAAACATACTCACTTAAGATCATGGCTCCTAAAGGAAAGCAAACCCCCCCAAAAGGAAAGAAAGAAAGCACTCCAAAGCCACTTTGGAATCAAGGGAAGTTCTTAACTAAAGAACATTCAGACCATTACTACAAGATAATGAGTCACAGATCAGTGATCCCGGAAGTCAGATTTGATCTGAAAGAAGATGAATATCCGGAGATCCAAGAGCAAATTCGAAACAGGAATTGGGAAATTCTGGCCAATCATGAAACGAAAGTGGGGAAGAACATGGTTCAGGAATTCTATGCTAATCTATGGCAGACAGAAAGGCAAAGAATCATTGGAGCAGCTCTCTTTGACCATAAGACCTTAGTCAGAGGAAAGATCATTCATACCAATTCTGACAAGATCAGGGAGATATTCAAGATTCCTCAATTGAAAGATGACCCAGACTCCTTTAATAGGAGAATGATGAGGGTCAATAAAGGGTTGGACAAGGTTCTGGAGGATATATGCATCCCTGGAGCCAAGTGGACCACCAGTACAACTGGAATCCCAGTTCAACTCAAAAGAGAAGATCTAAAACCAGTAGCCAGAGGCTGGCTGGATTTTATTAGTCGTTCCATATTGCCCACCAGCAACCATTCTGAAGTTACCATCAAAAGAGCTGTCATGATTCACTGCATCATGTTGGGAAAAGAAGTAGAAGTCCATCAGCTGATCTCATGTGAGCTATACAAAATAGCAAACAGGAACTCTAAGGACGCCAGATTGGCCTATCCAAGCTTAATCTCTATGCTTTGCAAAGATGCTGGAGTAAAGATGGGAATAACTGAATATATTCTAATTGAAAAGCCCATTACTGGAACATCAATGATCAGACAACAGCAGCAAGAGGATGCAACCAAGAGGAGAGCACAAGGAGCCCTCCCAGAACTGCCCCAATTTGAATATTGGGAACAGCTTGAGGCTTCTATTTCCAGATTGCAAGAAGCTATGGATCAAATAAAGGAAGAACAGAATAATCAAGGTAGCATGATTTACAAACTGCTCAAAGAACAGGAGGAGCAAGGGCGTGATCTAAGGGAGCTGAAGCGCCAAAAATTAATCCTTGAACCACACCCCAAAGAATTAGAGGAGCATCCACTCCTCAAAACAACAGGTTGCTGAGTTCCAATTTTTTTCTGCTTTAACTTAGTAATAGTATTATTATAGAAATTCACCTTAGGAGATATTTAGTAGTAATTAGTATGTCTACTTTGATTTTATTTCCAATTAAGCTATAATTTATTTTTCTCATCATCATTAGGCATGAATAAAGTAGTAGATTTTCTTTTAGAATAAAGAAGTAATTTATATTTTTCGAGTTCTTAATAATAAAATTTATAATTAATTATATGTGGTGGCAATACTTTTTGTTCTCTGAATGAATGCTTGAACAGTGCATAATTTGTGCTTTGAATTTGATGAATACTGGCTCCTGAAAGGATGAGGAACACGAAAAATATTATTGATGATCTGAAAAATCATGAAATTGATTCTTGAAGCAAGAAAAAGCAGTTCAAAAAAAAAAAACAATATTCACAAGCCATGAGCACTAGGCAAGAGTAAAAAGGATCCAAGGCTTTGAGCATCAATGGATAGGAGGGCCCAAGGAAATAAAATCCAGGCCTAAGCGGCTAAACCAAGCTGTCCCTAACCATATGCTTGTGGCATGCAGGTTCAAGTTACAAGCTTGAGACTGAGTGGTTAAAGTCGTGATCCGAAGCAAAAGAGTGAGCTTAAGAGCTCTGGACACCACTAACTGGGGACTCTAGCAAAGCTGAGTCACAATCTGAAAAGGTTCACCCAGTTATGTGTCTGTGGCATTTATGTATCCGGTGGTAATACTGGAAAACAAAGTGCTTAGGGCCACAGCCAAGACTCATAAAATAACTGTGTTCAAGAATCAACATACTACACTAGGAGAGTCAATAATACTATCTGAATTCTGAGTTCCTAAGGATGCCAATCATTCTGAAAATTTAAAGATACAGGGAGATGCCAAAACTGTTCAGAGACAAAAAGCTACAAGCCCCGCTCATCTAATAAGAATCTGAGCTTCATTTAAAACTCGAGAATATTATTACTTCTTTATTTCTGTTAAAACCTATTTTATTTATCTAGTTGCTTGAGGACAAGCAACAGTTTAAGTTTGGTGTTGTGATGAGCGGATATTTTATACGCTTTTTGGGGGTAATTTCATGTAGATTTTAGCATGTTTCAGTTAGTTTTTAGTAAAATAATATTAGTTTTTAGGCAAAAATCATATTTCTGGACTTTACTATGAGTTTGTGTGTTTTTCTGTGATTTCAGGTATTTTCTGGCTGAAATTGAGGGAGCTGAGCAAAAATCTGACTTAGGCTGAAAAAGGACTGCTGATGCTGTTGGATCTTGACCTCCCTGCACTCGAAATGGATTTTCTGGAGCTACAGGAGTCCAATTGGCGCGCTCTTAACGGCGTTGGAAAGTAGACATCCAGGGCTTTCCAGCAATATATAATAGTCCATACTTTGCGCAAGGATAAACGACGTAACTTGGCGTTAAACGCCAAGTTCATGCTGCTGTCTGGACTCAAACGCCAGAAAAACGTCATAATCCGGAGTTGAACGCCCAAAACACGTCATAACCTGGAGTTTAACGCCAAGAAAGGCCTCTACACGTGGAAAGCTTTAGTCTCAGCCCCAGCACACACCAAGTGGGCCCCAGAAGTGGATTTCTGCACCTATTATCTTAGTTTATTCATTTTCTGTAAACCTAGGTCACTAGTTTACTATTTAAACAACTTTTACAGACATTTCTTGTACCTCATGACATTTTCAGATCTGAATTACATACTTTGTGACGGCATGAGTCTCTAAACTCCATTGTTGGGGGTGAGGAGCTCTGCAGCGTCTCGATGATTTAATACAATTCCTTCGTTTTCCATTCAAACACGCTTGTTCTTATCTAAGATGTTTATTCGCGCCTAACTGTGGAGAAGGTGATGATCCGTGACACTCATCACCTTCCTCAATCCATGAACGTGTGCCTGACAACCACCTCCGTTCTACATCAGATTGAATGAATATCTCTTAGATTCCCCAACAGAATCTTCGTGGTATAAGCCGGATTGATGGCGGCATTCATGAGAATCCGGAAAGTCTAAACCTTGTCTGTGGTATTCCGAGTAGGATTCCGGGATTGAATGACTGTGACGTGCTTCAAACTCCTGAGGGCTGGGCGTTAGTGACAGACGCAAAAGAATCAATGGATTCTATTCCAACCTGATTGAGAACCGACAGATGATTAGCCGTGCTGTGACAGAGCATAGGAACGTTTTCACTGAGAGGATGGGAAGTAGCCACTGACAACGGTGACACCCTACATAGAGCTTGCCATGGAAAGAACTTGCGTGTGAGAAGAGGATTTCAAGGAAGAGTTGAAGTTCAAAGGACAAAGCATCTCCAAAACTCCAACATATTTCCCATTACTGCACAACAAGTAACATTATTATTCTCTATTATTTTAACTTACAATTTTAAGTAGTTTGTAGTTTGGCTTTTTACAAGTAAATCCAAATAACTTCATTAGCCTCCTGACTAAGAGTAATAAAATAACATTGATTGCTCCAAGCCAATAATCTCCGTGGGATCGACCCTTACTCACGTAAGGTATTACTTGGACGACCCAGTGCACTTGCTGGTTAGTTGAACGAAATTGATTTTGGACCAGGCTCTATTATCATATTCCATAAAGAGATACAATTTCGTCCACCAGCAAGCCTCGCCAAATACTAGTTGGTATGGTGACATCCCAATGGGGGTCTTGAAGGCTGTCCTATAGGCCCATAAAGCATCGTCTAGCTTCTTAGACCAGTCCTTCCTTGAGCTTCTAACATTTTTTTCAAGAATCCTTTTTAGCTCCCTGTTGGAAATCTCTACTTGCCCGTTGGTCTGTGGATGATAAGGGGTTGCCACCTTGTGTTTGACTCCATATCTGAGAAGGAATGCTTCCAGTTGTTTATTGCAGAAATGTGTCCCTCCATCACTAATGAGTGCCCTGGGAACTCCAAACCTACTGAAAATGTTCATTCTTAAGAAGCTCATTACGACCTTATTATCATTTGTGGCAGTGGCAATAGCCTCCACCCACTTTGACACTTAGCCTCCACCCACATAGTTTATTTTCTCACATTCAACTTTTGGTTCATTTTCTTCTTGGGGGTGCTTGAGCTTGGACAACTGCAACTTGATTGTTTTCCATTTTCTTGGTTAAGGATGCCAATTGTGCTGCAATTGCCTTGTTTTGTGTCAACATGGCATCCATAGAATTGAGTTCCAGCACCTCCTTCTTTTGGCCTCTTTCTAAAGCATAGAAGTAGTCATTCTTAGCTACAGTTTCAATGACATCTATGACTTCCTCAATGGTCTTCTTCTTGTTGAGTGAACCCCCAGAAGAGTGGTGCACAACCTTCTTCGATTCATAGGTTAATCCTACATAGAAAATATGGAGCTGCACCCACTCATTAAACATATCTGGTGGACATTTTCTTGTTAGATCTTTGAACCTCTCCCAGGCCTCATAGATTATTTCACCATCTAGCTGTATGAAGGTTTGCACCTCAGCTCTTAGCCTGTTGATCCTCTGTGGAGGGTAAAATCTTGCTAGAAATTTGTTCGCAACATCTTCCCATGTGGTTGGGCTCTCCTTGGGGAATGATTCTAACCACTTTGCTGCCTTATCTCTGAGCCAGAAAGGGAACAGAAGTAGTTTGTAGGTGTCAGGGTGTACACCATTGGACTTTACAGTATCGCATATCCTCAAGAATGTGTTGAGATGTTGATTTGGATCTTCTTGAGCACCTCCTCCATATGAGCAGTTATTCTGGACTAGTGTGATAAGTTGAGGTTTCAACTCAAAACTGTTGGCATGGATTGTTGGCTTGAGGATGCTGTTTCTACAGTTTCCTAAATTTAGGTTGATGTAGGAGCCCAAGACTCTCTTCTCTTGCCCAGCTTGATTTCCAGCTCCTCCTCCAACATCTTCGTGCACTTCGTCTTGCATGGTGGTTGTTAGATCATCTTCTACTAGTTCTTCTTCAACTATACCCTTGCCTCTAGCCTCTCTCCTCAATCTAAGGAAGGTTCTCTCAGGTTCACTATCAAAAGAGGATAAAGTCTCTCCTCTTCTACCTATCATACAGTCAACACACAGCAAGAAAAGAGCAAGTGAAGGAATCTCCTTAGTTAAAATTAGTGATTAGCTTGAGTGATGCAATTAATTAAACAGTTAGAAGAGTGAAAGTATAAACAATGAATAGCTAAAGAAATCTCAGAAAGACAAGAAAGAAAAATAGAGATTAGAAAGGAATTTAAAGGTTACACTAGGAAATGAATAAGAAAACAATTAAAGAAAATTAAAAAAATGCTTAATCTAGCTCTCCAATCAGTTTAATCATTGTCAAATTCAAACCAATCCCCGGCAACGGCGCCATAAAACTTGATGGGTGGAATTCACTACCCTTTCCCAATAATATTGATGAATCCGCTCTTGGCAAGCGCACCAAAATTATCGTCAAGTATTAACCCACAGTGGAGTGAGATCGTATCCATAGAGATTAGTAGATTTGAGCAATTTTAATCAATTGGTGAATTAGTCAAGCTCAACAGAATAAGTTGTAAGTGTAGAATTATAAATGGCAGAAACATAAATGGCAAAGGAATAAAAGAAAGCAATAAAATGCAGAAATGGAAATAACAGGAATGTAAAGGGGAATGGGATTTTGCAGAATGTAAGTAAAGCTATAAAAGAATGGGAGAGATAAGAATGAGGGAATTCATTGAGATCAGGAGATATTGTCTCTTTGGATTAAATCCAGCTCATATCCTCTTCAATCATGCAACTCATTGACCTCTTGACAATCATGATTGATTGAGCCCCAATCCCTTGGTGAGTCAATCTCTTAGATCTTGATCAATAGGCAATTCCTTGGTCTAATTGCTCATGAAGAGAGATATGCTTGGTCCCTGATTATACCACACATCATCATAGGTCCAAGTAGAGGGAGGATTGTATGTCACCATATCCAAACACCAAAACCCAGATTCTACTCAAGTGTGAGAAGGGATTTCTAGTATGGTTTCATGTTTCCTTTTCCAATGTTCCCATGAAACCCATTTTGCATTCAATCTCTTTCCCAAGTTAATTGAACATTAAGCATGAAAATCGAAATTCCTTCTAGCAAATCAAAGAGAAGATAAAAAGAAGAAGAAATTCACTATCATTAATCCATCAAGTACAATAGAGCTCCCTCTCTCAATGAGAGGGAATTTAGCTACTCATAGCTCAGAGAGAAAGTACAAAAGATGGAAGAGATAAAGTGTGAAAAGTAAGAAGTGAAATCCCAAAACTAAACTCTGTGACTTGCTAACCCCTTTTCCAATACTTCCAAGGGTATTTATACTACTCCTAGATCTAGAAAATAAAGGAAAATTACAAAAGTGAAAAGAAAATTACAATTTGGAGGGAAAAGAAACTCAACAAACGTGATCTTCCAACTGGCGTGTGACTGGCGCTTCTCTGGCGTGTCATGCTCCTTCTGTTTCTGATTTGGCATGCCACACCTCTCCATTCAAGTGGCACGCCGTCCTCTCTTTAACCCCTGGCGTGCCGCGCCTTCGAGCCAAAGTGGCATGCCCAAGAAATTTTAAATGGCCAAGTAACCTGGCGTGCCACGCCTTCGACACCAAGTGGCACGCCCAAGGTCATCTTCCTTATCTCCATGCTTCTGGAAATTTGTACCAGCGTGGCACGCCCAGGGTCTTGCATGCCTCGCCCTTCTTAAAGCTTCACCCTCTTGCTGGCGTGCCACACCTCGTCATCCTAGTGGCACGCCTGAGTTCATTGGCTCCTCTTCTTCCTCTCTGGAAAATACTACCATCGTGCCACACCATGTCACGCCCTTCATTTGCTTCTTCTTTTTGCTGGCGTGCCACGCCTCATCTCCCAAGTGGCATGCCTGAGTTCACTAACTCTTTAATTCCTCATCTGGAAAACACTACCAGCGTGCCACGCCATGAGACTGGCGTGTCATGCACTTTATTTGCCATGGTCCCAGAGTTTGGCGTGCCATGATTGGATGTTCAAGTGGCACGCCAAAGTGGGATGATTGAGCTGGCATGCCACGCCTTTGATACCAAGTGGCACGCCCAGCTTTATTTGGCCTCCTTAGGTGCTGGTGTGCCACGCC
The DNA here is from genome assembly GCF_003086295.3 of Arachis hypogaea. Classification (NCBI taxonomy): domain Eukaryota; kingdom Viridiplantae; phylum Streptophyta; class Magnoliopsida; order Fabales; family Fabaceae; genus Arachis; species Arachis hypogaea. Next base: position 51,192,606 of record NC_092041.1, read on the forward strand.
TCATCACTCAAGTGGCACGCCTTAGTGGGACTTCTTGAGCTGGCGTGCCACGCCTTCGATACCAAGTGGCACGCCTAGCTTTTGCATTGTCTCCTTGTTCACTAGCGTGCCACGCCTTGTTGCTCATGTGGCACGCCCATTCAATTATGGGTCTTATAGGCTTGGCGTGCCACGCCTTGGTCCTCAAGTGGCATGCCCAAGTGAACTCTGGGGCTGGCGTGCCACGCCTTTAACACAAAGTGGGACGTCATAGTGATGGTTTTTCTAGTAACGAATTGGTGTGCCATGTCCTGCTTCTGGCGTGCCACGCCCCTTTGAATGTCTTCATTTTTGCTCTCTAGAATGTTGTACCAGCGTGCCACACCCATCTTCTGGCGTGCCACGCCAATACATTTTTGTGGCGTTTGTTCCAAGTGGCACGCCTACTTCACACGCCCCACTTGTTTCGTTGTTTTCTTTCCCATTTTTGATGTCTTCTCCACCTAAAATCCAGCAAAAACTCATTTCAAAGCAATGTACTATGATATTCATCAATTAAATCATGAATTGCAATGATCAAATGAGACTATGCCTCTTTTATGGTCATTTTTATGCGAGAAAAAAAGGGTAGATGATGTAAGTCATTAACTACTATGAGGCTAGAGTGCAACTTCAGGGACCACATTGAGGCTTATCTCGAAAACAAGCTTGAATGCATATCTCTTGGATTTCTGATCCATGCATTTGATTGCCTCTCCTGACAACAGAGCCTTCAATTCCTTGAGATCAGAGTCTTCGTGGTATAAGCTAGAACTAATTGGCAGCATTCTTGAGATCCGAAAAGTCTAAACCTTGTCTGTGGTATTTCGAGTAGGATCCGGGATGGGATGACTGTGACAAGCCTCAAACTCATGACTGTTGGGCGTAGTAACAGACGCAAAAGGATCACTGGATCCATTCCAACACAAGTGAGAACCAACAGATGATTTGCCCTACGTAACCCTTAGCTGGACCATTTTCACTGAGAGGATGGGAGGTAGCCATTGACAACAGTGATACCCGAACATACAGCTAGCCATAGAAAGTATTATGAAGGATTGGATCAAGGCAGTAGGAAAGCAGAGATTCAGAAGGAATAACGCATCTTCATACGCTTATCTGAAATTCCCACCAATGAATTACATAAGTATCTCTATCTTCATTTTATGTTTATTTATATTTTAATTATCAAAACTCCATAACCATTTGAATCCGCCTGACTGAGATTTACAAGATGACCATAGCTTGCTTCAAGCCGACAATCTCTGTGGGATCGACTCTTACTCACATAAGGTTTATTACTTGGACGACCCAGTGCACTTGCTGGTTAGTTGTGCGAAGTTGTGAAAAAGAGTTGAGATTACAATTGTGCATACCAAGTTGTTGGCGCCATTGAGATCAGTTACTAAATGCTTTGTAACTAGGTTGCTCTTGATAGTAGACTTTCGGTTGATAATCCCGGGTTAGTTAACCCAAGTTACCATGTTTTAAAATACTCCTTAGAACTTAATTGTCCAAGCAGATCCTAGCACAGAAAGCACCACAGGCATATGTCTTAAGGTCCAAGCTATTGGTGTCTAGCTTTATTCTTTGTTTCTTTCATTTTTGTTGCCAATTTCTTTTCTTCCTTTCCTTCTTACTCTTTCTTTCTTCCAAGGATATTTATTCATTAAGGTTTCACAGAAAGCAACCAAGTTTATATTATAAAGGAACATTCTAACCTTTACCTTTTATTGGTGAGCTTGCTTAGACAATCAAGCATATATACCTCCACTGAACTTTATTCTAATTCTTACTAAATTGGACAATTTTTACTTTCTATTTCAACATTTTCTTTTATTCAAGCAAAGGGGAACAAAACATGAATTCAAGCAGATGAGTGATGCACATAATGCAGAACATGGAAACTTATTCAAACATGAGAGTGCAGAACATAAAAGCTAAATCATAAAGGTGCAAAATAGGAAATCTTTGGATGCATATCATTTTTCAGATATGCATCCCCCTTATTTGTTTAAAGCTATGAAAGGGACTCCACCACCTCTAATTTTGTGCTCCTTTCCTTTGCTCGACTCTCCTTTCTTCTTTGGCTCCTGCTTCTTCTTTTTTTGTTTCTTGTGGTTCTTCAGTAGGGCATCTGTAAAATCTCAAGAATCGGTTACCAGATCCAAGAGTCCAATCTCCTTCAGCCTTTCCTCCATTCTATCTATATTTCTCTTAGCTCTTGCTCTTTGATTATTTACTAATTCATGACACTAGACAAATGGTTTAATCTCCTGGTTTACCACTGGCATGCCACAAGCTATGTAGTTTAGCTTTGCTTGGGTCTCTATGTCACACTCCATTCTGTCTAGTTACCTAGCCTCTCTAGTTGTGTGGTATATGTTCTTCTATTGATAAATATTTTGGATGTACTTCTTTTGTTCAGCTTGTTGTTGGAACAATTTGTCAAATGATTCTCGGGATTGTGCATATTGTTCCCTTTGCCGATCTAGAGTTCTTGCTTGAAATTCTCTTTGCTGATCCATCATCTTTAGCTAGAAGTTCTCTTGTTGCTCCATCATTTTCAGCTTCCATTGCTGCTGTTGCTCCTGAGCCCTCATGAATTGTTCTTGTTGCTGCTCCTGAGCCTTCAAATATTGCTGAGACAGTTCTTCAATGGCACTTTGAATTTGGCCTAAATTCATTATGCTAGAGGCTTGTCCCTCTTCCATTTGTGGTCTGGAAGTTTATCCCTCTTCTATTTGTGGTCTCCTTCTTCTTTCCTGAGGTCTTCTCTCACTCTGATCATCAATGGCACCATCTATTCTCTGCCTGGTGATTGCCCTTCCATCATGCACCCAATCTGTGTCTTGATCTTCAAAGAGTACCCCTGCCCTGTTGCACAGATGCAATATGGTGCTTTGGTGGCCAAGTCTAGTTGATTTGCCACTATCTTCAGCTAATTCTTGAATGCTGTCTGCTATAATCTGTGGGACATTTATTTCTCCCCATCTGAGTATGTAGTGTGTCATGATGGCTCTTTTTATTGTAACCTCTAAAGTATTTCCAGTAGGAAGTATTGATCTTCTCACTATTTCGTACCAACCCTTAGCCTCAGGTATGAGATCAGTCCTCCTCAAGTGGCTTGGATCTCCATCTCGATCTCTCACCCAGTCTTTGCCATCTAGACATATTCCATTTATTAACTCATCATGATTATTCTTGCCATTCATTCTTTCATCAAAGCTGGGCTCTCTGAAAGGTATTGTTCTTATTTGTAGAACCCTCATGATTGCTGCTGGGCTGAAGTCCACATCAACCCCCTCACATAACTTTTGTAGGGAGGTCAGTTTTTCTTTGTCTCACTGCATTTGCGTAGAACTCCCTTACCATAGTTGCACTTATGTCTATGAAGGGTTCACGCAGGAGTTTCCATCTTCTCTTTTCAATGATTTCCCATATTATAGGGTACTCACCATCCTTCATTCTAAATCCGATCTCAGAGATTACCTTTTATTCCTCCATCCACCCATAATATTGGTGCTCAACGAAATTGAGATTTGAATCTTTTTTTATCATAGGTGGGTGGTTCAGCTAATTGCTTCCCTTTTCTTCTTCTGGAGTTTGGTGAGACCATCGAATGGGGAAGTAATAAGGTATGAAAGGAAAATCTTGGCTAAAACAAGGCTCAGGATGAAAATAGAAAAAAATGGGCACAGTATGATTTTCTTGGTTGAAAGGAGAATGATGTAGATTGCATAGGAAGATGATATGAATAAGGCAAAGGTGTGTGAGCACAAGGAGTGTTACTTGCCAATTTATAGTAAGAAAATGAGTTATTGAAGGAAGACAAAGGGGTTAGTGGTTCAGTCATATTAAAATGACGGGTGAGGATTGAGCAAGTAGTGGTAAAGATGTTGTTGAGAAAATGGGAAGGAACGGTGTGCATGTGGAGTTGAGTAAAGACAAGGATCACCTCTTCATTGGGCACATGGGTTCAGTTTTCTAGGTGATGAGCCTTCCCCACCATTGTGCAGATTTGTACTTCCCAAGAATCCATTTCCAAGCATATGTGACATGCTATTCACCCTTGTAATTAACCGTATAGCATGGTCTTGTCACTTCTCTCAGTCTTCTCTACTTCATACTTATCCACCCTAACAAAACAACAAAATTTGAATTAAAAGAGGTGGCAGTGAGCAAGTAAAAATTAATAAAAGGAAATTAAAAGTCTTGGTCACATGTTCCTTATATATGAATAACTAACCATGCCACATGTAAGTAAACAAAGTTTTGGTGGACGCCAAACTTGTTTTTCATCAAATTGTTCATGTGAACTTTTGATTTTTGTCACTGTTAGTTTATTCATGACAAAGAAAATTTTATTTTCTATTTTTACATCATAGATTCAAAAATGATGCAAGACATGATTTATCTTTTCATGAACTTGAGCCTTAGAGCAAATTTGACTTTCTTAAAACTCCTAGCACATGTAGAACACCAAACTTAATGTTTGGCTATATACTCCAAGGAGGTGAAGGAGTATACATCCTAAGATTGCTATATGATCCTCATGCATAGAAAGTCATTTTAGAGTGCCTGAGGCACACCAAACTTAGAAATCATACATATGCTTCAATATGCTCTATGCAACTTTCAAATTTATCCATAAAGGCCTATATTCATGCTAGAATGACCAATGATTATTGATACTAAGGTATTAAAAGCAAGAATACTAAATCATGGGCTGCCTGATGAGCGGATAATTTATACGCTTTTTGGCATTGTTTTTAGGTAGTTTTTAGTATGATTTAGTTAATTTTTAGTATATTTTTATTAGTTTTTAATCAAAATTCGCATTTTTGGACTTTACTATGAGTTTGTGTGTTTCTCTATGATTTCAGGTATTTTCTGGCTGAAATTAAGGGACCCGAGCAAAAATCTGATTCAGAGGCTAAAAAAGGACTGCAGATGCTGTTGGATTCTGACCTCCCTGCACTCGAAATGAATTTTCTGGAGCTACAGAAGCCTAATTGGCGTGCTCTCAATTGCGTTAGAAAGTAGACATCCAGGGCTTTATAGTAATAGTCTATGCTTTGCTTGAGTTTTGACGACACAAACTGGCGTTCAAACGCCAACTTCTTGCCCTATTCTGGCGTTAAACGCCAGGAACAGGATACAAGCTAGAGTTAAACACCCAAACTGTCATAAAAGCTAGCGTTTAACTCCAAGAAAAGTCTCTACATGTGAAAAATTCAATGCTCAGCCCAAGCACACACCAAGTGGGCCCGAAAGTGGATTTTCTGCATCATTTACTTAATTCTGTAACCCTAGTAACTAGTTTAGTTTAAATAGGACTTTTTACTATTATACTCATATCTTTAGACGTGTAGTCCTTAGACCTTAGTCTTGGTTATTCTAGTTCCCCCTCTGGGGCCTAAGGCAATGAACTTCATTATCACTTATGTATTTTCAATGGTGGAGTTTTTACACCTCATAGATTACGGTGTGGAGCTCTGCTGTTCCTCATGAATTAATGCAATTACTACTATTTTCTATTCGATCCAAGCTTATTCTTATTCTAAGATGTTCACTCGCACTTCAACCTGATGAATGTGATGATCTGTGACACTCATCACCATTCTCAATTTATGAACGCGTGCCTGAGAACCACTTCCGTTCTACCTGCGAAAGCTAGAGTGTGTATCTCTTGGGTTTCTAATCAACGATTCACATCATCTCCCCTCTGACAATGGGGTATTTGAATTTGAGATTAGAACCTTCGTGGTATAGGCTAGAAACATTTGGCAGCATTCCTGAGATCCGGAAAGTCTACACCTTGTCTGTGGTATTCCGAGTAGGATTTGGGAAGGGATGACTGTGACGAGCTTCAAACTCGCGACTTGGGGCGCAGTGATAGTGCACAAAAGGATAATAGGATCTTATTCCGACACGATCGAGAATTGACAGCTGATTAGCCATGCGGTAGCTGTGCCTGGAATTTTTCATCCGAGACGAGAAATCTGACAATTGATTAGCCGTACAGAAACCGTAGAGGACCATTTTCACTGAGAGGATGGGAGGTAGCCATTGACAACGGTGATCCCCAACATACAGCTTGCCATGGAAAGGAGTATGAATGATTGAATGAAGGCAGTAGGAAAGCAGAGATTTGATGACAAGTCATCTTAGCCCAGTTTCACTAGTCTTTTTCTTTGTTTTTAATTAGTTTTATGCACTTTCTTAAGTCATAAGTAAGCCAATTGGGTTGAAATCCATGTTATCTTTGACTCAATCAATCATGTATAAAATGATGCATTTTCATGGGATATTGTGTTATAATTGTCATATATTTTGGAAGAGAAACAATCTCATGATTTGAAGCATAGCTTTGATGTTTTTGATTGATTGATGATAGGTGAAACAAAGCTTGGAAGGAGGGTGCAAGAGGCTGAAGAAGAAGCTCCTGGAAGGCAACGTTGGAGCCAACGTTTGACCTCAAACATTGAGGCAAACGTTGGCTGAAGAAGAAGCTCCTTGAAGGCGACGATTGCGCCAACGTTTGACCTCAAACGTTGAGGCAAACGTTGGTGCCACAAAGAGGAAAAATCGCAATCCTGGAAGGTGAAGTTTGCGCCAACGTTTGACCTCAAACGTTGAGGCAAACGTTGGCACCTAAGAGAAGGCAGATTGAGCTTTTGGCAGTGATGTTTGAGCTAACGTTTGACCTCAAACATTGGGTCAAACGTTGGCTACATTTTGGCAAATAGGAGCATGGAAGAACACCCCTGATTGATGAGCTAATTGAGCCACGTTTGCGCCAACGTTTGACCTCAAACGTTGGGCCAAACATTGGCCAAAAAGAATGCAAGGGGGATCCACGTTTGAGCTCACGTTTGACCTCAAACGTTGAGCCAAACGTGGATGACAGCAAAGTGAGGCCTGCTGCATTATTTCACACGGCAACGTTTGAGTCAACGTTTGACCTCAAACGTTGGCTCAAACGTGAGACTTGCATGGCCGGTTCTTAAGTGGATTTCTTCCCAACATCTAGAGCAATCAACAGAGGCCACTAGCAACCCAATTCCATCAAGGCCAAGGCCCAATTCAAGGCTTGAAGATCATTAGAAGAAAGTGTATAAATAGCTTAGGATTTGAAGTTTTAGGGAGCTTTTGATTTCGGGGGATTTTTGCTGAGGAGTTTTTGAGAGATTTCTTGACATTTGAGAGATTTTCTGGGAGGAGAATTAAATTCTCTTCCTCTGGGTTTTATTGTTTTCTTTTCTACAAAGCTTTATTTGAGTCTTGAGTGTGAAGAATTGAGGAATTTCTGTCTCAATCTCCATTTAAGATCTCTTTGATTTCTCTGCTGCATAATTGAGTTGAATCCCAATTCCTTTACTGCTTCCTCTTTAATTTCTTGTTAATTGCTTTGTGAGTTTGGATCTGGGAAGGCAATTGAGATCTAGACTTTGCTATCTAGTCTCTGGAGTCCTGAGATCCCAGTTTCCTTTTGGTTCTTCTGTGAACCCTTGTTGCAATTTAATTTCCCTTGTCTAATTTCTGCTAATCCACTTCCCGATTCCCTTTATAATTCAAGCCATTTACATTTCTTGCACTTTAAGTTTCTGTAATTTACATTACTTGCACTTTAAGATTCAGCTCTTTTTCTTTTTATTCCCTTTAATTTCCTGCAAATCACCCACTCCCCTTTACATTCTATGCAATTTAAATTCTGTCAACACAAATTCACACAATCAACACTTATTTGCTTGACTAATTCAACCACTAAACTAAAGTTGCTCAATCCTTCAATCCCTGTGGGATCGACCTCACTCCCGTGAGTTTTATTACTTGATGCAACCCGGTGCACTTGCCGGTGAGTTTTGTGTCGGATCGTTTTCCGCACATCATGTTTTTAGCGCCATTGCCGGGGATTGATTAGATTGACAATGATTAAGTGAGGTGGAAATTAGATCAAGCACTTTTCTCTATTTTAGACTGACACACTAACTGTTTGAAGATTTGCCTCTATTAACACGCTGACTGTTTGAGGTTTTGTCTCAATTAACTACACTCAATTTTTCAAAAATACCACTGTGTATTCCTTGTGATTGATTTGTATGTCACAGGAAAGAAGAGAAACCAGAGGAAAGGCTATTATTATAGAAGGGATCTCTGAGAAGGAAGAACATTACGGCATGAAACCGCAACTCATTACACTAATCAAGAGCAATTGCTCCTATGGTGGGAATCCATTAGAGGATCCTAAACAGCACATATCTGTCTTTCTGAGGACATGTGTTGCTGTCAACTCCGATTGTGCAAATCAAGATGCCTATAAGCTCTTGTTATTCCCCTTCTCACTAAGGGATGAAGCGGCACATTGGCTTGAAACTTTTCCCCAAGGAAGTATCACTAGTTGGGATGATTTGGTTGCCAAATTTCTAGCCAAATTCTCTTCATCCCAACAAAACAGCAAGATGAAAGAGGGAATACATCCATTCATACAAGGAGAGGAAGAACCATTGTTCAAAGCATGGGAAAGATACAAGAAAGCAAATGACAAAGTGGGTTTCCAAGCGTTCTATGAAGGATTAACCCCAGAAACAAGAAGAGTGGTGGATTACTTCTCAGATGACCTACTCAAAGCAACAGCAGCTGGCCAAGGAACTGCAGAATTCAATGACAAGAGAGCCAATAACCAATACTTATTTGAGACACCACAGAATGCAACTTCAGAAAAGGAGATAATGAATCTTGAAGGAATGAAGGTAGTCATGAATCAAAGCAAACAGCTACACCAGCAAACTCAGCAACAATTGGAATCAATAGCTAGACAAATTGATTTCCTACATTCTACCACAGTGAATGCACAATATCCACCATGGAAGCCACATTCTTATATAAGAATGGGGGAGCACCAACATCAAGAACAGAGAAGTTCCAACATAGGCAAACCCATGATCACAAACAACCAAAATCACTCTAGCAGGCCCCAATACCAGTCTCAGAATGATGTGTACATCCCACCCTGGAGAATTAAACCCAACTGGAAGGAGGGTGAAAACCAAAATCAAAGAAAAAGGGACTTCAACTACAACAACCCCAATTTCCCAAACCTGCAAACATACCCCCATATCAACAATAATCACACACAACCCCAACACACACCCTTTCAAGCCCATCCTACCTCACCACTCACCCAAAATAACTTTCATCGACCACCACAATTGACACAGCCACAACCACTTCCAACCTTTCAAAGAATCTATGCTCCAGAAATGCTGATGGAAAGGTTCATGAAAATTTAAGAAATGATGGCAATAGAGCAGGAAGAAATAAAGAAACATCAAGAGATGATAAGCAAGAACTAAGAGGCCTCACTCGGAAGACTTGAAAGGCAGATGGAACAACTGGTTCAAAACCTTGCTGAATTGGGAGAGAAGAAGGGAATTCTGAACCCAAAGAGCCATGAGAAGGATGTTGGGTTGAAAGAGAAGGAAGTCGTGGAGGAAAGTAAGAAGTCCATGGAAAGAGAAACAGAGGGAAGGAAACCCATAGCAAAAGGAGGAAACCAAAGGCAACAGAAGCCTCAACTTCCATGAGCACAGAATGAAGAATGTCAAGCTAGTGACAATAAAAGAGCGCTTGTTGGGAGGCAACCCAACCGGAGATAACTTTCTTTTCATATATGTTTCAATAAAAAGGTTAATTAGTTTCATCTATATTGTAAGAAGCTAAGTTTGGTGTTACACACCAAAACAATCTAAAGGAGAATGAAGGATTCTAAGTTTGGTGTTCCACCAAAATCCCATCATAAAATACATTCTCACTTTCTGCATAATGCTAGCTTCAAGCATCAGAGAAACTACTTAACCAATGTCTATTTTCTAGTTTTTAGTCTTATTGCCTTTAGCAAAGAAAAAGAGTTCCACATATGGTCAATTTGATGCATGAGAACTATTGGCAAGGTACTAAGTTTGGTGTTCTCAAACCAAAGTAAGTTCAAAAGCCCACAAATAATTCATGCATGCTAACCATTTTTCAAGTGCTTGGGGAACAAGCAACTTTCAAAGTTTGTTGTAGGTAGTCACTTGAATCTAAGGAAGGATTAAGCACCATCAACCAAAGAGACAAAGAGGGATGCAAAGATCAACAATGGTGCTGAGAAGGAGTGAAGCAAGTAAACTCCAAAAGGTTGTATTGTTAAGTAACTGTCTTATATTCAAAATTGTTATAATTGAAAGTGATTTTGTATCCCTGTTTAGTATAATTTCCTTGTAGTTCAATAACTAAGATGTTTGGTATATCATAGCACTATACACTTGAAAATTTGCTTGCACTCAAGGATTGGAAAAATATAACTAGAAAACATTTCTTTGAAGAGATGGGTTGAGGAACAAAAAAAAAATTTTTATCTTGAGGTAAGAAAAAGATTAAGGGAAGTGGTGGTTCTGGTTGTATGAATGTGTATTGAGGTTGCATGTTTGTGAAAACCTGCATGGGAGCTCATAGGCAGGAAATATAGTTCAAAGAAGTATTGTGGAGAATCTCAAACATCTTTTGATCCAAGAAGCAACAAAAGAAAACAAAAGAAAAAAAAATAAAAAGAACATGGTCCAAGGCTCTGAGCATCAATTACTAGGCAAAAAAAAAAAAAGAAAAAGAAAAAAAGAAACAAGAACTCAAAGAGTTACTAGCCTAGTAAATGCTTGTGGTCGAAATGTGTCAAAGAGAGAGGCTTGAGCAAGTAAATCCTCACGGGTGCTTTAACACCTAATACCTTAAAACCAACTGGTTTAGGAGTATTGATTGAAAGCTTATTTAAAGAGCCGCTTTGAGACAAGACACTTAGAGTCAAGGCCAAAACACAGAAATCATAAGCTGCTTCAAGGTGATTATCTATAAAGAGATCTCCACAGTATCATTTGGGTGAAATTCCTAAGACCTAAGACTTCCAAGATGTGGGGACTAGTAAACACTGAAGCCCTTGCATAAACATATGATTCAGAGTTCACTCCACTGTCAATTAATCACTTCACTCACAGAGCATACATGTCATTCTTCAATCCATTCTAATCCGACAGAATTTTTGAGCTTAATTTCTTTTCTTGCTTGGGGACAAGCAAGTTTTAAGTTTGGTGTTGTGATGACAAGTCATCTTAGCCCAGTTTCACTAGTCTTTTTCTTTGTTTTTAATTAGTTTTATGCACTTTCTTAAGTCATAAGTAAGCCAATTGGGTTGAAATCCATGTTATCTTTGACTCAATCAATCATGTATAAAATGATGCATTTTCATGGGATATTGTGTTATAATTGTCATATATTTTGGAAGAGAAACAATCTCATGATTTGAAGCATAGCTTTGATGTTTTTGATTGATTGATGATAGGTGAAACAAAGCTTGGAAGGAGGGTGCAAGAGGCTGAAGAAGAAGCTCCTGGAAGGCAACGTTGGAGCCAACGTTTGACCTCAAACGTTGAGGCAAATGTTGGCTGAAGAAGAAGCTCCTTGAAGGCGACGTTTGCGCCAACGTTTGACCTCAAACGTTGAGGTAAACCTTGGCGCCACAAAGAGGAAAAATGGCACTCCTGGAAGGTGAAGTTTGCGCCAACGTTTGACCTCAAACGTTGAGGCAAACGTTGGCACCTAAGAGAAGGCAGATTGAGCTTTTGGCAGTGACGTTTGAGCCAACGTTTGACCTCAAACATTGGGTCAAACGTTGGCTACATTTTGGAAAATAGGAGCATGGAAGAACACCCCTGATTGATGAGCTAATTGAGCCACGTTTGTGCCAACGTTTGACCTCAAACGTTGGGCCAAACGTTGGCCAAAAAGAATGCAAGGGGGATCCACGTTTGAGCTCACGTTTGACCTCAAACGTTGAGCCAAACGTGGATGACAGCAAAGTGAGGCCTGCTGCATTATTTCACACGGCAACGTTTGAGTCAACGTTTGACCTCAAACGTTGGCTCAAACGTGAGACTTGCATGGCCGGTTCATAAGTGGATTTCTTCCCAACACCTAGAGCAATCAACAGAGGCCACTAGCAACCCAATTCCATCAAGGCCAAGGCCCAATTCAAGGCTTGAAGATCATTAGAAGAAAGTGTATAAATAGCTTAGGATTTGAAGTTTTAGGGAGCTTTTGATTTCGGGGGATTTTTGCTGAGGAGTTTTTGAGAGATTTCTTGACATTTGAGAGATTTTCTGGGAGGAGAATTGAATTCTCTTCCTCTGGGTTTTATTGTTTTCTTTTCTACAAAGCTTTATTTGAGTCTTGAGTGTGAAGAATTGAGGAATTTCTATCTCAATTTCCATTTAAGATCTCTTTGATTTCTCTGCTGCATAATTGAGTTGAATCCCAATTCCTTTACTGCTTCCTCTTTAATTTCTTGTTAATTGCTTTGTGAGTTTGGATCTGGGAAGGCAATTGAGATCTAGACTTTGCTATCTAGTCTCTGGAGTCCTGAGATCCTAGTTTCCTTTTGGTTCTTCTGTGAACCCTTGTTGCAATTTAATTTCCCTTGTCTAATTTCTGCTAATCCACTTCCCGATTCCCTTTATAATTCAAGCCATTTACATTTCTTGCACTTTAAGTTTCTGCAATTTACATTACTTGCACTTTAAGATTCAGCTCTTTTTCTTTTTATTCCCTATACTTTCCTGCAAATCACCCACTCCCCTTTACATTCTATGCAATTTAAACTCTGTCAACACAAATTCACACAATCAACACTTATTTGCTTGACTAATTCAACCACTAAACTAAAGTTGCTCAATCCTTCAATCCCTGTGGGATCGACCTTACTCCCGTGAGTTTTATTACTTGATGCGACCCGGTGCACTTGCCGGTGAGTTTTGTGTCGGATCGTTTTCCGCACATCAAGTTTCAGAAGGAATAACGCATCTCCATACGCTTATCTGAAATTTCCACAAATGAATTACATAAGTATCTTTATCTTTATTTTATATTTATTTATCTTTTAATTGTCAAAGCTTCATACCCATTTGAATCCGCCTGACTGAGATTTACAAGATGACCATAGCTTGCTTCAAGCCGACAATCTCAATGGGATCGACCCTTACTCACGTAAGGTATTACTTGGACGACCCAGTGCACTTGCTGGTTAGTTGTGCGGAATTGTGAGGAAAGTGTTGAAATTACAATCGCGTGTACCAAGTTTTTGGCGCCGTTATCAGAGATCACAAATTCCTGCACCAAGTTTTTGGCGCCGTTGCCAGGAATTGTTCGAGTTTGGACAACCGACGGTTCATCTTGTTGCTCAGATTAGGTAATTTTCTTTTTGTTTCAACCTTTATTTTATTTTAAAAAATTTTTCAAAAATCTTTCAAAAAAATTTTTCTTCTTTTTCATTTTTCCAAAATAATTTTTGAAAAATCCAAAAAAATTTTTTATAAAATCATAAAAACCAAAAATTTTGTGTTTCTTCTTTGAGTCTAGTGTCAAATTTTAAGTTTGGTGTCAATTGCATCCTTTTAAATTTTTGAAAATTCATGCATGTGTTCTTCATTATCTTCAAGTTGTTCTTGATGATTGTCTTTGTTTGATCTTTAATTTTTCTTGTTTTGTGTCTTTTCTTGTTTTTCATATGCAGTTTTGAATTATTATTGTTTAAAGTTTAAAAATTTTTAAGTTTGGTATCTTGCATGTCTTTCTTTTCAAAAACTTTTCAAAAATAAGTTCTTGATGTTCATCATGATCTTCAAAGTGTTCTTGGTGTTCATCTTGATATTCATAGTGTTCTTGCATGCATTATTTGTTTTGATATTAAATTTTTAAGTCTTGTTTCAATTTGGTGTTTTTCTCTCTCATAAAAAAAATTTTCAAAAATAAAAAATATATCTTTCCCTTTTTATCTCACAATTTTTGAGATTTTGGATTGACTAAGTCAAAATTTCAATTTAAAAATTCTATCTTTTCAAATCTTTTTCAAAAATCAAATCTTTTTAATTTTTTTCTTAATATTTTTGAAAATTAAAAAAAAAAGTGATTTTCAAAATCTTTTTCGTATTTTATTTCATAATTTTTGAAAATCTTGCTAACATTTAATGTTTTGATTCAAAAACTTTCAAGTTGTTACTTGCCTATTAAGAAAGGTTCCATCTTTAAATCTTAAAATCATATCTTTTAGTTTCTTGTTAGTCTAGTAATCAACTTTAATTTCAAAAATCAAATCTTTTTAATTTCCTTTTAAAATCTTTTTAAATATAAATTTCAATCATATCTTTTCAATCAAATCTTTTTCAATCATATTTTTTAAAATTTTGATTTCAAAAATCTTTTCTAACTTCTTATCTTTTCAAAATTGATTTTCAAATCTTTTTCGATTAACTAATTGACTTTTTGTTTGTTTTACTATTTCTCATTTTTTTCAAAACCACCTAACTACTTTTCTCTCTCTAATTTTTGAAAATCACCTTCCTCTTTTTCAAAAATCTTTTTATTTAACTAATTGTTTTAAATTTTAATTTTATTCCTTTTCTTAATTTTCGAATTCTAACTTAAAATTAAAATAAAAACAAAAATAATTTTCTTTTCTTAAAATTAAAATATGAATTCTCTCCCTCTCTTCTCTTTATATTTATTTATTTACTAACACTTCTTTTCTTCTTATAATTCGAACTATCTCTCCCTCTCTGTGTTCGAATTCGTCATCTCTTCTCTCTACATTATTCTTCTTCTACTTTTCTCTTCTTCTACTCACATAAAGGAATCTCTATACCGTGACATAAAGGATTCTTCTTCCTTTCTGTTCTCTTCTTTTTCATATGAGTAGGAGCAAGGATAAGAACATTCTTGTTGAAGCTGACCTTGAACCTGAAAGGACTCTGAAGAAGAAGCTAAGAGAAGCTAAAGCACAACAATCCAGAGAAAACCTCACAGAGAATCTCGAAAAAGAAGTAATGGCCGAACCCAACAACAATAATAATTCAAGGAAGATGCTTGGTGACTACACTACACCAACTTCCAACTTCCATGGAAGAAGCATCTCAATCTCTGCCATTGGAGCAAACAATTTTGAGCTAAAGCCTCAATTAGTTTCTCTGATGCAACAGAATTGCAAGTTCTACGGACTTCCATCAGAAGATCCTTTTCAGTTCATATCTGAATTCTTGCAAATATGTGATACTGTTAAGACCAATGGAGTTGATCCCGAGGTCTACAAGCTTATGCTTTTCCCTTTTGCTGTAAGAGACAGAGCTAGAATATGGTTGGACTCTCAACCTAGAGATAGCCTGAACTCTTGGGATAAGCTGGTCACGGCTTTCTTAGCCAAATTCTTTCCTCCTCAAAAGCTGAGCAAGCTTAGGGTGGATGTTCAAAGCTTCAGGCAGAAAGAAGGTGAATCCCTATACGAAGCTTGGGAAAGATACAAGCAACTGACCAAAAAGTGTCCTTCTGACATGCTCTTAGAATGGACCATCCTGGATATATTCTATGATGGTTTGTCTGAATTGTCTAAGATGTCATTGGACCATTCTGCAGGTCAATCCATTCACCTGAAGAAAATGCTTGCAGAAGCTAAGGAACTCATTGAAATGGTTGCAAATAACCAGTTCATGTACACCTCTGAAAGGAATCCTGTGATTAATGGGACGCCTCAGAAGAAGAAAGTTCATGAAATTGAAACTCTGAATGCCATATTGGCTCAGAATAAAATATTGACTCAGCAAGTCAATATGATTTTTCAGAGTCTGAAAGGATTGCAAGATGCATCCAATAGTACTAAAGAAGCATCTTCTGAAGAAGAAGCTTATGATCATGAGAACCCTGCAATGGCAGAGATGACTTACATGGGTGAAGCCTATGGAAACACCTTGATAAACCACTATTTTATGATTTATCTTGTGCTCAATTGAATGACTTTATCAATTCTTCACCCACTTATTCATATGAATTTGCATGGCTTTATAATTCCTTCATTATGATATGACATATGTGAAAACATGTTTCCTATGCTTTAGAAATATTAAATTTAATTATCCTTTATTACCATTCGATGTTGTGATCTATGTGTTGAGTACTTTCAGGCTTTATAGGACAGGAATGGCTTAAAGGATGGAAAGGAAACATACAAAAATGGAAGGAAACCACAAAATGGAGTTTTTGAAGAAACTGGCAGCGATGCAAACGCGTGGATGACGTGAACGCGTGGATGACGCGAACGTGTGCATGATGCGAACGCGTGACTCGCACGAAACACAACTGACGTGGACGCGTGACTGACACGGCCGCGTGTAAAAACAAACTCCAGATGACGCGACCGCGTGACCCACGTGGACGCGTGACGTGCGCGATCTGCGGAATTTACAGAAGTCGCCCCAGCGATTTCTGGACCTCTTTTTTCCCAGATCCAAGTCCAGAAGCACAGATTAGAGGCTATAAATTGGGGAATCCATCCATTCATCAAAGAGACTTGATACAACTTCTCATAGACACAATTTTAGTTTTTAGATGTAGTTTTTAGAGAGAGAGGTTCTCTCCCCTCTCTTAGGATTAGGATTTTTATTAGAATTAGGATTTCATCTTCTTCAATCACAGGTTCAATGTTCCCTTTATTTATTCTCTCAATTTAGTTTATGAACTCTTTATGTTTAGATTGATTTTCTTAATTAATACACCTTGAGGTATTTCAGTCTTATGATTGCTTTCTTTGATTTATGTTATTGATGCTTTCGCTTTATCCAAATTATTTTCATTCGAGTAGATTTTCTTCCCTTTTGGCTTTGGTTAATTAATTGGTAACACTTGAGTTATCAAACTCAGCAGTGGTTGAAATTGGCAATTGCTAATTGATTTGGATTGCTCTAAAAGTTGATTAGGACTTGAGGATCAATTTAATTAGTCCACTTGACTTTCCTTTATTTAATAAGGGATAACTAAGTGGGATTAAAACCCAATTCTCATCACACCTGATGAACATAACTAGGATAGGAATTCCAGTTCTCATATCTTGCCAAGAGATTTTTATTAATTATTAATTTATTTTCCTTGTCAATTAAGTTACTTGTTCAACCCTTTTGAAAACCCCAAATTATGCCTTTGCATAACTAATAATAAGAACACCTCAATGCGATTCCTTGAGAAGACGACCCGAGGTTTGAATACTTCGGTTATTTATTTTTATTGGGTTTGCTTAAGTGACAAACAAAACTTTTGTACGAAAGAATTTTCTGTTGGTTTAGAAACTATACTTACAACACGATTATATATTTAAATTTCTTTACTGATAGAAAATCCGATCGTCAAAATGGCACCGTTGCCGGGGAGTTGCAAACGTGTGCCTTATTATTGGTTATTGTAAATATTTTTCTTTTACTTGTTTATTTGTTTTTGTTTTCCCTTTTTATTTCTATTAGCTACTATGAGTTCTCACCCCTCTCGCTTTGAGTTTGGTTCTAATTTTGTTGAAAGGAATGGAAGCTATAACAGGAACATGCATCAAGGTCAAGGCAATCAAGGATGGATGGAGCCAAGAGGATCCAATCAACCCTTTAGGCAACAACACCCTCCAAGATACCATGGACCACGACCATTCCAGAATGCATGTCACGACAATAGATATAGTGGACCCCCCTGTGGCTACCAACAAGCCCCATCATATGCCTATGAACCACCTTCTCAACATAGCTTTGAACCACCACACTCACAAGCCCCTTTTCACTATTCACCGACGTATGACCCTTATTCACCCCAATTCCAATCCAATTACTCCCAAGAACCACCACTTCCCTATGTACCATGTCCATATCCATCACCTCAAGAATCAAGGGAGTGTTTCAAGGAAACAGTGGAAAAACTTAATGCAACCCTTCGCCAACTGGACCAAGCGATAAGTTGATTACCTCCCCGATGTTCGGACACTCAAGGAACTCCCAAAGCTTCATGTGGACAATCAAATGAAGAACGTAGCATGAAGGAGATATTAGAAACTCCAGTGGACAGTAAGGAGCATGACTTTGTACTGGAACAATTGGAGGAAGCCCAAATTATCCAAGAAGAAGCAGAATTGGTTGAAGATTTAGGAGATGCTGAACCTCCATGGGAATCCGGAGTTGTGGAAAATTCCGTCTAGGAAATTACAGTCGATGCTAAGGAGGACAGTGCACAACCCCCAAAGCAGGTATCTTATGAAGAACTGGACGAAACAACCCAAGACGCAAGTTTCCTTGATAATGATAATCACGAGTCAAGTTCTTCCAGTAATGAACTCGCATCCGCAAGTGACTTCTTTGAGACAGAAGAACCTTCCCCAAGTGAATATGAAGACGATGCTGAGGTAGACTTTTCTCAGTCCCCAACTTATGACTTTAGTGATGAGGAAGAAATCGAGGACTTTGATCAAGACATGGTTGAAATTGAAGAAGTTTGCAAAGAAGTGGAGGAATTCACAGAGGAATACAAGGGAGTAGAGCTTGCAGAACCACTGGAAACACCTATCCCAAGGCCACTACCACCCAACTCCAACTTCAAGTGGGTAAAATCCTTGACCTTTATCTTTACTTTTCCACTTGAATATGGCTTGCTTGAAACAGATGGCCAGCTTAGAGCTCTCTGTGGCTTCAAGAGTAAGAGGAAAATGGATCGTATTTAGAGTTGGTATGCAACATCCAATAAGGTTCCACGCTTCAATCTGAAATGCAAAGATTGGTATCCAGTTCGATTGAATGGGTCTCGGAAGCTGTTTGGTTGGTGCAGTGAGAATTCAGATTGCTCACTGGTATGCGAAATTGTGATCAATACTTTTCACAACACAAATAATCCCCGGTGATGAATCCAAAAACTTGGTGTTCAAAACCATGGCATAAACACAACTTCGCACAACTAACCAGCAAGTGTACTGGGTCGTCCAAGTAATAAACCTTACGCGAGTAAGGGTCGATCCCACAGAGATTGTTGGTATGAAGCAAGCTATGGTCACCTTATAAATCTTAGTCAGGCAGACTCAAATGGATATGAATGATGATATACGAAAACATAAAGATAAAGATAGAGATACTTATGTAATTCATTGGTGGGAATTTCAGATAAGCGTATGAAGATGCTTGTCCCTTCCGTCTCTCTGCTTTCCTATTGTCTTCATCCAATCCTTCTTACTCCTTTCCATGGCAAGCTTATGCAAGGGTTTCACCGTTGTCAGTGGCTACCTCCCATCCTCTTAGTGGAAATGTTCAACGCACCCTGTCACGGCACGGCTATCCATCTGTCGGTTCTCAATCAGGCCGGAATAGAATCCAGTGATTCTTTTGCGTCTGTCACTAACGCCCCGCCTTCAGGAGTTTGAAGCTCGTCACAGTCATTCAATCATTGAATCCTACTCAGAAGACCACAGACAAGGTTAGACCTTCTGGATTCTCTCGAATGCCGCCATCAGTTCTAGCCTATACCACGAAGACTCTGATCTCACGGAATGGCTGGCTCGGTTGTCAGGCGAGCACTCGGTTGTCAGGCGATCAACCATGCATCGTGTATCAGGAATCCAAGAGATATTCACCCAATCTAAGGTAGAACGGAGGTGGTTGTCAGGCACACATTCATAGGTGAGAATGATGATGAGTGTCACGGATCATCACATTCATCAAGTTGAAGAACAAGTGATATCTTGGAACAAGAACAAGCGGAATTGAATAGAAGAACAATAGTAGTTGCATTAATACTCGAGGTACAGCAGAGCTCCACACCTTAATCTATGGTGTGTAGAAACTCCACCGTTGAAAATACATAAGAACAAGGTCTAGGCATGGCCGAATGGCCAGCCTCCCAAAGAGGGTTCAATCATAAAAACATGATCAAAAGCCCCAAATACAATAGTAAAAGGTCCTATATATAGAGAACTAGTAGCCTAGGGTGTACAGAGATGAGTAAATGACATAAAAATCCACTTCCGGGCCCACTTGGTGTGTGCTTGGGCTGAGCATTGAAGCATTTTCGTGTAGAGACTCTTCTTGGAGTTAAACGCCAGCTTTTATGCCAGTTTGGGCGTTTAACTCCCATTCTTGTGCCAGTTCCGGCGTTTAACGCTGGGAATTCTGAGGGTGACTTTAAACGCCGGTTTAGGCCATCAAATCTTGAGCAAAGTATGGACTATCATATATTGCTGGAAAGCCCAGGATGTCTACTTTCCAACGCCGTTGAGAGCGCGCCAATTGGGCTTTTGTAGCTCCAGAAAATCCGCTTCGAGTGCAGGGAGGTCAGAATCCAACAGCATCTGCAGTCCTTTTTAGTCTCTGAATCAGATTTTTGCTCAGGTCCCTCAATTTCAGCCAGAAAATACCTGAAATCATAGAAAAACACACAAACTCATAGTAAAGTCCAGAAAAGTGAATTTTAACTAAAAACTAATAAAAATATACTAAAAACTAACTAGATCATACTAAAAACATACTAAAAACAATGCCAAAAAGCGTACAAATTATCCGCTCATCACAATACCAAACTTAAATTGTTGCTTGTCTTCAAGCAACTGAAAATCAAACAAGATAAAAAGAAGAGAATATGCAATGAATTCCAAAAACATCTATGAAGATCAGTATTAATTAGATGAGCAGGGCTTTTAGCTTTTTGCCTCTGAACAGTTTTGGCATCTCACTCTATCCTTTGAAATTCAGAATGATTGGCTTCTTTAGGAACTCAGAATCCAGATAGTGTCATTGATTCTCCTAGTTAAGTATGATGATTCTTGAACACAGCTACTTATTGAGTCTTGGCCGTGGCTCAAAGCACTTTGTCTTCCAGTATTACCACCGGATACATACATGCCACAGACACATAATTGGGTGAACCTTTTCAGATTGTGACTCAGCTTTGCTAGAGTCCCCAATTAGAGGTGTCCAGGGTTCTTAAGCACACTCTTTTTGCCTTGGATCACAACTTTATTTCTTTCTTTTTCTTTCTTTTTCTTTTTCTCTTTTTTTTTCGAAATTTTTTTTTTGTATTCACTGCTTTTTTCTTGCTTCAAGAATCATTTTTATGATTTTTCAGATCCTCAGTAACATGTCTCCTTTTTCATCATTCTTTCAAGAGCCAATATTCATGAACCACAAATTCAAAAGACATATGCACTGTTTAAGCATACATTTAGAAAACAAAAGTATTGCCACCACATCAAGATAATTAAACTGTTATAAAATTCAAAATTCATGCAATTCTACTCTTTTTCAATTAAGAACATTTTTTATTTAAGAGAGGTGATGGATTCATAGGACATTCATAACTTTAAGGCATAGACACTAAGACACTAATGATCACAAGACACAAACATAGACAAATATAAGCACTAAAATTCGAAAAACAGGAAAATAAAGAACAAGGAAATTAAAGAACGGGTCCACCTTAGTGATGGCGGCTTGTTCTTCCTCTTGAAGATCTTATGGAGTGCTTGAGCTCCTCAATGTCTCTTCCTTGTCTTTGTTGCTCCTCTCTTATGATTCTTTGATCTTCTCTAATTTCATGGAGGAGAACAGAGTGTTCTTGGTGCTCCACCCTTAGTTGTCCCATGTTGGAACTCAATTCTCCTAGGGAGGTGTTTAGTTGCTCCCAATAGTTTTGTGGAGGAAAGTGCATCCTTTGAGGCATCTCAGGGATTTGATGATGAGAGGGGTCTTTTGTTTGCTCCATCCTCTTCTTAGTGATGGGCTTGTCCTCATCAATGGGGATGTCTCCCTCTATGTCAACTCCAACTGAATAACAGAGGTGACAAATGAGATGAGGAAAGGCTAACCTTGCCAAGGTAGAGGACTTGTCCGCCACCTTATAAAGTTCTTGGGATATCACCTCATGAACTTCTATTTCTTCTCCAATCATGATGCTATGAATCATGATAGCCCGGTCTATAGTAACTTCGGACCGGTTGCTAGTGGGAATGATTGAGCGTTGGATAAACTCCAACCATCCTCTAGCCACGAGTTTGAGGTCACGCCTTCTCAGTTGAACCGGCTTCCCTCTTGAATCTCTCTTCCATTGGGCGCCCTCTTCGCATATGACTGTGAGGACTTGGTCCAACCTTTGATCAAAGTTGACCCTTCTAGTGTAAGGATGTTCATCTCCTTGCATCATGGGCAAGTTGAATTCCACCCTTACATTTTCCGGACTAAAATCCAAGTATTTCCCCCGAACCATAGTAAGCCAATTCTTTGGATCCGGGTTCACACTTTGGTCATGGTTCTTGGTGATCCATGCATTGGCATAGAACTCTTGAACCATTAAGATTCCGACTTGTTGAATGGGGTTGGTAAGAACTTCCCAACCTCTTCTTCGGATCTCATGTCGGATCTCCGGATATTCACTCTTTTTGAGTGAAAAAGGGACCTCGGGGATCACCTTCTTCAAGGCCACAACTTCATAGAAGTGGTCTTGATGCACCCTTGAGATGAATCTTTCCATCTCCCATGACTCGGAGGTGGAAGCTTTTGCCTTCCCTTTCCTCTTTTTAGAGGTTTCTTCGGCCTTGGATGCCATAAATGGTTATGGAAAAACAAAAAGCAATGCTTTTACCACACCAAACTTAAAAGGTTTTCTCGTCCTCGAGCAAAAGAAGAAAGAAGAGAGTAGAAGAAGAAGAAATGAGGAAGAAGGGAATGGCTTTGTGTTCGGCCAAAAAGGGGGAGAAGTGGTGGTTTGGTTGTGTGAAAATGAAGGAGTGAAGATGGGTTTATATAGGAGTGGGGGGGCTCATGGTTCGGTCATGTATGGGTGGGTTTGGGAGGGAAAGTGGTTTGAATTTGCAGGGTGAGGTGGGTGGGGTTTTATGAAGGATGGATGTGAGTGGTGAAGAGAAAGATGGGATTTGATTGGTGAAGGGTTTTTGGGGAAGAGGTGTTGAGGTGATTGGTGAATGGGTGAAGAAGAGAAAGAGTGGTGGGGTAGGTGGGGATCCTTGTGGGGTCCACAGATCCTGAGGTGTCAAGGAAAAGTCATCCCTGCACCAAGTGGCAAGCAAAAATGCGTTTTAAGCCAATTCTGGCGTTAAACGGGCTGGTGTCCATTTCTGGTGTTTAACGCCGAATGCTTGCCCTTTTCTGGCGTTTAACGCCAGTCTGGTGCCCCTTTCTGGCGTTAAACGCCCAGAATGGTGCCAGACTGGGCGTTAAACGCCCAACAGCTAGCCTTACTGGCGTTTAAACGCCAACACGCTCTCCTCCAGGGTGTGCTATTTTTCTTTCTGTTTTTTATTCTGTTTTTGCTTTTTCAATTGATTTTGTGACTTCTCATGATCATCAACCTACAAAAGAACATAAAATAACAAAGGAAAATAGATAAAATATAACATTGGGTTGCCTCCCAACAAGCGCTTCTTTAATGTCAGTAGCTTGACAGAGGGCTCTCATGGAGCCTCAGAAATACTTAGAGCAATGTTGGAACCTCCCAACACCAAACTTAGAGTTTGAATGTGGGGGTTCAACACCAAACTTAGAAGTTGGTTGTGGCCTCCCAACACCAAACTTAGAGTTTGACTGTGGGGGCTCTGTGTGGCTCTGTTTTGAGAGAAGCTCTTCATGCTTCCTCTCCATGATGACAGAGGGATATCCTTGAGCCTTAAACACAAGGGATTCTTCATTCACTTGAATGATCAATTCTCCTCTATCAACATCAATCACAGCCCTTGCTGTGGCTAGGAAGGGTCTGCCAAGGATGATGGATTCATCCATGCACTTCCCAATCTCTAGGACTATGAAATCAGCAGGGATATAATGGTTTTCAACTTTTACCAGAACATCCTCTACAAGTCCGTAGGCTTGTTTTCTTGAATTGTCTGCCATCTCTAGTGAGATTTTTGCAGCTTGCACCTCAAAGATCCCTAACTTCTCCATTACAGAGAGAGGCATAAGGTTTACACTTGACCCTAAGTCACACAAGGCCTTCTTGAAGGTCATGGTGCCTATGGTACAAGGTATTGAAAACTTCCCAGGATCCTGTCTCTTTTGAGGCAGTTTCTGCCTAGACAAGTCATCCAGTTCCTTGGTGAGCAAAGGGGGTTCATCTTCCCAAGTCTCATTTCCAAATAACTTGTCATTTAGCTTCATGATTGCTCCATGGTATTTAGCAACTTGCTCTTCAGTGACATACTCATCCTCTTCAGAGGAAGAATACTCATCAGAGCTCATGAATGGCAGAAGTAAGTCCAATGGAACCTCTATGGTCTCATTTTGAGCCTCAGATTCCCATAGTTCCTCATTGGGGAACTCATTGGAGGCCAGTGGACGTCCATTGAGGTCTTCCTCAGTGGCGTTCACTGCCTCTTCCTCCTCTCCAAATTCGGCCATGTTGATGGCTTTGCACTCTCCTTTTGGATTTTCTTCTGTATTGATTGGAAGAGTACTAGGAGGGAGTTCAGTAATTTTCTTGCTCAGCTGACCCACTTGTGCCTCCAAATTTCTAATGGAGGACCTTGTTTCAGTCATGAAACTTTGAGTGGTTTTGATTAGATCAGAGACCATGGTTGCTAAGTCAGAGGTATTCTGCTTAGAACTCTCTGTCTGTTGCTGAGAAGATGATGGAAAAGGCTTGCTATTGCTAAACCTGTTTCTTCCACCATTATTGTTGTTAAAACCTTGTTGAGGTCTCTGTTGATCCTTCCATGAGAGATTTGGATGATTTCTCCATGAAGGATTATAGGTGTTTCCATAGGGTTCTCCCATGTAATTCACCTCTTCTATTGAAGGGTTCTCAGGATCATAAGCTTCTTCTTCAGATGAAGCTTCCTTAGTACTGCTTGGTGCATTTTGCATTCCAGATAGACTTTGAGAAATCATATTAACTTGTTGAGTCAATATTTTATTCTGAGCCAGTATGGCATTCAGAGTGTCAATCTCAAGAACTCCTTTCTTCTGATTGGTCCCATTGTTCACAGGATTCCTTTCAGAAGTGTACATGAATTGGTTATTTGCAACCATTTCAATCAGCTCTTGAGCTTCTGTAGGCGTCTTCTTCAGATGAAGAGATCCTCCAGCAGAGCTATCCAAAGACATCTTGGATAGTTCAGAGAGACCATCATAGAAAATTCCAATGATGCTCCATTCAGAAAGCATATCAGTGGGACACTTTCTGATTAATTGTTTGTATCTTTCCCAAGCTTCATAGAGGGACTCTCCTTTCTTCTGTCTGAAGGTTTGGACTTCCACTCTAAGCTTACTCAATTTTTGAGGTGGAAAGAACTTTGCCAAGAAGGCATTGACTAGCTTTTCCCAAGAGTTCAGGCTTTCTTTAGGTTGTGAGTCCAACCATATTCTAGCTCTGTCTCTTACAGCAAAAGGGAATAGCATAAGTCTGTAGACCTCAGGGTCAACCCCATTAGTCTTGACAGTGTCACAGATTTGCAAGAACTCAGCTAAAAACTGATGAGGATCTTCCAATGGAAGTCCATGGAACTTGCAATTCTGTTGCATTAGAGAAACTAATTGAGGCTTAAGCTCAAAGTTGTTTGCTCCAATGGCAGGGATAGAGATGCTTCTCCCATAGAAGTCGGGAGTAGGTGCAGTAAAGTCACCCAGCACCTTCCTTGCATTGTTGGCATTGTTGTTGTTTTCGGCTGCCATGGGTTCTTCTTCTTTGAAGATTTCTGTTAGGTCCTCTACAGAGAGTTGTGCCTTGGCTTCTCTTAGCTTTCGCTTCAAGGTCCTTTCAGGTTCAGGATCAGCCTCAACAAGAATGCTTTTGTCCTTGCTCCTGCTCATAAGAAAGAGAAGAGAACAAGAAAATATGGAATCCTCTATGTCACAGTGTAGAGATTCCTTGAGGTGTCAGAGGAAAAGAAAAATAGAAGGCAGAAGTAGAAAATTCGAACTTATCAAAGAAGATGGAGTTCGAATTTTGCATTAAGGAATAGTGTTAGTCCATAAATAGAAGGATGTGAGAAGAGGGGAAGTAATTTTCGAAAATCAAGTAAAAGATTTTGAAAACATTTTGAAAAACACTAATTGATTTTTGAAAATAAAAGTGGGAAAGAATTCAAGTGATTTTTGAAAAAGAATTTGAAATTAGAAATCAAAAAGATTTGATTGAAAGTTATTTTGAAAAAGATGTGGTTAAGAAGATATGATTGGTTTTAAAAAGATGTGATTGAGAAGATATGATTTGAAAAACATTTTAAAAAAAATTTGATTTTGAAAATTAATGACTTGGCTATCAAGAAAAGATATGATTCAAACATTAAACCTTTCTCAACAGAAAAGGCAACATACTTGAAATGTTGAATCAAATCATTAATTGATAGCAAGTATCTTTGAAAATAGAAAGAAATTGAATTTGAAAAAGATTTGATTGAAAAGATATGATTTGAAAAAGATTTGATTTTGAAAAGATTTTGAAAACTTGAAAAAATTTGCATTGAAAACAAAATCTTCCCTCTTGTGCCATCCTGGCGTTAAACGCCCAGAATGGTGCACATTCTGGCGTTTAACGCCCAAAACTCTACCCTTTTGGGCGTTAAACGCCCAACCAGGCACCCTGGCTGGCGTTTAAACGCCAGTCTGTCCTTCTTCACTGGGCGTTTTGAACGCCCAGCTTTTTCTGTGTAATTCCTCTGCTGTATGTTCTGAATCTTCAATTCTCTGTATTATTGACTTGAAAAGACACAAATTAAAATTATTTTTGGATTTTTAATAGTGAGGAATAATCAGAATGCAACTAAAATCAAATAATAATGCATGCAAGACACCAAACTTAGCAGTTTGTATACTACTGACACTAATGAGAATGCATATGAGACACATAAACACTCAAGTCAAGAGGAATTAAAGATCAGAGTAATGAAATCATCAAGAACATCTTGAAGATCACTAAGACACATGAATGGATGCAAGAAAAACAGAAACATGCAATTGACACCAAACTTAAAATGAGACTCTAGACTCAAACAAGAAATTTTTGGATTTTATGATTTTCTAAATTTTTTTTTTGCTTTTTCAAAAATTAAGTGGAAAAAGAAAATGAAGGTATCAAAATTCTTACTGAGAATTCCAGGAATCATGCAATGTTTAGTCTAAGACTCCGGTCCAGGAATTAGACATGGCTTCACAGCCAGCCAAGCTTTCAAAGAAAGCTTTGGTCCAAAACACTAAACATGGCCAAAGGCCAGCCAAGCCTTAGCAGATCACTGCTCCAATAGCAAGATTGATAGAAATCAACAAGCTCTTGTGATGATAAGTTGAAACCTCGGTCCAATGAAATTAGACATGGCTTCACAGCCAGCCAGATTTCAACAGATCATCATGAAACTCTAGAATTCATTCTTAAGAACTCTGAAGAAAAAATATGTAATCTAAGCAACAAGATGAACCGTCAGTTGTCCATACTCGAACAATCCCCGGCAACGGCGCCAAAAACTTGGTATGTGAAATTGTGATCAATACTTTTCACAACACAAATAATCCCCGGTGATGAATCCAAAAACTTGGTGTTCAAAACCATGGCATAAAGACAACTTTGCACAACTAACCAGCAAGTGTACTGGGTCGTCCAAGTAATAAACCTTACGCGAGTAAGGGTTGATCCCACAGAGATTGTTGGTATGAAGCAAGCTATGGTCACCTATAAATCTTAGTCAGGCAGACTCAAATGGATATGAATGATGATATACGAAAACATAAAGATAAAGATAGAGATACTTATGTAATTCATTGGTGGAAATTTCAGATAAGCGTATAAAGATGCTTGTCCCTTCCGTCTCTCTGCTTTCCTACTGTCTTCATCCAATCCTTCTTACTCCTTTCCATGGCAAGCTTATGCAAGGGTTTCACCGTTGTCAGTGGCTACCTCCCATCCTCTCAGTGGAAATGTTCAACGCACCCTGTCACGGCACGGCTATCCATCTGTCGGTTCTCAATCAGGCCGGAATAGAATCCAGTGATTCTTTTGCGTCTGTCACTAACGCCCCGCCTTCAGGAGTTTGAAGCTCGTCACAGTCATTCAATCATTGAATCCTACTCAGAATACCACAGACAAGGTTAGACCTTCCGGATTCTCTTGAATGCCGCCATCAATTCTAGCCTATACCACGAAGACTCTGATCTCACAGAATGGCTGGCTCGGTTGTCAGGCGAGCACTCGGTTGTCAGGCGATCAACCATGCATCGTGTATCAGAAATCCAAGAGATATTCACCCAATCTAAGGTAGAACGGAGGTGGTTGTCAGGCACACGTTCATAGGTGAGAATGATGATGAGTGTCACGGATCATCACAGTCATCAAGTTGAAGAACAAGTGATATCTTGGAACAAGAACAAGCGGAATTGAATAGAAGAACAATAGTAGTTGCATTAATACTCAAGGTACAGCAGAGCTCCACACCTTAATCTATGGTGTGTAGAAACTCCACCGTTGAAAATACATAAGAACAAGGTCTAGGCATGGCCGAATGGCCAGCCTCCCAAAGAGGGTTCAATCATAAAAACATGATCAAAAGCCCCAAATACAATAGTAAAAGGTCCTATATATAGAGAACTAGTAGCCTAGGGTGTACAGAGATGAGTAAATGACATAAAAATCTACTTCCGGGCCCACTTGGTGTGTGCTTGGGCTGAGCATTGAAGCATTTTCGTGTAGAGACTCTTCTTGGAGTTAAACGCCAGCTTTTATGCCAGTTTGGGCGTTTAACTCCCATTCTTGTGCCAGTTCCGGCGTTTAACGCTGGGAATTCTGAGGGTGACTTTGAACGCCGGTTTGGGCCATCAAATCTTGGGCAAAGTATGGACTATCATATATTGCTGGAAAGCCCAGGATGTCTACGTTCCAACGCCATTGAGTGCGCCCCAATTGGGCTTCTGTAGCTCCAGAAAATCCGCTTCGAGTGCAGGGAGGTCAGAATCCAACAGCATCTGCAGTCCTTTTTAGTCTTTGAATCAGATTTTTGCTCAGGTCCCTCAATTTCAGCCAGAAAATACCTGAAATCACAGAAAAACACACAAACTCATAGTAAAGTCCAGAAAAGTGAATTTTAACTAAAAACTAATAAAAATATACTAAAAACTAACTAGATCATACTAAAAACATACTAAAAACAATGCCAAAAAGTGTACAAATTATCCGCTCATCACTCACCACTCAACTAGAAAAATGCAGATCAAGAAAAAAACGGGTGTAAAAGTAAAGTTTGGAATTCTGGAATCTATTCTGACATTCAACACCCCGGGAGCCATGAAGCCTGTTTGAACTCACCTAAGGGCTTTACATGCCTTATTTGGGACCCCAGAGGCTGTTGGCATTCCAAACATTGGCGGAGATTTTTGGATGAATACAAGCACAAGCCACCATAATAGGAAGCTCATCAAATGTCCAACTTAAGGACTTTAACCAAAAGTGCTACATTGGAGACAACCCACCATGGTATGATCGTTCCTTTTTCCGTTTAGTCTGTTTTTGAGTTTTGATTGAACCTGGAATTGTGCTTAACATTCAATGCATTCTGCATACTGGATAAAAAAATTTTTTCACTTCACGCAAGCGCGCAGGCCACGCATGGGCGTGGAATGAAAATCGGCGTAGAAATCCAACGCCCAGAAAGTTGGGCTGGAATCGTGCGCCTGGTGTGTGTTAAGCACAAAACAGCCCACGCGTTCGCGTTTGCATGGTTGAACCATATTGAAATAGAGAGTTGCGCTGAAATGACGCTGGAACTGTGCGTCTAGCATAATTTACAGCGACACGTTTGCGTGCTTCACGCGTCCGCGTCACTCATCTTTTACCCAACTTACGCGATCGCGTCAACCACGCGACCGCGTCCAACCCCTTTCACCCTAATCACACGATCGCGTGCCCCATGTGTTCGCGAGGTTTTGAATCCACTAAACCAACCCACGCGAAACCCTACCCATTGCGTCCCCCATTTCCCTTTTCCCTTCCTTCTCTGCAACCCCCTTCCGCCTCTGCAACCACCCTGCCGCGCCCATAACCCCCAGCCACCCAGACCACCCCGCGACACCCTCCTATCTTCTTTATTCCTTTCTTCTCTCTTCCCTCACCTTTCCTTCCGTCTCCACCACCTCAACCTCCTACGACACCCCTCCTCCGCCACTGCCCCCCACCGCGGCCAACCTCAGACCGCCGCCTTCCACCACTGCCGGCCACCACCACAACCCTCGACCCAATCTGCCTCCTCACCCCTCCCTTAATCCTAACCCAACATCACCAACAACCCTAAGATGCCACCTTCAACAACCGCTGTGCTGCCCCAACGCCACCATATTACCACCGTTGTCACCACCTTACTACCACCATCTCTCTTTACCCTCACCTCTGTTCATACAAATACCAGGTTTCGCCGTACACCGATTTTTCTATCATTCATAGTTAGTTGCATATTTTTCAGATTTTGTTCATCTTAGTGAATTTAGGCCTGATAATTGCGCCGTTCTTGTTTTTTGTTTTATCTATTCCACAATTTTGATATGGCTGTGATGTTAATATTGTTCATATGCTGTTCTTTCATGTTTCTTGCTGCTGTTACACTGTTCTTTACTGTTCCTACTATTTGTGACTCTTTACAGCACCTTTTAATCTCATATGAACTATTTTTCTTGCTGTTTCTTACCTGCGAACCTCCAATTTTAGCCAGAATGCTGCCCAATTTTCTGCAAATTGTTTTCATGTATTGAGTTTGGCAATTTACTATTTTGCCTTACTTGGTTCCGACCAAACCAATTCATGAATGCATGGGCTAGCATTCTTATGCCTTTTGATTCCCTAGTTAATAACTTGCATTATTGATGATTTCGTTTTAATATACAACTCTTGTATCTATATGAATTATCATCAATAACCTGAAATCCTTGCTTGAATATGAGTTGACTGTTCTTTAAATTTGTGAATTTATTGTTAACTAGGAAACCCATCATCATGCCACTTACTTTCACTTTCTATTTACTAACTCACTGCTTTCACTTTCTAACTTCCTTTTTACCTACTAACCATTTTAACTTTCTGACTTTTCTTTTTACTGATGAGTTTCTAATTCACACCCCATTCAAAAATTTAGTGAATTCACACCCCATTCAAAAATTTAGTGAATTAATTCTTTTGACAAGCGCACCAAAATTATCGCCAAGTAATAACCCACAGTAGAGTAGGATCGTATCAACAGAGATTGGCAAATCCAAGCAGTTTTAATTGATTGATGAATTAGTCAAGCGGATCAATAAGATTGTGAAGTACATAATTGTAAATGGCATAAATGTAAATGACTAGAATATAAAGAAAAGCAATAAAGTGCAGAATTAGAAATTACAGAATGTAAAGTGCTGAATCATAAATAACTTGAATGTAAATGGGAATGGGAAATCGCTGAATGTAAAATTAAGCTATAAAGAAATGGATAGATAAGAATAGGGGAATTCATTGAGATTATGAGATGTTGTCTCTTTGGATCAAATCTAGCTTATATATTTTTCAATCATGCAACTCATTGACCTCTTGGCAATCTTGATTGATTGAGCTCCAATCCCTTGGTCACTCAATGAAGAGAGAACTTTTGCGTGGTCTAGAATTTCGCAGAATAAATCCTCGTTGTAGGTATAGCTTCTAAACCAACAAAAGTCCTTTCTTACAAACGTTTTGGTTGTCACAAGTAACAAACCCCTAAATAAATTGATAACCGAAGTATTCAAACCTCGGGTTGTCTTCTCAAGGAATTGCAGAGAGGTATGTTCTTATTATTGGTTATGAGTCTTGTAAATTGGGGGTTTTGAAAGTAAGGAAGAAGTATGTTAAAAGACAAGTAAAATAAATAAATAATTGTAAAATAAACTATTGGCAGGATATGAGAAATTGGAAGTCCTATCCTAGTTATCCTTACCGATGGTGATGAGAATTGAGTTTTAATCCCACTTAGTTAACCTTTTACTAAAGCAAAGGAAAGTCAAGTAGGCTAATTAGTTTGATCCTCAGGTCCTAGTCAATTCCGAAGAAAGGACTAGAGTTATTGGAATTCAATTCAATTAGCAAAAATAGCAATTATCAATGATGATGAGTTTGATAACTCAAGATTCTCCAATTAATCAATTAAAGCCAAAGAATATAAAAAGCTAAATAAAAATCATAAATCTGGAACACATCAAACTACGTTTAAACATAAATTCAAATCTAACGTGGAAAGATTTATAAGCTAAATTGAAAAGATAAATATCAATTAAAGTAATAAATTTAGAGTGGAAAATAAATTGAAAGAACATTGAACCTGTAATGAAGAAGTAATATTCCTAATTTCTAAAAATCCTAATCCTAAATCCTAAGAGAGAGGAGAGAACCTCTCTCTCTAAAAACTACATCTAAACTATGAAGAGTGAATTATGAATCGATATCCCGTCATCTCTTGACTCTCTGCATGTTCCCTGACTTTAATATGTGTTTCTGGGCCAAAACCTAGGTTAAAACACGGCCCAGAATCTGTGCTAGTGACTTCTGTAATTCCGTAGATCGCACACGCGTTCGCGTCGTCCACGTGTTTGCGTCGCTCAGCGTTTCTTGTACTACGCATGCGCATCGTCCACGCATCCGCGTCGTTCGTGCAACTTCCAATCCGCGCGGTCGTGTCAGCCACGCGAGCGTGTCACTGTGATTTCTTCCATTTCGCGCGGTCGCGTGAGCCATGCAACCGCGTGACTTCTCGCTGGTCATCTCCTCAATTCCTTGTGTTCCTTCCATTTTTGCATGCTTCCTCTTCATTCCTTACGCCATTCCTGCCTTATGAAGCTGAAACACTTAACACACAGATCACGGCATTGAATGGTACGAAGGAAGATAAAAATATACAACTAAAAGGTCTTTAGGAAGCAAGTTTTCAATCATAGAACAATTTGGGAAGAAACTGTAAAATCATGCAAATCATATGAATAAGTGGGCAAAGACTTGATAAAAATCACTCAAATTAGCACAAGATAAACCATAAAATAGTGGTTTATCAACCTCCCCACACTTAAACATTAGCATGTCCTCATGCTAAGCTCATGGAGATAAAATAAATGAGTAGGGAAAGGTAAGACTCATGCAATGCAACCTATGAATGTGAATGCAACTACATGATAAAATGATTCTACCTACTTGGTGAAAAAGTAAATAAATCTTTCAAGAACAAATATGAACTGGATTTCACTAATTCAAATCACAAAATACAATACAAATAACTTGCAAGAAGAAATAGCTCATGAAAGCAGGGAAGATAGAATTAAGCACTGAACCCTTACTGGTAGTGTATATCATTCTAACTCTCAAGTGTCTAGGGTCAATTCTCTCAATTCTCTACTAATCTTGCATTCTGTAGCTTGCTCTTCATCTAACAATCAACAAAAATTTAATGCACCAATACACAAATCAAGAGGTCTTTTAAGGGTTGTAATGGGGTTAGGGTCAAGGTAGGATTGTATTTGGCCAAGTGGACTAAAATCTGAATCCTTAATTAACATAAACTTTTCCCACCTAACTTAAGACAATCCGTATAATCACAATACAAGATCTAACTGTCCATTAACTATGTTTACCACATATTCATGCATCCTTAAGTACAACTCATATGTATTGATTTCACCATTCACTTTGGGGCATTTTATCCCCTTTTTATTTTTCTGTTCCTTTTTCTTTTCTTTTTCACTTTTTTTATGCATATGATTAAGGTATTTGAATGTATAAACATGTTCTTAACATTTTTCACATTTTCACACAAAGTCTAACATACTCAATTTCAAACCAAACGTTTTCAAACCCACTTTCCCCACACTTAATTTATGAGTGCTTTCATTAGTCTAAGCTAATCAAGGATTCAAATTAAGGACATTATTGTTTTTCGCTTAGAGTTAATGATGTGCTAAAGTAAAGAACAAAGGGGTAAAATGGCTCAACATTGGTTTGCAAAGGATAATGAAAGGTAAGGCCATATGGGTATGTAAGCTCAATGAAACAAGGCCTCAATCATATAAGTGCATACATACATCAAATAATGGAAATATAGAATTAAGCAAGACAAAGATCACAATTTTAGAGAGAAAAACACACACCAAAAATAAATTATTGGTTGGTAATATGCAACTAATCAAGTAGGCTAAAAATATCACTAGTTTTGTGTGTTCGAGCTCTAAACCATGTTCCAAAATAATATTTCTTCATACAAGTTTTTCCAAAAAGTTTTGTTCAAATTAGTGAAATACTATAAAAATTTCTTAAAAAAGAAAATATTACTTTAACCAAGTGGTAAAATATGCACAAAATCAAACAAACATGCAATCAGACATGTAAATGCAACAATGAAAAACAACAATTGGTGTTAAGGAGAAGGTGACTAACCATGGAGATCGGTATCGACCTCCCCACACTTAAAGATTGAACCGTCCTCAGTGCATGCAAAGCTGTATAGGTGGGCGGGTGTTGTGGTTCCTCAGCTGGTGCTCCTGTCGTTCCGCTCTTCACCGGTGGCTTGTTAGAGGCTTTCTCTTTACCTTTTTTAGTGGCCATCTTGAAAAAGGGAGAAAGGAAAGGGACATGAAGTCAAAGGGATAGAGCAAGGGAGAAGGCAGTACGAGTAAGAATCATGCCAAAATAAAGAAGAATGTCGTTAACACATGGTCGTGATTCCATGAAATTAGGACATCAATGGAAGCATAGCATGATAAATTAAGGCAATTAAATGCAAGATATTTATTGGCATGCTGGCAAAGGCATGAGTAGCGTAAATCAAGCATTAAAAGCCTTAATGTATTATTAGTCGTGAGAAACTAACAATAACATTTGTATTGACAATTATATTTAATTAATAAAATATTAGAAAGGGTTTTGTGAAAAAACAGGCATTAAAGTAGTAGGATAACATAAAAGTAGTGCATGATGCCATACGGGCTTTTTCACAAACACATAGCATGCATGGTAAATAAGTTATTAAAAGTATTAAATTGAACATGCAAGCAACCCTTTTAAAAAGTAATATATAATCGTCAAACAATTCCTTTAATAATCCACAAGCAAAATATAGAAAAGAATGACCCAAATAAATTTCCAACACCAATTAAAAGAAAAAGAAAAAAAAGAAAAAGAAGGGAAAGAAAAGATTTAGATTTGGGGAAGAAAAGATAAGATATTTGGCTGATTTGGATAAGCTGTGCGGCGCAGGTGATGTGAGAGCGTGGGGCACGCGGTCGCGTGGGTAGCGCTTTGATGAAGTGACGCGAACGCGTGGGTCACGCGTTCACGTGAAGTGATTCGTGCCTTCAACGCAAGTGCAGTCTCGCGGCCGCGCAACTCTCTGTTTGAAATTCATATTGCCAAATCTTTGGGTGATGCGGTCGCATTGTTGACGCGATCGCATGATAGGCTATATTACGGGGATTGACGTGGACGCGTGGGGTACGCATTCACGTGGTACGGCTTGTGCTGCTAGCACGAGTCTAGCCTAATTCCAGCTCAACTTTTGGCCATACACCCTTTTTACGTCGAATTTGAGGCATGCGTTCGTGTGGGTGACGCAGACGCGTGGGAGGCATTTTTCCCACAAAACGCGGACGTGTCAGCGACGCGGTCGCATGGATCAATTTGTGCCAAAGGCACGCCTCCAGCCACGCTCTTGCGTGACTCTCTGGTCAATTTTCTTCTTTTTTTTTATTCAATATGCAGAATGCAAAACGCAATGAATGTTATGCAGAAATTCAGGTTCAAACAAAATTAAAAAACTGAGTAAAATGGAGAAGGAACGATCATACCATGGTGGGTTGTCTTCCACCTAGCACTTTTAGTTAAAGTCCTTAAGTTGGACATTTTGATGAGCTTCCTGCTATGGTGGCTTGTGCTTGAATTCGTCCAGAAATCTCCACCAGTGTTTGGAATGCTAGCATCCTCCAGGGTCCCAAACAAGACACATAAAACCTTTGAGCAGTTTTAAACAGGTTTCCAAGGTCCCGGGGTGTTGAGTGTCAGAATAGATTCTAGGATCTGGTGGAAAAAATTGTGATTCGTACTCTTTGTACTTGTATGAAATTTAATTCGAGATAATAGCTCTTTACTATGTGTGGTCACAACTCCGTTCAACTAACCAGCAAGTGTACTGGGTCGTCCAAGTAATAAACCTTACGTGAGTAAGGGTCGATCCCACAGAGATTGTTGGTATGAAGCAAGCTATGGTCATCTTGTAAATCTCAGTCAGGCGGATTTAAATAAATTATGGAATTGGGAAAATCAAATAATAGTAAATAAACATAAAATAAAGATAAAGTTACTCATGTATTTCCATGATGGGAATTTCAGATAGGTGTATGGAGATGCTGTGCTCCTCCTGAATCTCTGCTTTCCTATTGCTTCATCCAATCCTTCTTACTCCTTTCTATGGCAAGCTGTATGTAGGGCATCACCGTTGTCAATGGCTACATCCCATCCTCTCAGTGAAAAAGGTCCAAATGCTCTGTCACAGAACGGCTAATCATCTATCGGTTCTCAATCAGGTTGGAATAGAATCCCTTGATTCTTTTGCGTCTGTCACTAACGCCCAACCTTCAGAAGTTTGAAGCTCATCACAGTCATTCAATTCCGGAATCCTACTCGGAATACCACAGACAAGGTTAGACCTTCCGGATTCCCATGAATGCCACCATCAATTCTAGCTTATACCACGAAGATTCTGTTTAAGGAATCCAAGAGATATGCGCCCGGTCTAGGGTAGAACGGAAGTGGTTGTCAATCATGCGTGTTCATAGGTGAGAATGATAATGAGTGTCACAGATCATCACATTCATGAAGTGAAGTGCAACAAATATCTTAGAATAGGAATAATTCGAATTGGATAGAAAATAATAGTAATTGCATTGATGCTTGAGGTACAGTAGAGCTCCACACCCTTAATCTATGGTGTGTAGAAACTCCACCGTTGAAAATACATAAGTGAAAGGTTCAGGCATGGCCGAATGGGCAGCCCCCCAAAACATGATCAATAGTCTCCTCGGATAAAGAATAAAATAAAATTGAGACCAAAAATTTCTAATACAATGGTAAATTATCCTATTTATACTAGACTAGCTACTAGGGTTTACATGAGTAAGTAATTGATGCATAAATCCACTTTCGGGGCCCACTTGGTGTGTGTTTGGGCTGAGCTTGATCTATCCACGAGCTGAGGCTTCTTTTGGAGTTGAACGCCAAGTTGTAACGTGTTTTGGGCGTTCAACTCCGGGTCGTGACGTGTTTCTGGCGTTTTTCTCCAGACAACAACATGGAACTGGCGTTGAGCGCCAGTTTACGTCGTCAATTCCCGAATAAAGTATGAACTATTATATATTTCTGGAAAGCTCTGGATGTCTACTTTCCAACGCCGTTGAGAGCGCGCCATTTGGAGTTCCGTAGCTGCAGAAAATCCATTTCGGGTGCAGAAAGGTCAGATTCCAACAGCATCAGTAGTCCTTTGTCAGCCTCCTATCAGAGTTTTGCTCAAGTCCCTCAATTTCAGCCAGAAATTACCTGAAATCACAGAAAAACACACAAACTAATAGTAAAGTCCAGAAATGTGAATTTAACATAAAAACTAATGAAAACATCCCTAAAAGTAGCTTGAACTTACTAAAAACAATGCCAAAAAGCGTATAAATTATCCGCTCATCACAACTCCAAACTTAAATTGTTGCTTGTCCCCAAGCAACTGAAAATCAAATAGGATAAAAAGAAGAGAATATACTATAAATTTCAAAATATCAATGAATATTAATTCTAATTAGATGAGCGGGACTTGTAGCTTTTTGCTTCTGAATAGTTTTGGCATCTCACTTTTTCCTTTGAAGTTCAGAATGATTGGCTTCTCTAGGAACTTAGAATTTTGGATGGTGTTATTGATTCTCCTAGTTAAGTATGTTGATTCTTGAACACAGCTACTTATGAGTCTTGGCCGTGGCCCTAAGCACTTTGTTTTCCAGTATTACTACCGTATACATAACTGGGTGAACCTTTTCAGATTGTGACTCAGCTTTGCTAGAGTCCCCAGTTAGAGGTGTCCAGAGCTCTTAAGCACACTCTTTTTGCTTTGGATCACGACTTTAACCACTTAGTCTCAAGCTTTTCACTTGGACCTTCATGACACAAGCACATGGTTAGGGACAGCTTAATTCAGCCGCTTAGGCCTGGATTTTATTTCCTTGGGCCCTCCTATCCATTGATGCTCAAAGCCTTGGATCTTTTTTACCCTTGCCTTTTGGTTTTAAGGGCTATTGGCTTTTTCTGCTTGCTGTTTCTTTTTCTTTCTATATTTTTTCGCCATATTTTTTTCACAAGATTTTGTTTTTCACTGCTTTTTCTTGCTCCAAGAATCAATTTCATGATTTTTTAGATTATCAATAACATTTCTCTTTGTTCATCATTCTTTCAAGAGCCAACAGTTTTAACATTCATAAACAACAAGATCAAAAATATGCACTGTTCAAGCATTCATTCAGAAAGCAAAAAGTATTGTCACCACATCAATATAATTAAACTAAATTCAAGGATAAATTCAAAATTCATGTACTTCTTTTTTCTTTTGAATTAAAAACATTTTTCATTTAAGAGAGGTGAAGGATTACTGGAATTATTCATAACTTTAAGACATAGTTACTAAACACTAATGATCATGAAGTAGAGACACAAAACATAGATAAACATATAATATAAAAACCGAACAGCAGAAAAGTAAGAACAAGGAATGAATCCACCTTAGTGGCGTCTTCTTCGTGAAGGACCAACAATGTCCTTAAGCTCTTCTATGTCCCTTCCTTGCCTTTGTTGCTCCTCCCTCATTGCTCTTTGATCTTCTCTTATTTCATGGAGAATGATGAAGTGCTCATGATGTTCCACCCTTAATTGTTCCAAATTGTAGCTCAAATCTTCTAGGGAAGTGTTGAGTTATTCCCAGTAGTTGTTGGGAGGAAAGTGCATCCCTTGAGGCATCTCAGGGATTTCTTGATGATGAGCTTCCT
This sequence comes from Arachis hypogaea, assembly GCF_003086295.3. Taxonomy (NCBI): domain Eukaryota; kingdom Viridiplantae; phylum Streptophyta; class Magnoliopsida; order Fabales; family Fabaceae; genus Arachis; species Arachis hypogaea. Next base: position 51,231,533 of record NC_092041.1, read on the forward strand.
CATGCATCTCTTGAGATCCGTGGAGGGTCTCTCTTGCTTGCTCCATCCTCTTCTTGGTGATGGGCTTATCCTCTTCAATGAGGATGTCTCCTTCTATGATAACTCCAGCTGAGTAACATAGATGGCAAATAAGATGAGGAAAAGCTAGCCTTGCCATGGTGGAGGGCTTTTCGGCTATTTTGTAGAATTCATGGGAGATGACTTCATAAACTTCTACTTCCTCTCCAATCATGATGCTATGAATCATGATGGCCCGATCCACAGTAACTTCAGATCGATTGCTAGTGGGGATGATGGAGCGTTAAATGAACTCTAACCACCTTCTAGCCACAGGCTTGAGGTCCAGTCTTCTTAGTTGAACCGGCTTGCCTTTGGAGTCTCTTTTCCATTGAGCTCCTTCCACACATATGTGCATAAGGACTTGGTCTAACCTTTGATTAAAGTTGACCCTTCTAGTGTAGGGGCGTTCATCTCCTTGCATCATGGGCAAGTGGAATGCCAACCTCACATTTTCCGGACTAAAATCTAAGTATTTCTCCCGAACTATTGTGAGATAATTCTTTGGACTTGGATTCACACTTTGATCATGGTTGCTAGTGATCCATGCATTGGCATAGAACTCTTGAACCATTAAGATTCCGACTTGTTGCATGGGGTTGGTTAGGACTTCCCAATCTCTTCTTCGGATTTCATGTCGGATCTTCGGATACTCATTTTTCTTGAGTTTGAAAGGGACCTCAGGGATCACCTTCTTCTTTGCCACAACATCATAGAAGTGGTCTTGATGGCTTTTGGAGATGAATCTTTCCATCTCCCATGATTCAGAGGTGGAAGCTTTTGTCTTCCCTTTTCCTTTTCTAGAGGATTCTCCGGTCTTAGGTGCCATTGATGGTAATGGAAAAACAAAAAGATTATGCTTTGACCACACCAAACTAAAAATATTGCTCGCCCTCGAGCAAGAGAAGAAAGAAGAGAAGAAGAAGAAGAAGAAAATATGGAGGAGAGTGAGGGAAGGTGTTTCGGTCAAGGTGTAGAAGAGGGGTTTGTGTTGTGTGAAAATGAAGTAGAATGGAAGGGTATATATAGGGAGGGGAGTGGGTGTAGTTTCGGTCATTTAGGGTGGGTTTGAGTGGGAAAGATTTTTGAATTTTGAAGGTGGGTGGGGTTTATGGGAAAGAGTGGATGGATGTGAGTGGTGAAGGGGGTAATTGGGAAGAGAGGTTTGAGGTGATTGGTGAAGGGTTTTTGGGGAAGTGTGTTTATTGGAAAGAGAGAATGAATGTTGAGAAGAGGGGAGAATATGTTAGGTGGGTATCCTGTGGGGTCCACAGATCCTGAGGTGTCAAGGATTTACATCCTTGCACCAATTAGGCATGTAAGATGCCTTTGCACACCATTCTGACATTTAAACGCTGAAGTGATGCACACTCTGGGCGTTCAACGCCCATGTGTAGCATGTTTCTGGCGTTGAACGCCAGTTCCATGCTTGTTACTGGCGTTCAACGCCAGCTTTCCTCAAGGCATATTCTTGGCGTTCAAACGCCAGGATGTTGCTTGTTTTTGGCGTTCAGTGCCAGAAACATGCTCTGTTCTGGCGTTGAACGCCAGCCAGATGCACCTTACTAGCGTTTAAACGCCAGTAAGTCCTTCCTCCAGGGTGTGATTTTTCTTCTGCTATTTTTGATTCTGTTTTTAATTTTAGTATTTTTTTCATGACTCCACATGATCATGAACCTAATAAAAGACAAAATAACAATAAAATAAAATTAAAATTAGATATATAAAAATTGGGTTGCCTCCCAACAAGTGCTTCTTTAGTGAAATTAGCTTGACAGTGGGTTCTCATGGAGCCTCACAGATATTCAGAGCATGATGAGGGCCTCCCAACACCAAACTTAGAGTTTGAATGAGGGGGCTTCTCAACACCAAACTTAGAGTTTGGTTGTGGCCTCCCAACACCAAACTTAGAGTTTGACTGTGGGGGATTTTTTTGACTCTGTAATGAGAGAAGCCTTTCATGCTTCCTCTCCATGGTTGCAGAGGAAGGTCCTTGAGCTTTAAACACAAGGTAGTCCCCATTCAATTGAAGGACTAATTCTCCTCTGCTAACATCAATCACAGCTTCTGCTGTGGCTAGGAAGGGTCTCCCAAGGATGATGCATTCATCTTCTTCCTTCTTAGTATCTAGGATTATGAAATCAGCAGGGATGTAAAGGCCTTCAACCTTTACTAACATGTCCTCTACTAATCCATAAGCTTGTCTTACTGACTTGTCTGCCAATTGAAGTGAGAATAAGGCAGGCTGTACCTCAATGATCCCCAGTTTCTCCATTACAGAGAGTGGCATAAGATTTATGCTTGACCCCAGGTCACACAGAGCCTTGTTAAAGGTCATGGTGCCTATGGTACAGGGTATTAAGAATTTACCAGGATCTTGTCTCTTTTGAGGTAGAGTTTTGTGAATCCATGTATCTAGTTCACTAATGAGCAAGGGGGATTCACCTTCCCAAGTCTCATTACCAAACAACTTGGCATTCAGCTTCATGATAGCTCCTAGATATTGAGCAACTTGCTCTCCAGTTACATCTTCATCCTCTTCTGAGGAGGAATAGTTTTCAGAGCTCATGAATGGCAGAAGGAGATTTAGTGGAATCTCTATGGTCTCTATATGAGCCTCAGATTCCTTTAGGTCCTCAATAGGGAACTCCTTCTTGCTTGAGAGACGTCCCAGGAGGTCTTCCTCACTAGGATTTTTGTCCTTCCTCCTCCCTTGTGCATTCGGCCATATTGATTACATCAATGGCCTTGCACTCTCCTTTTGGATTCTCTTTTGTATTACTTGGGAGAATACTGGGAGGAGTTTCAATGACTTTCTTACTCAGCTGGCCCACTTGTGCCTCCAAATTTCTGATGGAGGACCTTATTTCACTCATGAAACTTAAGGTGGCCTTAGATAGATCAGAGACTATATTTGCTAAGTTAGAGGGGCTCTGTTCAGAATTCTCTGTCTGTTGCTGAGAAGATGATGGAAAAGGCTTGCTATTGCTGAGCCTGTTTCTTCCACCATTATTAAAGCCTTGTTGAGGCTTTTGTTGATCCTTCCATGAGAAATTTGGATGATTTCTCCATAATGAATTATAGGTGTTTCCATAAGGTTCACCCATGTAATTAACCTCTGCCATTACAGGGTTTTCAGGATCATAAGCTTCTTCAAAAGCTGCCTCTTTAGTACTGTTGGATGCATTTTTCCATCCATTCAGACTTTGAGAGATCATGTTGACTTGCTGAGTCAACACTTTGTTCTGAGCCAATATGGCATTCAGAGCATCAATTTCAAGAACTCCCTTCCTTTGAGGCGTCCCACTATTCACGAAATTCCTCTCAGAAGTGTACATGAATTGGTTATATGCAACCATGTCAATAAGTTCTTGAGCTTCTGCAGGTGTTTTATTTAGGTGAATGGATCCACCTGCAGAGTGGTCCAATGACATCTTAGAGAACTCAAACAGAACATAATAGAATATATCTAATATGGTCCATTCTGAAAACATGTCAGAAGGACACTTTTTGGTCATCTACTTGTATCTTTTCCAAGCTTCATAGAGGGATTCACCATCTTTTTGCTTGAAGGTCTGAACATCCACTCTAAGCTTGCTCAGCTTTTGAGGAGGAAAGAATTTATCCAAGAAGGCCGTGACCAGCTTATCCCAGGAGTTCAGGCTATCTTTAGGTTGTGAGTCCAGCCATATTCTCGCTCTGTCTCTTACAGCAAAAGGGAAAAGCATGAGCCTGTAGACTTCAGGATCTACTCCATTTGTCTTAACAGTCTCACAAATCTGCAAGAACTTAGTTAAAAACTGGTAAGGATCTTCAGATGGAATTCCATAAAACTTGCAGTTCTATTGCATTAAAGCAACTAGTTGAGGCTTAAGCTCAAAATTGTTGGCTCCAATGGCAGGAATGGAGATGCTTCTTCCATCAAATTTGGACGTTGGTTTTGTGAAGTCACCAAGCATTCTCCTTGCATTATTGTTGTTGGGTTCGGCTGCCATCTCCTTCTCTTGTTCGAAAATTTCAGAAAGGTTGCCTCTGGATTGTTGTAGTTTAGCTTCTCTTAGTTTCCTCTTCAGAGTCCTTTCAGGTTCTGGATCAGCTTCAACAAGAGTGTTTTTTCCTTGTTCCTGCTCATATAGGGTAGAAGAGAACAAGAAAAAAAAGAGGAATCCTCTATGCCACAGTAAAGAGGATCCTTTGTTGTTAGTAGAAGAAGGAATGGAAGAAGATTGAAGAAGAATGGTTAAGGATAGAGGTAGTGATTTGAGATGAAGAGAGGTGAAGAGAAGTGTTAGTAAATAAATAAATAAATAGAAGAAGGAGAGATAGAGAATTTCGAAAATAATTTTGAAAAAGTGGTTAGTGATTTTCAAAAATTAAAGATAAGATATAATTAAAATTAGAATTTAAAACAATTAAAAAGAATTTTTGAAAAAGAGAGCGGTATTTTCGAAAATTAGAGAGGGATAGGTAGTTAGTTGGTTTTGAAAAAGATAAGAAACAAACAAAAAGTCAAATAGTTAGTTTAAAAAGATATTAAAATCAAATTTGAAAAGATAAGAAGACAAGATAAGATAAGATATTTTGAAATCAAAATTGAAAAAGATAAAATTTTGAAAAAGATTTGATAAAAAGATAAGATAGATAAGATATGGTTGAAAAAGATTTAATTTTAAAATTAAAATTAATTACTTAACTAACAAGAAACTTAAAAGGATAAGATTCTAGATTTTAAAGATTGAACCTTTCTTAACAAGAAAGTAACAAACTTCAAATTTTTGAATCAATCATATTACTTGTTAGTGTAATTTCGAAAAAAAGATAAGAAAAAGATTTTGAAAAATTTTGAAAAATATTTTTTTTGAAAATTTTCGAAAAACAAAGATAAAGTTGAAAAGATATGATTTTTGAAAAAGATTTTGAAAAGATAAGATTTTTAAAATTGAAAATTTGACTTGACTTGTAAGAAACAACTAATTTTAAAATTTTTTGACTAAGTCAACTCAAATTTTCGAAAATTTGGAGAAAAATAAAGAAAATATATTTTTTTGATTTTTGAATTTTTAACGATGAGAGAGAAAAATTAAAAACGTCATTTTTGTGTTTTTCTCTTTTCTTTATGGATCAAAACAAAGAATGCATGCAAGAACACTATGAATGTCAAGATGAACACCAAGAACACTATGAAGATCATGATGAACATCAAGAACATAATTTTGAAAGATTTTTGATGCAAAGAAAACATGCAAGACACCAAACTTAGAAATCTTTAATGCATGGACTCTAACAAACAAAAAATGCATATGAAAAACAACAAACAACACAAAACAAGAAAACATCAAGATCAAACAAGATGACTTGTCAAGAACAACTTGAAGATCATGAAGAACACCATGAATGCATGAATTTTCGAAAAATGCAAGAAAAAATTTTTAAAGCATGCAATTGACACCAAACTTAAAAGTTGACTCAAGACTTGAACAAGAAACACAAAATATTTTTTATTTTTATGATTTTATGATTTTTTTGTATTTTTATTATTTTTTTTCGAAAATTATATTTTAAGAAAACGACAATAAAGAAAAATTTTTGAAAGATTTTTGAAAACTTTTTTTGAAAAGAAAATAAAAAGAAAATTACCTAATCTGAGCAACAAGATGAACCGTCAGTTGTCCATACTCGAACATTCCCCGACAACGGCGCCAGAAACTTGATGGACGAAATTGTGATTCGTACTCTTTGTACTTGTATGAAATTTAATTCGAGATAATAGCTCTTTACTATGTGTGGTCACAACTCCGTTCAACTAACCAGCAAGTGTACTGGGTCGTCCAAGTAATAAACCTTACGTGAGTAAGGGTCGATCCCACAGAGATTGTTGGTATGAAGCAAGCTATGGTCATCTTGTAAATCTCAGTCAGGCGGATTTAAATAAATTATGGAATTTGGAAAATCAAATAATAGTAAATAAACATAAAATAAAGATAAAATTACTCATGTATTTCCATGATGGGAATTTCAGATAGGTGTATGGAGATGCTGTGCTCCTCTTGAATCTCTGCTTTCCTACTGCTTCATCCAATCCTTCTTACTCCTTTCCATGGCAAGCTGTATGTAGGGCATCATCGTTGTCAATGGCTACATCCCATCCTCTCAGTGAAAAAGGTCCAAATGCTCTGTCACAGCACGGCTAATCATCTGTCGGTTCTCAATCAGGTTGGAATAGAATCCCTTGATTCTTTTGCGTCTGTCACTAACGCCTAGCCTTCAGAAGTTTGAAGCTCATCACAGTCATTCAATTCCGGAATCCTACTTGGAATACCACAGACAAGGTTAGACCTTCCGGATTCCCATGAATGCCGCCATCAATTCTAGCTTATACCACGAAGATTCTGTTTAAGGAATCCAAGAGATATGCGCCCGGTCTAGGGTAGAACGGAAGTGGTTGTCAATCACGCGCGTTCATAGGTGAGAATGATAATGAGTGTCACGGATCATCACATTCATGAAGTTGAAGTGCAACAAATATCTTAGAATAGGAATAATTCGAATTGGATAGAAAATAATAGTAATTGCATTGAAGCTTGAGGTACAGCAGAGCTCCACACCCTTAATCTATGGTGTGTAGAAACTCCACCGTTGAAAATACATAAGTGAAAGGTTCAGGCATGGCCAAATAAGCAGCCCCCAAAAACATGATCAATAGTCTCCTCAGATAAAGAATAAAATAAAACTGAGACCAAAGATGTCTAATACAATAGTAAATTATTCTATTTATACTAGACTAGCTACTAGGGTTTACATGAGTAAGTAATTGATGCATAAATCCACTTTCGGGGCCCACTTGGTGTGTGTTTGGGCTGAGCTTGATCTATCCACGAGCTGAGGCTTCTTTTGGAGTTGAACGCCAAGTTGTAACGTGTTTTGGGCGTTCAACTCCGGGTCGTGACGTGTTTCTGGCGTTTTACTCCAGACAGCAACATGGAACTGGCGTTGAGCGCCAGTTTACGTCGTCAATTCCCAAATAAAGTATAGACTATTATATATTGCTGGAAAGATCTGAATGTCTACTTTCCAACGCCGTTAAGAGCGTGCCATTTGGAGTTTTGTAGCTCCAGAAAATCCATTTTAAGTGCAGGGAGGTCAGATTCCAACAGCATCAGCAGTCCTTTGTCAGCCTCCTATCAGAGTTTTGCTCAAGTTCTTCAATTTCAGCTAGAAATTACCTGAAATCACAGAAAAACACACAAACTCATAGTAAAGTCCAAAAATGTGAATTTAACATAAAAACTGATGAAAACATCCCTAAAAGTAGCTTGAACTTACTAAAAACTACCTAAAAACAATGCCAAAAAGCGTATAAATTATCCGCTCATCAGGATCCCAAACTCTACTTTGACACCCGTGTTTGTCTTGATATGCATTTTTCCAGTCAGGTGGTGAGTAATCTGAATTCTCACTGCAGTGACCAAATAGCTTCTGAGATCCTTGCAATTGAGCTTGACACCAATCCTTGCGCCTCAAATTGAAGTGTGAAACCTCATTGGATTTTGCATACCAGCGCTGAGTGCGAGTCATTTCCCTTTTGTTCTTTAAGCCGCAAAGAGCTCTAAGCTGGCTATCTGTTTCAAGTAACCCATATTCAAGTGGAAAATTGAAGAGAAAGGTCAAGGATTTTACCCACCTGAAGTTTGTGTTGGGTGGTAATGGCCTAGGGATCACTGTTTTTAGTGGTTCTGCAAGTTCTACTCCCTTGTTGTCTTCTGTGACTTCCTCCACTTCTTGGAAAACTTTTTCCATTTCAACCATGTCTTGATCAAAGTCTTCCATATCTTCCTCATCATCACTCGTGTCATAAGTTGGAGGTTGAGAAAAATCTACCGTAGCATAATCTTCGTATTCACTCGGGGAAGATTCTTCTGTCTCAAAGAATTCACTTGCAGATGCAGGTTCATTACCAAGAGAACTTGACTTGCGATCATCATCATCAAGGAAATATGTGTCATGGATTATTCCGTCCAATTCCTCATAAGGTAGCTGCTTTGGGGGTTATGCACTATCCTCCTTAGCATCAATTGTAACGTCTTCGACGGAATTCTCCACAACTATGGATTCTGGCGGAGGTTCGGCATCTCCTAAATCTTCAACCAACTCTTCTTCTTCTATGGTGACTGCTTCCTCTACTTGTTCTAGTACGAAGTTATGCTCTATACTGTCCATTGTAGTTTCTCGTGTCTTCTTCACGCTACATTCTTTATTAGATTCTCCACATGAAGCCATGGGAGTTTGTTGAGTATCCGAACGTCTGGAAGATAATTGATTTATTGCTTGCTCCAGTTGATGAAGGGTTGTATGAAATTGGTCTATTGATTCTTCGAAGCAAACCTGTGATTCTTGACTTGATGGATATGGACATGGTGCATAGGGTGGTGGTGGTTCTTGGGAGTAATTGGATTGGCGTTGGGGTGGAAAAGGATCATGCAGTGGCGAATGGTGAAAAGAAGCTTGTGAGTGTGATGGTTCGAAGCTATATTGAAAGGATGGTCTTTGAGCATAGGGTGGGGCTTGTTGGTAGCTATAAGGGGATCCACCAAATCTATCAGTTGGTATGCATTGCAGAATGGTCTCTGTCTAAGATATCTTGGAAGGTGTTGTTACCTCAAGGGTTGATCATGTCCTCTTGGCTCCATCCATCTTTGATTACTTAGACCGTGGTGCATATACTTGTTATAGCTTCCATTCCTTTCAACAAAATTAGAACCAAACTCAAAGTGAGAGGGGTGAGAATTCATAGTAGTTATCAGAAATGAGAAGGGAAAATAAAAACAAATAAACAAGTAAAAGAAAAATATTTACAATAACCAATAATAAGGCACACGTTTGCAATTCCCTGGCAACGGCACCATTTTGAAGAGAAGAACTTTTGCGTGGTCTAGAATTTTGCAGAATAAATCCTCGTTGCAAGTATAGCTTTTAAACCAACAAAAGTCCTTTCTTACAAACGATTTGGTTGTCACAAGTAACAAACGCCTAAATAAATTGATAACCAAAGTATTCAAAACTTGGGTCGTCTTCTCAAGGAATTGTAGGGAGTATGTTCTTATTATTGGTTATGAGTCTTGTAAATTGGGGGTTTTGAAAGTAAGGAAGAAGTATGTTAAATGACAAGTAAAATAAATAAATACCTGTAAAATAAACTCTTGGCAAGATATGAGAAATTGGAAGTCCTATCCTAGTTATCCTTATCGATGGTGATGAGAATTGAGTTTTAATCCCACTTAGTTAACCTTTTACTAAAGCAAAAAGGAAAGTCAAGTGGACTAATTAGTTTGATCCTCATGTCCTAGTCAATTCCGAAGAAAGGACTAGAGTTATTGGAATTCAATTCAATTAGCTAAAATAGCAATTATCAATCACGATGAGTTTGATAACTTAAGAGTCTCCAATTAATCAATTAAAGCCAAAGAATATAAAAAGCTAAATAAAAATCATAAATCTGGAACACATCAAACTACGTTTAAACATAAATTCAAATCTAACGTGGAAAGATTTATAAGCTAAATTGAAAAGATAAATATCAATTAAAGTAATAAATTTAGAGTGGAAAATAAATTGAAAGAACATTGAACCTGTAATGAAGAAGTAATATTCCTAATTTCTAAAAATCCTAATCCTAAATCCTAAGAGAGAGGAGAGAACCTCTCTCTCTCTAAAAACTACATCTATACTATGAAGAGTGAATTATGAGTCGATATCCCGTCATCTCTTGAGTCTCTGCATGTTCCCTGACTTTAATCTATGTTTCTGGGCTGAAAACTGGGTTGAAACATGGCCCAGAATCTGTGCCAGTGACTTTTGTAATTCTGCAGATCACGCACGTCACGCATTCATGTCGTCAGCGCGTTTGTATCGCTCAGCATTTCTCGTACTACGCATGTGCATCATACACACATCCGCGTTGTTCGTGCAGCTTCCAATCCGCGCGGTCGCGTCAGGCACGCGAGGGTGTCAGGCACGTGAGCGCGTCACTGTGATTTCTTCCATTTCACGCGGTCGCATGAGCCATGTGACCGCGTGACTTCTCGCTGGTCATCTCCTCAATCCTTGTGTTCCTTCCATTTTTGCATGCTTCCTCTTCATTCCTTACGCCATTCCTGCCCTATGAAGACTGAAACACTTAACACACAGATCACGGCATCGAATGGTACGAAGGAAGATAAAAATATACAACTAAAAGATCTTTAGGAAGCAAGTTTTCAATCATAGAACAATTAGTGAAGGAATTGTAAAATCATGCAAATCATAGGAATAAGTGGGCAAAGACTTGATAAAAATCACTCAAATTAGCACAAGATAAACCATAAATAGTGGTTTATCACTCAATCTCTCAGATCTTGATCAATAGACAATTCCTTGGTCTAATTGCTCATGAAGAGAGATATGCTTGGTCCATGATTATACCACACACCCTTGTAGGTCCAGGTAGAGGGGGGATTATATGTCACGTATCCCGTCACCAAAATCCAGAATCTATTCATGTGTGAGAAGGGATTTCAAGCATGGTTTCATGTTTCCTTTCCCAAGGTTCCCATGAAACCCAATTGCATTCAATCTCTTTCCCAAGATAATTGAACACTAAGCATTGAGAACGAAATTCTTTCTAGCAAATCAAGAGAAGATGAAGAGAATAAGAATTTCACTATTATCAATCCATTAGGTACAACAGAGCTCCCTCTCTCAATGAGAGGGAAGTTAGCTACTAATAGCTTGAAAAGTACTCAAAAGTGGAGTGTAAAAGTGGATCTAGAACTAACTGCTTGACCCCTCTTTAATACTCTTTGGAGGTATTTATACTACTGGTGGATGAAATTGTGATCATTAACAATGGCTCCAAAGACTTGGTGCTCTCAAACATAAATCACACTTTGTCGCAACTCCGCACAACTAACCAGCAAGTGTACTAGGTCGTCCAAGTAATACCTTACGTGAGTAAGGGTCGATCCCACAGAGATTGTTGGTATGAAGCAAGCTATGGTCATCTTGTAAATCCCAGTCAGGCGGATTCAACTATATTAAGAGATTATTGGATTTTCGAATAATAATAATAAATTAAATAGAAAATAGTTACTCATATAATTCAATGGTAGGAATTTCAGACAAGCGCATGGAGCTGCTTGTGCCTTCTGAATCTCTGTTTTCCTACAGCTTTTCTTCAATCCTCCTTACTCCTTTCCATGGCAAGCTGCATGTAGGGCATCGCCGTTGTCATTGGCTACATCCCATCCTCTCAGTGAAAATGGTCCAAATGCTCTGTCATAGCACGGCTAATCATCTGTCGGTTCTCGATCATGTTGGAATAGAATCCCTTGATTCTTTTGCGTTTGTCATCACGCGCAACAATCGCGAGTTTGAAGCTCGTCACAGTCATTCAATCCTGGAATCCTACTCGGAATACCACAGATAAGGTTAGACTTTCCGGATTCCCATGAATGCCGCCATCAATTCTAGCTTATACCATGAAGATTCTGATTAAGGAATCCAAGAGATATGTGCCCGGTCTAAGGTAGAACGGAAGTGGTTGTCAGTCACGCGTTCATAGGTGAGAATGATGATGAGTGTCACGGATCATCACATTCATCATGTTGAAGTGCAACGAATATCTTAGAATAAGAACAAGCAGAATTGAATAGAAAATAGAAGTACTTGCATTAAAACTCGAGGTACAGCAAAGCTCCACATCTTTAATCTATGGTGTGTAGAAACTCCACCGTTGAAAATACATAAGTGATGAAGGTCCAGGAATGGCCGAATGGCCAGCCCCCATAAATGTGATCAATAGTCTCCTAAGATGAATAATAAAATAAAACTGAGACCAAAGATGTAACGTGGTCAAAAGACGTCTAATACACTAGTAAAAAGTTCTATTTATACTAAACTAGCTACTAGGGTTTACAGAAGTAAGTAATTGATGCATAAATCCACTTTCGGGGCCCACTTCGTGTGTGCTTGGGCTGAGCTTGATCTATCCACGAGCTGAGGCTTCTCTTGGGGTTGAACGCCAAGTTGTAACGTGTTTTGGGAGTTCAACTCTGGTTCGTCACGTGTTTCTAGCGTTTGACTCCAGAATGCAGCATGGAACTGGCGTTGAGCGCCAGTTTACGTCGTCTAATTACGAATAAAGTATATACTATTATATATTTTTGGAAAGCTCTGGATGTCAACTTTTCAACACCGTTGAGAGAGCGCCATTTGGTGTTTTGTAGCTCTAAAAAATCCATTTTGAGTGCAGGGAGGTCAGATTCCAACAGCATCAGCAGTCCTTTGTCAGCCTCCTATCAGAGTTTTGCTCAGGTCCCTCAATTTCAGCCAAAAAATACCTGAAATCACAGAAAAATACACAAACTCATAGTAAAGTCCAGAAATGTGAATTTAGCATAAAAACTAAAGAAAACATCCCTAAAAGTAACTAGATCATACTAAAAACTACCTAAAAACAATGCCAAAAAGCGTATAAATTATCCGCTCATCACAACACCAAACTTAAATTGTTGCTTGTCCCCAAGCAACTGAAGATCAATTAGGATAAAAAGAAGAGAATATACTATAAATCCCAAAATATCAATGAATATTAATTCTAATTAGATGAGCGGGACTTGTAGCTTTTTGCTTCTAAACAGTTTTGGCTTCTCACTTTTTCCTTTGAAGTTTAGAATGATTGGCTTCTATAGGAACTTAGAATTTCAGATAGTGTTATTGATTCTCCTAGTTAAGTTTGTTGATTCTTGAACACAGCTACTTTTATGAGTCTTGGCCGTGGCCCTAAGCATTTTGTTTTCCAGTATTACCACCGGATACATAAATGCCACAGACACATAACTGGGTGAACTTTTTCAGATTGTGACTCAGCTTTGCTAAAGTCCCCAGTTAGAGGTGTCCAGAGCTCTTAAGCACACTCTTTTTGCTTTGGATCACGACTTTAACCACTCAGTCTCAAACTTTTCACTTGGACCTGCATGCCACAAGCTCATGGTTAGGGACAGCTTGATTTAGCCGCTTAGGCCTAGATTTTATTTCCTTGGGCCCTCCTATCCATTGATGCTCAAAGCCTTGGATCCTTTTTACCCTTGCCTTTTGGTTTTAAGGGCTATTGGCTTTTTCTGCTTGCTTTTTTCTTTTTCTTTCTATTTGTTTTTCGCCACTTTTTTTTCGCAAGCTTTTGCTATTCACTACTTTTTCTTGCTTCAAGAATCAATTTTATGATTTTTCAGATTATCAATAACATTTCTCTTTTTCATCATTCTTTCAAGAGCCAACAATTTTAACATTCATAAACAACAAGATAAAAAATATGCACTGTTTAAGCATTCATTCAGAAAACAAAAAGTATTGTCACCACATCAATATATTTAAACTAAATTCAAGGATAATTTCGAAATTCATGTGCTTCTTGTTCTTTTGAATTAAAAACATTTTTCATTTAAGAGAGATGAAGGATTTATGGAATTTATTCATAGCTTTAAGGCATAGTTACTACATACTAATGATCATGAAGTAGAGACACAAAACATAAATAAAAATGAAAAACAAAAAAAATAAGAACAGGGAATGAATCCACCTTAGTGGTGTCTTCTTCTTTAAGGACCAATGATGTCCTTAAGCTCTTCTATGTCCCTTCCTTGCCTTTGTTGCTCCTCCTTCATTGCTCTTTGATCTTCTCTAATTTCGTGGAGAATGATAGAGTGCTCTTGATGTTCCACCCTTAATTGATCCACATTGTAACTCAAATCTTCTAAAGAAGTGTTGAATTGTTTCCAATAGTTGTTGGGAGGAAAGTGCATCCCTTGAGGCATCTTCGGGATTTCTTGGTGGTGAGCTTCCTCATGCGTCTCTTGGGTTCCATGAGTGGGATCTCTTGTTTGCTCTATCATTTTCTTAGTGATGGGCTTGTCCTCCTCAATGAGGATGTCTCCTTCTATGATAACTCCAGCTGAGTAACATAGATGGCAAATAAGATGAGGAAAAGCTAGCCTTGCCAAAGTAGAGGACTTATCGGCTATTTTGTAGAATTCATGGGAGATGACTTCATGAACTTATACTTCCTCTCCATTCATGACGCTATGAATCATGTTGGCCTGATCCACAGTAACTTCAGATCGGTTGCTAGTGGGGATGAGGGAGTGTTGGATGAACTCCAACCATCCTCTAGCCACAGGCTTGAGGTCCAGTCTTCTTAGTTGAACTGGCTTGCCTTTGGAATCTCTTTTCCATTGAGCTCCTTCCACACATATGTCCATAAGGAATTGGTCCAACCTTTGATTAAAGTTGGCCCTTCTAGTGTAGGGGCGTGCATCTCCTTGCATCATGGGCAAGTTGAACGCCAACCTCACACTTTCCAGACTAAAATCTAAGTATTTCCCCCGAACCATTGTAAGATAATTCTTTGGGTTCGGGTTCTTACTTTGATCATGGTTCCTAGTGATCCATGCATTGGCATAGAACTCTTGAACCATTAAGATTCCAACTTGTTGGATGGGTTTGGTTAGAACTTCCCAATCTCTTCTTTGGATCTCATGTCGGATTTCCGGATACTCATTTTTCTTGAGCATGAAAGGGACCTTAGGGATCACCTTCTTCTTGGCCACAACATCATAGAAGTGGTCTTGATGGGCTTTGGAGATGAATCTTTCCATCTCCCATGACTCGGAGGTGGAAGCTTTTGTCTTCCCTTTCCCTTTTCTAGAGATTTCTCCAGCCTTAGGTGCCATCAATGCTTATGGAAAAACAAAAAAGCTATGCTTTTACCACACCAAACTTAAAATATTGCTCGTCCTCGAGCAAGATATGAAAGAAGAGAAAAAGAAGAAGAAAATATGGAGGAGAGGGGGAGAGGTGTATTCGGCCAAGAAGGAGAAGAGAGTATTGTGTTGTGTGAAAATGAAGAAGAATGGAGGGGTTTATATAGTGAGGGGAGAGGGAGTAGGTTCGGCCATTTAGGGTGGGTTTGGGTGGGAAAGAAATTTGAATTTTGAAGGTAGGTGGGGTTTATGGGGAAGAGTGGACGGATGTGAGTGGTGAAGGGGCTAATTGGGAAGAGAGATTGAGGTGATTGGTGAAGGGTTTTTGGGAAAGTGTGTTATAGGATTATTAGGAGGTAAGGTGAGAATATGGTAGGTGGGGATCCTGTGCGGTTCACAGATCATGCGATGATCCTGTGGGGTCCACAGATCTTGAGGTGTCAAGGATTTACATCCCTGCACCAATTAGGCATGTAAAATGCCTTTCCATGCAATTTTGGCGTTTAAACGCCAAAGTGATGCATGTTCTGGGCGTTCAACACCCATGTGCAGCATGTTTCTGGCGTTGAACACTAGTTCGATGCTTGTTTCTAGCGTTCAACGCCAGCTCTCCCCAGGGTGCATTCTTGACGTTTGAACGTCGGGATGTTGCTTGTTTCTAGCGTTCAACGCCAGATCCATGCTCTGTTCTGGCGTTGAACGCCGGCCAGATGCTCATTACTAGTGTTTAAACGCCAGTAAGTCCTTCCTCCAGGGTGTGATTTTTCTTCTGCTATTTTTGATTCTATTTTTAATTTTAATATTTTTTTTGTGACTCCACATGATCATGAACCTAATAAAACATAAAGGAACAATGAAAATAAAATAAAATTAAATAAATAAAAATTGGGTTGCATCCCAACAAGCGCTTCTTTAATGTCACTAGCTTGACAATGGCTCTCATGGAGCCTCACAGATGTTTAGAGCATGATGAGGGCCTCTGATGAGCGGATAATTTATACGCTTTTTGGCATTGTTTTTAGTATGTTTTTAGTATGTTTTAGTTAGGTTTTAGTATATTTTTATTAGTTTTTAGTTAAAATTCACTCTTCTGGACTTTACTAGTAGTTTGATTTCAGGTATTTTCTGGCTGAAATTGAGGGACCTGAGCAAAAATCTGATTCAGAGGCTTAAAAGGACTGCAGATGCTGTTGGATTCTGACCTCCCTGCACTCGAAGTGGATTTTCTGGAGCTACAGAAGCCCAATTGGCGCGCTCTTAACGGCGTTGGAAATTAGACATCCTGGGCTTTCCAGAAATATATAATAGTCTACACTTTACCCGAGATTTGATGGCCCAAACTGGCGTTCCAAATCAGCTCAAAACTGCCCGGCGTTAAACGCCGGAACTGGCACAAGAATGGGAGTTAAACGCCCAAACTGGCACAAAAGCTGGCGTTTAACTCCAAGAGAAGTCTCTACACGAAAATGCTTCAATGCTCAGCCCAAGCACACACCAAGTGGGCCCGGAAGTGGATTTTTATATAATTTACTCATTTCTGTCAACCCTAGGCTACTAGTTCTCTACAAATAGGACCTTTTACTATTGTATTATCATCTTTTGATCACTTTAGATCTTAGATAAGATCTTGGTTCTTCTGGTTCCCTCTCTGGGGCCGAAGCCAATGATCACTTTTGTTCTTATGTATTTTCAATGGTGGAGTTTCTACACACCATAGATTAAGGCGTGGAGCTTTGTTGTACCTCGAGTATTAATGCAATTACTATTGTTCTTCTATTCAATTCAGCTTGTTCTTGTTCTAAGATATTCATTTGCACCCAAGAACATGATGAATGTGATGATTATGTGACACTCATCATCATTCTCACTTATGAATGAGTGCCTGACAACCACTTCTGTTCTACAAGCAAACAAGGCTTGAATGTTTATCTCTTGGATCCCTTAATCGGAATCTTCGTGGTATAAGCTAGAATTGATGGCGGCATTCATAGAATCCGGAAGGTCAAAACCTTGTCTGTGGTATTCTAAGTAGGATTCAATGATTGAATGACTGTGACGAGCTTCAAACTCGCGATTGTGGGGCGTTAGTGACAAACACAAAAGAATCACTGGATTCTATTCCGACATGATCGAGAACCGACAGCTGAATAGCCGTGCCGTGACAGGGTGCGTTGAACATTTTCACTGAGAGGATGGGAGGTAGCCACTGACAATGGTGAAACCCTACATACAGCTTGCCATGGAAAGGAGTAAGAAGGATTGGATGAAGACAGTAGGGAAGCAGAGAGACGGAAGGGACAAAGCATCTCCATACGCTTATTTGAAATTCTCACCAATGAATTACATAAGTATCTCTATCTTTATCTTTATATTTTATTCATACATCATCCATAACCATTTGAGTTTGCCTGACTAAGATTTACAAGGTGACCATAGCTTGCTTCATACCAACAATCTCCGTGGGATCGACCCTTACTCGCGTAAGGTTTATTACTTGGACGACCCAGTACACTTGCTGGTTAGTTGTGCGAAGTTGTGATAAAGAGTTGGGATTGCAATTGTGCGTATCATGTTGATGGCGCCATTGATGATGACAATTTCGTGCACCAGCCTCCCAACACCAAACTTAGAGTTTGAATGTGGGGGCTTCTCAACACCAAACTTAGAGTTTGGTTGTGGCCTCCCAACACCAAACTTAGAGTTTGATTGTGGCGGCTTTGTTTGACTCTGTATTGAGAGAAGCTTACTGTGCCTCTTTTCCATGTTTACAGAAGAACACCCTTGGGTCTTAAACACAAGGTAGTCCCCATTCAATTGAAGGACTAACTCTCCTCTGTCAACATCAATCACAGCTCCTGCTGTGGCTAGGAAAGGTCTTCCAAGGATAACGCATTCATCCTCCTCCTTCCTAGTGTCTAAGATTATGAAATCAGCAGGGATGTAAAGGCCTTCAACCTTCGCTAACACGTCTTCTACCAATCCATAAGCTTGTTTTACTGACTTGTCTGCCATTTGTAATGAGAATATGGTAGGTTGTACCTCAATGATCCCTAGTTTCTCCATTACAGAGAGTGGCATAAGATTTATGCTTGACCCCAGGTCACATAGAGCTTTGTTAAAGGTCATGGTGCCTATGGTACAGGGTATTAAGAATTTGCCAGGATCTTGTCTCTTTTGAGGTAATGTTTGCTAAACCCATGTATCTAGTTCACTAATGAGCAAGGGAGGTTCACCTTCCCAAGTCTCACTACCAAACAACTTGGCATTCAGCTTCATGATAGCTCCTAAATATTGAGCAACTTGCTCTCCAGTTACATCTTCATCCTCTTCAGAGGAAGAATAGTCTTCAGAGCTCATGAATGGTAGAAGGAGGTTTAATGGAATCTCTATGGTCTCTATATGAGCCTCAGATTCCTTTAGCTCATCAATAGGGGACTCCTTCTTGCTCAGAGGACGTCCCAGGAGGTCTTCCTCACTAGGATTTTTGTCCTTTCCTCCCTCTCTGCATTCGGCCATATTGACTATATCAATGGCCTTGCACCCTCTCTTTGGATTCTTTTCTGTATTGCTTGGGAGAGTACTAGGAGGAGTTTCAGTTACTTTCTTACTCAGCTGGCCCACTTATGCCTCCAAATTTCTGATGGAGGACCTTATTTCACTCATGAAACTTAAAGTGGCCTTAGACAGATCAGAGACTATATTTGCTAAATTAGAGGTATTCTGTTCATTATTCTCTGTCTGTTGCTGAGAAGATGATGGATAAGGCTTGATATTGCTGAGCCTATTTCTTCCACCATTATAAAAGCCTTGTTGAGGCTTTTGTTGATCCTTCCATGAGAAATTTGGATGATTTCTCCATGATAAAGTATAGGTGTTTCCATAAGGTTCACCCATGTAATTTACCTCTGCCATTGTAGGGTTCTCATGATCATAAGCTTCTTCTTCAGAAGATGCCTCTTTAATACTGTTGGATGCATTTTGCCATCCATTCAGACTTTGAGAAATCATGTTGACTTGCTGAGTCAACACTTTGTTATGAGCCAATATGGCATTCAGAGCATCAATTTCAAAAACTCCCTTCCTCTGAGGCGTCCCATTATTCACGGAATTCCTCTCAGAAGTGTACATGAATTGGTTATTTGCAACCATGTCAATAAGTTCTTGAGCTTCTACAGGCTTTTTCTTTAGGTAAATGGATCCACCTACAGAATGGTCCAATGACATTTTGGAAAACTCAGATAGACCATAATAGAATATATCTAATATGGTCCATTCTGAAAACATGTCAAAAGGACACTTTTTGGTCATCTGCTTGTATCTTTCCCAAGCTTCATAGAGGGATTCACCATCTTTCTGCTTGAAGGTCTGAACATCCACTCTAAGCTTGCTCAGCTTTTGAGGAAGAAAGAATTTATCCAAGAAGGTCATGACCAGCTAATCCCAGGAGTCCACGCTATCTTTAGGTTGTGAGTCCAACCATGTTCTAGCTCTGTCTCTTACAGCAAAAGGGAAAAGCATGAGCCTGTAGACTTCAAGATCTACTCCATTTGTCTTAACAGTCTCACAAATCTGCAAGGACTCAGTTAAAAACTGGTAAGGATCTTCAGAAGGAAGTCCATAAAACTTGCAGTTCTGTTGCATTAAAGCAACTAATTGAGGTTTCAGCTCAAAATTGTTTGCTCCAATGGCAGGAATTGAGATGCTTCTTCCATCAAACTTGGACGTGGGTTTAGTAAAATCACCAACCATACTCCTTGCATTATTGTTGTTGGGTTCGGCTGCCATCTCCTTCTCTTGTTTGAAAATTTCAGAAAGGTTGCCTCTGAATTGTTGTAATTTAGCTTCTCTTAGTTTCCTCTTCAGAGTCCTTTCAGGTTCAGGATCAGCTTCAACAAGAGTGTTTTTTTCCTTGTTTCTGCTCATATGAAAGAGAATAGAAAAAGAAAAGGAAGAGGAGTCCTCTATGTCACAGTAAAGAGGATCCTTATTATTAGTGGAAGAAGAAAGAGGATAAGGATTAAGAAGAAGGAATAATACAAACACAAGGGTAAGGATAAAGGAAGTGATTGGAGATAAAGAGAGATGAAGAGAAGTGTTAGTGATTAAATAAATAAATAGAAGAAGATGAGAGAGAGAATTCGAAAATTAATTTTGAAAATGAGTTAGTGATTTTCGAAAATTAAAGATGAGATAGAATTAAAATTAAAATTTAAAACAATTAGTTAATTAAAAAGAATTTTTTTTGAAAAAGGGATGAGATATTTTCAAAAAGTAGAGAGGGAAAAATAGTTAGGTGGTTTTGAAAAAGATAAGAAACAAACAAAAAGTCAAATAGTTAGTTGAAAAAGAATTGAAAATCAAATTTGAAAAGATAAGATGAGAAGAAGTTAGAAAAGATATTTTAAAATCAAATTTTTGAAAAAGATATGATATAAAAGATATGATTACAAAGATATGGTTAGAAAAGATTTAATTTTTAAAATTAAAATTAATTACATAACTAACAAGAAACTAAAAAGATAAGATTCTAAAATTTAAAGATTAAACCTTTCTTAACAAGAAAGTAACAAACTTCAAATTTTTTAATCAATCATATTAATTGTTAGCATATTTTTTGAAAATAAAGATAAAATCAAGAAAAAGATTTTTGAAAAATATTTTAAAGAATTTTCAAAAATTAATAAGAAAAATGAAAAAGATTTAATTTTTGAAAAAGTTTTAAAAAGATAAGATTTTTAAAATTGAAAATTTGACTTGACTTATAAGAAACAACTAATTTTAAAAAATTTTGACTAAGTCAACTCAATTTTTCGAAAATTATGAGAAAATTAAGGAAAAGATATACATTTTTTATTTTTGAATTTTTAATGATGAGAGAGAAAAACACAAATATGACCCAAAACATAAAAATTTTGGATCAAAACACAAGATGCATGCAAGAACACTATGAATGTCAAGATGAACACCAAGAACACTTTGAAGATCATGATGAATATCCAGAACATATTTTTGAAAAATTTTTGATGCAAAGAAAACATGCAAGACACCAAACTTAGAATTCTTTAATGCTTGGACTCTAACAAACAAAAAATGCATATGAAAAACAACAAAAGATGCAAAACAAGAAAACATCAAGATCAAACAAGAAGACTTACCAAGAACAACTTGAAGATCATGAAGAACACTATGAATGCATGAATTTTTGAAAAATGCAAGAGATTTTTAAAGCATGCAATTGACACAGAACTTAAAAATTGACTCAAAACTTAAACGAAAAACACAAAATATTTTTTATTTTTATGATTTTATGATTTTTTTGTGTGTATTTTATTTTATTTTTTTCGAAAATAATTATTGGGAAAAACGAAAACAAAGAAAAATTTTGAAAAATTTTTGAAAACTTTTTTTTGAAAAGAAAATTACCTAATCTGAGCAACAAGATGAACCGTTAGTTGTCCAAACTCGAACAATCCCCGGAAACGACGCCAAAAACTTGGTGGACGAAATTGTGATCATTAACAATGGCTCCAAAGACTTTGTCACACTTTGTCACAACTCCGCACAACTAACCAGCAAGTGTACTGGGTCGTCCAAGTAATACCTTACGTGAGTAAGGGTCGATCCCACAGAGATTGTTGGTATGAAGCAAGCTATGGTCATCTTGTAAATCCCAGTCAGGCGGATTCAACTATATTAAGAGATTATTGGATTTTCGAATAATAATAATAAACTAAATAGAAAATAGTTACTCATATAATTCAATGGTGGGAATTTCAGACAAGCGCATGGAGCTGCTTGTGCCTTCCAAATCTCTATTTTCCTACTGCTTTCCTTCAATCCTCCTTACTCCTTTCCATGGCAAGCTGTATGTAGGGCATCACCATTGTCAATGGCTACATCCCATCCTCTCAGTGAAAATGGTCCAAATGCTCTGTCACAGCACGGCTAATCATCTGTCGGTTCTCGATCATGTTGGAATAGAATCCCTTGATTCTTTTGCGTTTGTCATCACGCCCAACAATCGCGAGTTTGAAGCTCGTCACAGTCATTCAATCCTGGAATCCTACTCGGAATACCACTGACAAGGTTAGACTTTCTGGATTCCCATGAATGCCGCCATCAATTCTAGCTTATACCACGAAGATTCTGATTAAGGAATCCAAGAGATATGCGCCCAGTCTAAGGTAGAACGGAAGTGGTTGTCAGTCACGCGTTCATATGTGAGAATGATGATGAGTGTCACAGATCATCACATTCATCATGTTGAACTGCAACGAATATCTTAGAATAAGAACAAGCGGAATTGAATAGAAAATAGAAGTACTTGCAATGAAAGCCCAAAGGTACAGTAGAGCTCCTCACCCTTAATCTATAGTGTGTAGAAACTTCACCGTTCAAAATACATAAGTGATGAAGGTCCAGGCATGGCCGAATGGCCAGCCGCCATAAACGTGATCAATAGTCTCCTAAGATGAATAATAAAATAAAACTGAGACCAAAGATGTAACGTGGTCAAAAGACGTATAATACACTAGTAAAAAGTTCTATTTATACTAAACTAGCTACTAGGGTTTACAAAAGTAAGTAATTGATGCATAAATCCACTTCCGGGGCCCACTTGGTGTGTGCTTGGGCTGAGCTTGATCTATCCACGAGCTGAGGCTTCTCTTGGAGTTGAACGCCAAGTTGTAACGTGTTTTGGGCGTTCAACTCTGGTTCGTGATGTGTTTCTGGCATTTGACTCCAGAATGTAGCATGGAACTGGCGTTGAGCACCAATTTACGTCATCTAATTACGAATAAAGTATGAACTCTTATATATTGCTGGAAATCTCTGGATGTCTACTTTCCAATGCCGTTGAGAGCGCGGCATTTGGATTTTTGTAGCTCCATAAAATCCATTTTGAGTGCAGGGAGGTCAGATTCCAACAGCATCAACAGTCCTTTGTCAGCCTCCTATCAGAGTTTTGCTCAGGTCCCTCAATTTCAGCCAGAAAATACCTGAAATCACAGAAAAACACACAAACTCATAGTAAAGTCTAGAAATGTGAATTTAGTATAAAAACTAATGAAAACATCCCTAAAAGTAACTAGATCATACTAAAAACTACCTAAAAACAATACCAAAAAGCGTATAAATTATCCGCTCATCAACTACTTATAGTGAAAATAAAGAAATTACAAAAGTGAAAAAGGTAAAATTACATTTTGGAGGGAAAGAAAACACTCAATAAACGAGACTCCTTAGCTGGCGTGTGGCTGGCGCTTCATCGGCGTATCACATGCCCTTCAAGATGGCTTGGCGTGCCACGCTCAATCCTTCAAGTGGCGTGCTCGTCCCTTGTCAACCTTGGCGTGCCACGCCTTCTAACTCAAGTGGCACGCCATAGTGGCATTGTTGTGTTGGCGTGCCACGCCTTCGAGCTCAAGTGGCACGCCCTTTGATTTTTCCACTTTGTTTGCCTATGGAAACTTGAACTAGCGTGGCACGCCTAGGGTCTGGCATGCCACGCTGTTGTTATGTGCTTGGCTAAGCTTCTCTAGAAAGTTACACTAGTGTGGTACGCCCAGGGTCTGGAGTGCCACGCCCCTTTGTGAGTGAGTGGGTCCTCTGTTTGGCGTGCCATGCCACGAACTCAAGTGGCACGCCCCAATGATGCTTTGGCCTTTGAATGACACTGGCGTGCCACGCCTGGTTGCTCAAGTGGGACGCCTAAGTGAAGAATAGTGATTGGCGTGCCACGCCTTCGATACCAAGTGGCACACCCCATGTAATTGGCCTCTTCCACCCTCTTTGGAAACTTATACCAGCGTGCTACACCTAAAGGTTGGCGTGCCACGCCCATGATCTTGTCTCGCTCCAGAAAGTGGCGTGCCACACCTTGGCCTTCAAGTGCCATGCCAAAGTGATTGAAACTGGCGTGCCATGGCTTTGACACCAAGTGGCATGCCCAAGTGAGGTTGAGAGGTTGGCGTGCCATGCCTACAACTTCAAGTGGCACGCCCAGTCTTCAATTGCCTTCAACCCCTTCTCTGGATAATTGTTCCAGCGTGCCACGCCATGCTGCTCAAGTGGCACGCCCATGTATTTGTGCACTCTTCAAGCTTGTTGTGCCACGCCTGGGTCTTCAAGTGGCACGCTAAAGTGAATTTTTGGAGCTGGCGTGCCACGCCTTCGACACCAAGTGGCATGCCGTAGTCGAGGTTCTTCTTGAGGTAGTGAGTTGGCGTGCCACGCCTTCGACTTCAAGTGGCACGCCCAAAGTAATTGATGGGTCAGGCGTGCCACGCCCAACCTAGCGTGCCACGCCCCTTTTGTTTCCTCCATTTTGCTCCTTGAAATTTTGTACTAGCGTGCCATGCCTAGTCCCTGGCGTGCCACGCCCACATGCATGCTTGGATCTTCCTTCTGGAATTTAGTACTGGCATGCCACGCTTAGCTCCTGGCATGCTACGCCAGTGCATTTTTTTGGCGTTTGCCCCCAAGTGACACGCCAGTCTCACACGCCTAACTTCTTGTTTGTCTTCTTCCCATTTTTGATACCTTTTTCACCTGCAATTCAGCATAACTCATCTCAAAGTAGTGTACCATAATATTCATCAATTAATGCATGAATTATACTGATCAAATGAGATTTGTGCTCTTTTATGGTCTTCTTTATGCAAGAAAGAAGGGTAGATGATGCAAGTCATCACAACACCAAACTTAAGCTTTGCTTGTCCCGAGCAAATTAATGTGAGTAACCCTTTATATCTTGAGGCCTTGGCTTCGAAAGATTGCAATACAACTAAGAGTAAAACTAAGTGCCTAACACATGTATGAATGTTTTAATTGTCATGGAAAGCTCTTGGATCCTTGAGGGTTAACTCAGGTATAGGCTTTAGGGGTCCTTTCTATTGATTGTCGCCTTGAAGTAGTATAGGTTGTTTTGCTTTCTTGACCACGACTCTAAGTGTTTTGTCTCAAGACAACCCTTTAATTAGGCTTTCAAATAGCACTCCCAAACCAGTTAGTTTTAGGGTACTGGGTGTTGGGACACCCTAAGAATTTACTTGCCCAGGTCTCTTCTTGACACATCTTCACCACAAGAATCTACTTGGATCATTGATTCTTTTTGAGCTTTTTAATGTTTCTTTTTCTTTTCTATCCTAGTAGTTGATGCTCAGAGCCTTGGATCTTTATTGCTTACTACTTCTTGGTTCTATGGATATTCAAGGAACACCCCTTAGTCTTCCCTTTGTTATACCTTCTAGGATTAGTTCTCTCCATGACTCATTTTCTTTTTAGTTAATCCAAGGTTCTACACTTAGCTTCTTGTTTCTTAGTTTGTTTGATGATCCCTCTTGGGCTTGGTCTCTCTTATTGTTTTTGCACAACTCACAGTAACTCTTATGGAGACAAGTTCTATTTTTATTTAAGTTGTAATAAAGACTTGAAATACATGGCATTTTCTTTCTTGAAAAAAAAAAGACTCATAAAGACTTCAAACAGGAATTGAAAATATGCATAAAACATAAACTACCCTAGCATGATTATTCAAGAAGTAAATAAAGCAAAGACTAAAACATAATTCAGAAATTGGAAAGTGTCAACTATGGGACTCAACAACCTTGAGCAGCATCATCTTTAGTTCATTGGTCCCTTCCCTTTGTCTTTCTTCTTGTGAGGGGATGAGCCACCTTCATGTGGCTTGGAGGAACCTTCTTGAGCCTTGGTGTCCTTGGGCTTCCAGAATCCTAGCATCCTTATGTAATTCTTCTTATCTTCTAGGATTATCAAGGTTGATGAAAAGGAAAGAGCCTTCCCAGCAAAGGACACTGCACGATTCCCAAATCACTACTGTGAGCAGATGTTTCATATTCTGGCAGCTCAAAATTACAACAATGAACACCTTATTATCCTTCCACCTCGTATTGCTGAATTTGTTGAGCCACAAATTGCACAAAGACATTGGGATTCTTACAGAGACAGCCATGATAGGTTAATCTTTCCTAGGTTGTTGAGTTCTACTCCAACTTCCACCTCCCGACTCTGCAGTCCATTTATTTACGCCAGAAGCAAGTGCCCATTACAGAAGAGGCTATTCAGCAAGCCTTAGATCTACCCCCTGCTCCAGAAGGATTGAACGCTTTTCAGAAAGCCGCAATCAAGTGCCAGGCATACACCTTTGACTGCGACGCTGTTCTCAGAGTTATTGCTCGACCTGGTAGCAAATGGATCTTCGGATACCATCATTCCCGTCGTAAGGGAATCTCGGCTTCCGCACTCACTTTAGAGGCTCACGTATGGGCACAGATTATGTCCGATTACGTCTTCCGAGTACTCATGAGTCCTCTTTCACGGCAGACATGGCCGTTCTACTATGGTGTATCCTCACAGGCCAGCCACTTAATTTACCAAGACATATCCGGAATGCTATGGAAAATGTGCAGATCGCGAGCAACCTACCTTTCCCCGCATTGGTCTCTGATCTTATCTAAGCAGCCGGAGTATCCTACAGAGCTGGAGACACCAAAGCCATTCTTCCACGGGATGATTAGTATGTCCTAACGGGAGATATCTCAGGCCACAACTTGCCACTACCAGCCAGTCCACAGAGGATGCTGCAGCTCCTCCACCATCTACTAGTCAGCTGCTGCACCAAGTGCTGAAGCGATTGGACCAACAAGAAAAGAAAGCAAAGATCCGAGAGCGCCGCAACCACCGCCGTTTCAGATACCTCAAGGAGCTACTTACAGGCAATCACCGACCCGATGACGATCCAGGCACTCCGGACTTCACTTCTTTCACCAGCACAGGGAGCCACGACGGTCCTGACTGTGGAGACATTGCCACCAGCCCACCACTGTTCCTGACAGATGGCACTGATGATTGGATTTTTGACGGCTTAGAATTTCACAAATGAATTCTCGTTGCAAGTATAGTTTCTAAACCAATCACTAATCCTTTCATACAAAAAGTTGTTTGTCACTAAAACAAACCCCTAAAATTTATAAACCGAAGTATTCAAACCTCGGTTCGTTCTCCCTAGGAATTACAATAAAGTGTCTTGTTATTGGTTGTGAATTTTTTTGGGGTTTTGATAAGAAGTATGAAAGATAAATGGCAAGAAAGTAAACTAAGGCCGAAAAAGGTCTTGGCAAGGGTTGGTGGTTAAGGATCTCTATCCTAATCACTAACCACAATATGAGAATTGGCAATGATTAATCTCATTAAATCATCCTCTAACTTGTAGTAAAGGAAAGTCAAATGAGCTATATCAATCCTAGTCCATAAGTCCTAACTCTCCACTAATTCAATTAGTGAGAACTAGAGTCAATGGATCCCAATCATCAATTACTTGGACATTAGTAACTCAAGAGTTCTTAAGTTACCTTTCCAAGCCAAGAACATAAAACTCTACTCTAAAATCCAACCAAGCATTTCATCAAACACTTGGAAGGCATAAAAGGAAAGCATAGTAAATTGATAACAAGAATAGAATCTAACAACAATTATTGAAATGAATTAACAATAACAATCAAAAGAAACACATTTATTATGAATTACCTTGATTGAATTGAAAGAGAGTAGAAGAAACAAAAGTAGATCTACAACAAAACACAAGAACAACATAAAGGAAATTACAACAAAAGAATAGAAGAAGATGAATGTAGCAACAAGGAATTTAAAGGTAGAAGTAGAAGGAAGCAAAGATTAAAACCTAGATCTAAGAACTAAACCTAATCCTAATCCTAATCCTAGAGAGAAGTGAGAGCTTCTCTCTCTAGAAACTACTTCTAGAACTAAACTATGACTAATGGTAACTAACTTCTAAATTATGAGAGTATCTTCATTCCCCCTTCAATCCTTGGCTTAAATAGCATCAGAAATGAGTTGGATTGGGCCCACAAGGCTTTAGAATTCGCTGGCCACGTTTTGCTTTAAGTGAACCAGGTGGCAACAACGACGCGTGCGCGTACTATGCGCGTGCGCACCATCGTACGTGTAGCAACTATGGCAAATCTTATATCGTTTCGAAGCCCTGGATGTTAGCTTTCTAACCCAACTAGAACCACATCATTTGGACCTCTGTAGCTCATGTTATGGTCGTTTAAGTGCGAAGAGGTCGGCTTGACAGCTTTCCGGTTCTTTCATTTCTTCATGAGTTCTCCAACTTTTCATCCTTCTTTCTTCATTCCCTTGATCCAATCTTTGCCTCCTAAACCTTAAACCACTTAACAAACATATCAAGGCATCTAATGGAATCAAGGAGAATTAGATTTAGTTATTTTAAGACCTAAAAAGCATGTTTTCACTCTTAAGCACAATTAAGGGAGAAGTTATAAAACCATGCTATTTCATTTAATAAATGTGGGTAAAAGGTGATAAAATCCCTTAAATCAAGCACAAGATAAACCCTACAAATGGGGTTTATCAACCTCCCCACACTTAAACCAAGCATGTCCTCATGCTTAAACCAAGAATGAAATAAGGGATATGACACTTATTCAAAGCAAAGAAACTATATGCATGCAACTAAGTGCAAAATGATTCTACCTACTTGGTTAAAAATAAATCAATCTCCAAGACATACATGCACAAGTAGGGCTTAAGATCATATAACGATTCATGAGTCCTACCAATTGAAGTATAAACATGAAGTTCACATAGACTTGCAAGAAGAACGCTCGTGAAAGCCGGGAATCAAGGAATTGAGCATCGAACCCTCACCGGAAGTGTTTGCACTCTAGTCGCTCGGTGTTTGGGGTTGATTCACTCAATTCTCCCCTAATCATGCTTTCC
The DNA here is from genome assembly GCF_003086295.3 of Arachis hypogaea. Classification (NCBI taxonomy): domain Eukaryota; kingdom Viridiplantae; phylum Streptophyta; class Magnoliopsida; order Fabales; family Fabaceae; genus Arachis; species Arachis hypogaea. The sequence continues at coordinate 51,260,167 of NC_092041.1, forward strand.
AAGATTTGTTTTTCATCTAACAATCAACAATTCTTCAATGCATGCATACAATTATCATGAGGTCTTTTCTTTAGGTTGTAATGGGGTTAGGGTTAAGGTAGGGTCATATATGGCTAGTGGACTAGGGTTTGAATCTTTGATTGACCTAGACCTTCCCACATAACCTATATAATGACCTAATACAATTAAGTACTAATCTAACTACCCATTCCTCACTTTTTCACATACTCATGCATTTTCTTTTCATTTCACAACACTTATGCATTGATTCTTATTGAGCTTCACTTTGGGGCATTTTGTCCCCTTTATTGCTTTTTTTTCTTTCTTTTTCTATATACATTTTTTTCTTTTCTTTTCTTTTCTTTTTCACTTTTATTTCTTTTTTTCTTTTCATTTTTCTTTTTTCTTTCAAACTATACACACGAACATCAATGCATAAGGTCTATACATTTAATCAATACATGAGTATGTACCCAATTTTCCAATATAAAAATACAAAACACAAATACCCTTTTATCCCAACCAATGTCCCAAAGGTTTCCCACTCTTGAATGACACTCACACTCACTAGCCTAAGCCAATCAAAGATCTAAATAAAAGACATTCATTGTTTTCCGCTTTAAGGCTTGTAATGTGCTAAATTAAGAACAAGTGGGTTAAGCGTAAGCTCAAAGTTGGCTAACAAAGGAAGATAAATGGTAAGGCCATTTAGGTAAGTGAGCTAATGAAATGATGGCCTCAATCATATAAATGCATGAATACACAAAATAATGGACATAAAGAATCAAACAAATCAAAGATTACAATCATAGAGGGAGGATAATACACACAAGAATGGAGAATAAGTGGTTATAAGATAAACCACACCATTAGGCTCGAATCTCGCAAGCTTGTGTTCTTAGCTCAAAAACCATGTTCCAAAATACATTCTTTCAAGCAAGTTCAACAGAAAATTTTCAAATTGGTAGGGTGCCCTAAAACGGTTTCTTGGGAAAGAAATCATCACTCTAACCAAGTAGTCCTAATAAGAAGAAGGTAGTAAAATATGTACAAATTCTAACTAACATGCAACCTATCATGCAAATGCAATAACCAACTGACATTGGTGTTGAAAAAGAAAATTGTTACCCATGGAGATCGGTCGAACGACCTCCCCACACTTGAAGATTGCACCGTCCTCGGTGCATGCAAAGAAGAGCAGGGTGGACGAGTTGCTACAATTGATGAGTCCCTCAAATGGTTGTGCGGATGACTTGTTTGTTGCCCCATTTAAAAGCTTTTCCGTTCTCCCTCCTTGGTGGCCAACCTAAAAGGATTAGAAAAGGAAAGGAATATTAAGCCTATGACAAAGATATCAAAGCAAATAGAATATAGGCGGGGGTTAATGCTAAGTAGGAGTATGGTTCTCTACTACATGGTAGCTACAACATGTAGAGGAGGGAACAATAAGAGAAAATGGCATATCAATGATACTTGATGCAAGAGTAAGGTCAAAGCATGAAGAGAATGATGAGCATCAAGTTTGAACAAGAGTGAGTGGGCCATGAAAGACAATATAAGGTCATATCAATGCACAAAGAACACAAGTGCATAAAAGATTGAGCATTGATTTGAAGAAAAACATCACCCAGCAATATGAAACAAGTCAAGAGGCACTAAAGTAATGCAAGGAATCCTCAACAATTAAGTAGGAAGATGCAACACCATTATTAAAACGACTTAAAAAAAACGAAAACATGCTACAAAAACTAAATGAAAATGGGAAGAGTAGAAGTATGCGAATGTGATAAGCAAAAGAAAATGTAAGGGGAGAAAAAAACATTTTTTTTTACCGACGCGTGCGCGTCATGCACGTTTACGCGTCAATGGGCATATTGGTTGAAGGACGCGTACGCGCCAGGTGCACGCACGCGTGCCTCAAGTTAGGCCAGAGGCATAATGTCGGCCCAAGTCTGGCACAACTCTTGGGTAAAAGTACCAGGAGTGTGGATCGTGCAATCGACGCGTGCGCTCACAGTGTGCGTGCGCGTGCATTGCGAATTTAAGATCATGTGCGCGTACGCGCCAGGTGCGTGCACGCGTGCATAGACTTGTGCCTCAGGCCCAATGTACGCACAGTGCAGGCCTAACTCTCGGGTTTTTGGCTGGGGTCGAATTTTTGCATCCACGCATACGCGTACAGTGCACGTGCGTGTGGGTGGTCGAAAAATGCTCAGGTGCGCGTACGCGTTATGTGCGCGCACGCGTGGATGGTGTTCTGTTTTTCAAAAATCTTTTTTTTTCTAAGTTCTTGCACCGATCCAAGCATTCCAAACCTCCAAGCTACTACCAAAACACCCTAAAACCTTATTTAACATGTTAAAATACTAATTAAACTCAACCAACTAATCTAAACATGAAATTAAACTAGTTCTACCAATATGTACAAAAGAGAAAATGAAAGGATTTTACCATGGTGGGGTGTCTCCCACCTAGCACTTTTGTTTATTGTCCTTAAGTTGGACTTATGGGGAGCTCCTCTCAAGGTGGCTTGTGCTTGTACTCATCTTGGAACTCCCACCAATGCTTGGTTCTCCATTGTGCCCCAAGATTTCTCATGGATAGAGCCAAGTGTTGATGGAGTTCTTCACAAGCTTGGGGCTCCCAAAGTTAATCCTCTTCTTGTAATCCGGGATCCCACACTTTGTTTTCACACCGGTCTTGAGGTTGATCATCATTATTAGTCCAACCGGGTGGTGAGTAAGGTGAATTCTCTATACAGTGACCAACAATCCTCCTAGACCCATCTATTTGAGCACTATTCCCACCTTTATATTCAACTCTTGAAGTATCAACCAAAATGAGCCTTGATTTGCAACACCAACCACGAAACATCTTTCGCTTACGCTTTATCCCACAAAGCATCCTAAGTTGGCCATCCGTTTCAAGCAAGCCATACTTAAGTGGGACAATAAAGCTAATAGAAATGAATTTTACCCACTTAAGTGAAAGAGTAGATGGCAACCTAGGCAAAGATGCTTCCAACGATCTTGACAAAGCGTATTCCACTCCCATCCTTTTATTTCTAAGGACTTCCACCTCTTCACAAGATTTCTCTAATTCAATCCTTTGTTCATTAATACTATCTAAGCCTTTTCCCTTAATCAAACTATAATTGGGAGGGTGAAAGAAGTTTACCTCCACAACATTTTCAAATGCACCAGGAGAAGGTTCTTCAAGTTCAAAGGATTCTCCACCACTAGGACTTGATGCTTGCTCTTCATTGCCATGGGAACTCAATTCTTTCTCTATCCCATCCAAGTCTTCATATCGAATATGCCTTGGAAGGTGTGCACTTTCCTCCCTAGCATCAATTTCAATCATCTTGGAGGGGTTTTCTTCAACTCTATGTTCCCATGGAGGCTCCGCATCTCCTAAGTCTTCTACCACTTCTTCCTTGTCTTCAACAATTAAAGCTTCCTCCAATTGTTCCAATACAAGGCAACTTCCCTCATTTCCCACCAGAGTTTCCAATCTCTCCTTCATGCTATGTTCTTCATTTGATTCTCCACATGTAGCCATGGGAGTTCCTTGAGTGTTCAAGCATTGGGAGGCTAATTGATTTGTTACCGCATCCAAGGCGGCCATGAAATTTTGTACATCCCTTTTCATCTCTTCTTGCCCTTGAACAAGAACACCAAGGGTTTCATCCATTAGAGATTGGGGTGGGTGGAAGGGTTCATCATTTTGGGGAAAGGGTTCATGATAGGAAGGTGGTTCTTCTTGGTAGAATTGTGGTGGTTCTATGTTTTCCACTCTTTTCACTTGTTGCACAACACACTCCATGGTTGCTTGAAATTGATCCAATGCTTCCTTGAGATGATCCCTTGACTCTTGTTCCTCTTAGATGTCATGAGTAGGATCATAGGGCTCTTGGATTGAAGGACATAAGTATTCTTCCATGGGAGGTTGTGGTGGAAAGTAGTATTCATCTTGTAGTTGGAAATTTTCATATGTTGGAGGTGGTTCATCTTGGTAATAATATGGAAGGGGTGGCTCTTGAAAGTTGTGATGTTGGGATGGTGGTGGCTCTATGTGTGGTTCATATGGCTCATATGGTTGTTGGAATGGTGGATATGAATTAGGATCATATGAAGGTGGTTGGTGAAAAGAGGCTTGTGAGGGTGGTTGGGGGCCATGTTGAGGAGGGGGTTCATAGCATATGGTGGTGGCTCTTGAAAGTCACAAGGAGATTCACCATAGCCATTGGATTGATATGCATCAAAAAATGGCTCTTCTTCATAGTGCATTGGTGGAGGTTGTTGCCATGAAGATTGATCATATGCATATGGCTCCTCCCACCATTGATTGTCCCATCCTTGATGAATCTCTTCATTGAAATTCTCATCACCTACAACATAGTTGTAATCACACTCATAGCCAAAATGAGAATTCATGGTGAAAAGAGAAAATAAAAACAAAAACTACTAAGAAATAATGAAACAAAGTCCTAACTAGCAAGCAATCCAAAAAAATCAAGCTATTCACAATATTCACATATATACAATAACCAATAACATAACACCATTGCAATTATCCGGCAACAACGCCATTTTGATGATTGGATTTTTGATGGCTTAGAATTTCACAAAGGAATTCTTGTTGCAAGTATAGTTTCTAAACCAATCACTAATCCTTTCATACAAAAAGTTGTTTGTCACTAAAACAAACCCCTAAAATTTATAAACCGAAGTATTCAAACCTCGGGTCGTTCTCCCTAGGAATTACAATAAAGTGTCTTGTTATTGGTTGTGAATTATTTTGGGGTTTTGATAAGAAGTATGAAAGATAAATGGCAAGAAAGTAAACTAAGGCCTAAAAAGGTCTTGGAAAGGGTTGGTGGTCAGGGATCTCTATCCTAATCACTAACCACAATATGAGAATTGGCAATGATTAATCTCATTAAATCATCCTCTAACTAGTAGTAAAGGAAAGTCAAATGAGCTATATCAATCCTAGTCCATAAGTCCTAACTCTCCACTAATTCAATTAGTGAGAACTAGAGTCAATGGATCCCAATCATCAATTACTTGGACATTAGTAACTCAAGAGTTCCTAAGTTACCTTTCCAAGCCAAGAACATAAAACTATACTCTAAAATCCAACCAAGCATTTCATCAAACACTTGGAAGGCATAAAAGGAAAGCATAGTAAATTGATAACAAGAATAGAATCTAACAACAATTATTGAAATGAATTAACAATAACAATCAAAAGAAACACATTTATTATGAATTACCTTGATTGAATTGAAAGAGAGTAGAAGAAACAAAAGTAGATCTACAACAAAACACAAGAACAACATAAAGGAAATTACAACAAAAGAATAGAAGAAGATGAATGTAGCAACATGGAATTGAAAGGTAGAAGTAGAAGGAAGCAAAGATTAAAACCTATATCTAAGAACTAAACCTAATCCTAATCCTAATCCTAGAGAGAAGTGAGAGCTTCTCTCTCTAGAAACTACTTCTAGAACTAAACTATGACTAATGGTAATAAATTCTAAAGTATGAGAGTATCTTCATTCTCCCTTCAATCCTTGGCTTAAATAGCATCAGAAATGAGTTGGATTGGGCCCACAAGGCTTTAGAATTCGCTGGCCACGTTTTGCTTTAAGTGAACCAGGTGGCAGCAACGGCACGTGCACGTACAATGCGCATGCGCGCCACCGTACGTGTAGCAACTATGGCAAATCTTATATCGTTTCGAAGCCCCGGATGTTAACTCTCTAACCCAACTGGAACCGTATCATTTGGACCTCTGTAGCTCAAGTTATGGTCGTTTAAGTGCGAAGAGGTCGGCTTGACAGCTTTCCGGTTCTTTCATTTCTTCATGAGTTCTCCAACTTTTCATGCTTCTTTCTTCATTCCCTTGATCCAATCTTTGCCTCCTAAACCTTAAACCACTTAACAAACATATCAAGGCATCTAATGGAATCAAGGAGAATTAGTTTTAGTTATTTTATGACCTAAAAAGCATGTTTTCACTCTTAAGCACAATTAAGGGAGAAGTTATAAAACCATGCTATTTCATTTAATAAATGTGGGTAAAAGGTGATAAAATCCCTTAAATCAAGCACAAGATAAACACTACAAATGGGGTTTATCAGGCACCGAGGACGGTGCAAATCCTTAAGTGTAGGGAGGTCGGTCAGTACCTGACTTCTGGAGGTAATTTTTCTTCCCTAAACACCAATAAATTAGGATATTTAGTTAGTTTTTCTTTCTTTTAGAATAGGATAAATTACATAGTAATAGATTAGTTGCATGCATGTTCTACTTAATTGAAAAGACAATAAGTTTCTTCTAAAACTCTATCTTTGGAACAAAATTTCACTAATTTTAATTAAAACTCTTATGTTAAAATTGCTTGAAGTTGTATTTGGAACATGATTTTTAAAGCTAAAGAATACACAACCTGTGAGAATTGAGCCTTTATGCATGGTTACATTATTTAACCATATTTGTTTTATTCTTGTGTGTTTACTTCTCTGTGATTGTAACCTATATTATGTTCCATCTTATATGTCTAATGTTTAATATATTTATATGCTGTATATGATTGAGGCCATTAATTGTTTAGTTCACTTATCCAAATTAAGCCTACCCTTTCAATTACCTTTGTTAGCCACTTTGAGCCTTTAAATCCCATTTGTTCTATAATTTACCACATTACTAGCCATAAGCGGAAAAACAATTATATACTCCAATTTGAATCTTTGGTTAGCTTAAGATAGAATTGTGTGTGCTAATTAAGTATGGGAAATTGTGGGAATAAAGGATAATAAGGGAGTGTATCATGATAATATAATGGGAATTTGGACACCTACTCATGTGAAACTATAAGAATAAAAAAAATCTATGTGCATTGATTAGCTATGTTTATTTTTATGTTATGTGAAAAAAAAAATATTTTTCAATAAATAAATATGGGGACAAAAATTACCCCAATGTTGAGTTAAGAATCCAAAGATCAATGCATGTAGGATAAAATTAAAATAAACAGTTGATATATGAGTATGGAATATGAAAAAGAATTCTGGGTTGCTAGGTACGAACTCCATAGTTATAGAAAATATATAGGTTATGCTAGAGTTTGAGTTAATTAGAGATTCATTTTATAAGCTCACTTAACCATATATGTATCTTTACCCTTACCTTGGCCCCATTACAACCCTGAAAAGACCTCATGATGCTGCATTGGTATATTAAATGTTGTTGATTGGTTAAGAGAAGAACAAAATTTAGGGACCATGATTAGAGAGGGATAGAGTGATTACCCTATACACTGGAGAGATTAGAGTATACATACATCATCAGTGAAGGTTCAATGGTTGAAATTCTATGTTCCCCGCTTTCAGGAGTTAACTTCTTGCATTTTTATCTGTTCTTACTAAATGAGAATTGAATTAGTGAAACTTGGTTTGTCATTGTTTGAAGAGCTTATTTATTCTTGATCAAGTGGACAAGAATCATATAGTTGCACTCACATATATAGGTTGCATTGCATTGGATAAATTTTTACATGTTCATACTCATTTATTTTATCTCCTTCAACTAAGCATGAGGACATGCTAATGTTTAAGTGTGGGGAGGTTGATAAACCATTATTTTATGGTTTACAATGTGTTTAATTGTGTGGTTTTATCATAGTCTTTACCCACTTATTCATATAATTAGCATGCATTTATATTTCCTTCCTAACATTATTACATGATTGAAAACTTACTTCCTGGAGACCTTTAATTAGGTATTTTAATCCCCCTTTATTCCATTCGATGCCGTGATCTGTGTGTTAAGTGTTTTAGGCTTTATAGGGCATGAATGAGTGGAAGATTAAGAAGGAAGCTTGCAAAAATGGAAGGAATACAAGAAATTGAGGAGATGACAAGCGAGAAGTGACGCGTACGCGTCAGCGACGCGACCGCGCGGAAGAGAGGAATTCGCAGTGACGCGGCCGCATGAGTGACGCGGACGCGTGGATTGGAAAAGCAAAAGCGACGCAGAGGCATGGACGACGCGCCCGCATGGAAAAGAAAAACGCCGAACGACACGTTCGCATGACGTGCGCGATCTGCAGAATTTCAAAAGTCACTGGCAGAGTTTCTGGGCCGGATTTCAACCCAGTTTTCGGCCCAAAATTATACTAGAGTCAGGAAACATGTAGAAACGAGGACAACAATTCATTCTGCATAATTTTTAGTTTTAGATTTGGATTTACTCCTCCCATAGGTTTTTATCACTTGACATTCATAATTAGGATTTTTGGGAAGATTTTGGCTTTAGCTTTGGAGAAGAGTCTTCCTCCGGTACTAGTCATCATATTTTATTTTGTTATTTACTTTTTATATTTATTCTTCCATACTTTTAATCCCTCTAAATTTGACTTTGGCTTATTCTTACAAGTTATTAATATAGACTATTTTTATTTTCAATTAATCCTTTTATTATTATTTGTCATGTCTTATTTTATTTTCACCATTAATTCTGTGAATTTTATAATTATGATGAGTGAGTAATTTCATGACTTGATTGGGGATGATTGAAAGGAACCCTTGAGTTGAACTACTCAAAAGAGAAATTATAATTGGGTTTATTGTTGAATCATCCTCTAATCATTAACTCTAGTCCTTCCCAAGGGAGAGGATTAGGACTTATGACTAGAAACCGATTTCCAACTTGCTTGACTTTCCTTTACCCAGTAAGTGTTAACTAAGCAGAATAACTTCCAATTATTAATAAATCTTGAGAGTAATTTAACAAGAATAGGGCTTCCAACTAATCTACCCCCAGTCATGGCTTTTATTTAGAATTAATTAATTTCTCTATTTTAATTTCCTGTTTACCAACTCAACCATTTTTGAAAACACCCGATTGATGAAATAGCACATCTCCTTGCAACTCGTTGGGAGACGACCTGGGATTCATACTCCCAGTATTTTAATTTTTAATATTGTGACAACCCCTTTTTAAATTGATAAGTGGATTTTCAGCTGGTTAAGGACTGTACTTGCAACGTGTCCCTATTAGGGAATTCTTAACTCGCCAATATCCGCCACGTCAATTTTTTTTGGTGCAGCAAGAAAAGAAAGCAAAGCTCCGAGAGCGTCGTAACCACCGCCGTTTCAGATATCTCAAGGAGCTACTTACAGGCAATCACCGACCCGATGACGATCCAAGCACTCCGGACTCCACTTCTTTCACCAGCACAGGGAGCCACGATGGTCCCGATTGTGGAGACACTGCCACCAGCCCACCACTGTTCCTGACAGATGGCACCGAGGACGGTGTAAATCCTTAAGTGTGGGGAGGTCGGTCAGTACCTAACTTTCGGAGGTAATTTTTCTTCCCTAAACACCAATAAATTAGGATATTTAGTTAGTTTTTCTTTCTTTTAGAATAGGATAAATTACATAGTAATAGATTAGTTGCATGCATGTTCTACTTGATTGAAAAGACAATAAGTTTCTTCTAAAACTCTATCTTTGGAACAAAATTTCACTAATTTTAATTAAAACTCTTATGTTAAAATTGCTTAAAGTTGTATTTGGAACATGATTTTTAAAGCTAAAGAACACACAACCTGTGAGAATTGAGCCTTTATGCATGGTTACATTATTTAACCATATTTGTTTTATTCTTGTGTGTTTACTTCTTTATGATTGTAACCTATATTTTGTTCCATCATATATGTCTAATGTTTAATATATTTATATGCTGCATATGATTGAGGCCATTAATTGTTTAGTTCACTTATCCAAATTAAGCCTACCCTTTCAATTACCTTTGTTAGCCACTTTGAGCCTTTAAATCCCATTTGTTCTATAATTTACCACATTACTAGCCTTAAGCGGAAAAACAATTATATACCCCAATTTGAATCTTTGGTTAGCTTAAGATAGAATTGTGTGTGCTAATTAAGTGTGGAAAATTGTGGGAATAAAGGATAATAAGGGAGTGTATCATGATAATATAATGGGAATTTGGACACCTACTCATGTTAAACTATAAGAATAAAAAAAATCTATGTGCATTGATTAGCTATGTTTATTTTTATGTTATTTGAAAAAAAAATATTTTTCAATAAATAAATAAGGGGACAAAAATTACCCCAATGCTGAGTTAAGAATCCAAAGATCAATGCATGTAGGATAAAATTAAAATAAACAGTTGATACATGAGTATGGAATGTGAAAGAGAATTCTGGGTAGCTAGGTACAAACTCCATAGTTATACAAAATATATAGGTTATGTTAGAGTTTGAGTTAATTAAAGATTCAATTTATAAGCTCACTTAAACATATATGTATCCTTACCCTTACCTTGGCCCCATTACAACCTTGAAAAGACCTCATGATGTTGCATTGGTATATTAAATGTTGTTGATTGGTTAAGAGAAGAACAAAATTTAGGGACCATGATTAGAGAAGGATAGAGTGATTACCCTATACACTGGAGAGATTAGAGTATACCTACATCATCAGTGAGAGTTCAATGCTTGAAATTATATGTTCCCCGCTTTCATGAGCTAACTTCTTGCATTTTTTTCTGTTCTTACTAAATGAGAATTGAATTAGTGAAACTTGGTTTGCAATTGATTGAAGAGCTTATTTATTCTTGATCAAGTGGACAAGAATCATATAGTTGCACTCACATATATAGGTTGCATTGCATTGCATGAGTTTTTACATGTTCCTACTCATTTATTTTATCTCCTTCAGCTAAGCATGAGGACATGCTAATGTTTAAGTGTGGGGAGGTTGATAAACCACTATTTTATGGTTTACAATGTGTTTAATTGTGTGGTTTTATCATGGTCCTTACCCACTTATTCATATAATTAGCATGCATTTATATTTCCTTCCTAAAATTATTACATGATTGAAAACTTCCTTCCTGGAGACCTTTAATTAGGTATTTTAATCCCCTTTTGTTCCATTCGATGCCGTGATCTGTCTTATGTGTTTCAAGCTTTGTAGGGCATGAATGAGTGGGAGATTGGGAAGGAAGCTTGCAAAAATAGAAGGAATACAAGAAATTGAGGAGATGACCAGCGAAAAGTGACGCGTACGCGTCAGCGACGCGACCGCGCGGAAGAGAGGAATTCGCAGAGATACGGCCACATGAGTGACACGGACGCGCGGATTGAAAAAGCAAAAGCAACGCGTAGGCATGGACGACGCGCCCGCATGGAAAGGAAAAACGCCGAATGACGCGTCCGCGTGAATGACGCGTCCGCGTGATATGCGCGATCTGCAGAATTTCAAAAGTCACTGGCAGAGTTTCTGGGCCAAATTTCAACCCTGCTTTCGGCCCGAAATTACTGACTAGAGTCAGGAAACATGTAGAAACGAGGAACAACAACTCATTCTGCATAATTTTTAGTGTTAGATATGGATTTACTCCTCCCCTAGGTTTTTATCACTTGATATTCATAATTAGGATTTTTTAGAAGATTTTGGCTTTAGCTTTTTAGAAGAGTCTACCTCCGGTACTAGTCATCTTATTTTGTTATTTACTTTTTATATTCATTCTTCCATATTTTTAATCCTTCTAGAGTTGACTTTGGCTTATTTTTACAAGTTATTGATATAGACTATTTTTATTTTCAATTAATCCTTTAATTATTGTTTATTATGTCTTATTTTATGTTCATCATTAATTTTGTGAATTTTACAATTATGATGAGTGAGTAGTCCCATGACTTGATTGGGGATGATTGAAAGGAACCCTTGAGTTAAACAACTCAAGAGAGAAATTATAATTGGGTTTATTATTGAATCACCCTCTAATCATTAACTCTAGTCCTTCCCAAGGGAGAGGATTAGGACTTATGACTAGAAACAGATTTCCAACTTGCTTGACTTTCCTTTACCTAGTAAGGGTTAACTAAGCAGAGTAACTTCCAATTATTAATTAATCTTCAGAGTATTTCAACAAGAATAGGGCTTCCAACTAATCTACCCCCAGTCAAGGCTTTTATTTTAAATTAATTAAATTCTCTATTTTAATTTCCTGTTTACCAACTCAACCACTTTTGAAAACACTCGATTGATGAAATAGTACATCTCTCTGCAACTCGTTGGGAGACGACCTGGGATTCATACTCCTAGTATTTTATAATTCAATATTGTGACAACTATTTTTTAAATTGATAAGTTGATTTTTGACTGGTTAAGGACTGTACTTGCAACGTGTCCCTATCAGTGACTTGTACTTAGCTCTTCCGTCCCTTGCATGAAGGTTGGGTAACCTGGGTTTAGAGTGACAATAACATTACATAAGTGATTTAGCTTTGCTTCTGTGTTGATGTCATACTGCCTCCTAGATATGGTCCTGGCATCATAAAGATGCCTGAACTCGGCCAAGTTCCTCTGTAGCCACTTGCCTTGCTCTCCTATTTTGTCCAGTGCGCTTCGCACCTCTCCCTAGTCAAATTGTTCTTGCTGCTCCTTCCTCATATGCTCCCAATTCTCTTGGAGTTGTTGAATGTTTTGGTTGACTTGGCTCCATTATTATTGCTGAGCCTCCTTGAATTGGTTGACATCCTCCCTCAAGTGGTGTAGATCTCCCCTCATTTGGTGTACATCTCCTTGCATTCGCTCCCAATTGAATCCATTTGGAAATTGTTGATATTGGTAGTGTGGTGGTGGTTGAAGTGCTAGAAAGTGAGGTTGTTCTTCTGCCTTCCCCTCTTCTTGTTATTGTTATGGTTCATGAGCATGGGCTCTTTGTTCTCTAGCTCTGTTGAGTGGGTGGACAGCCACCACTTTTTCCATCTTCTTGGCAGTGATGAACTTGTCTTGCTTTACAATCACTTCATCAATAATCTTTTCAACTCCATCCTCATTACACAGCCTTTGTATGATGCTGGGGAATGCCAAACTTGTGTTGTCACTGGTGCTTTTCAGCACTTTGTTGATGTTATTGGAAATCATCTCCCCCACATTGATGTTCTCTCCTTTCATGATGCTGTAGTTGAGCACAGCTCTCTCCTTGGTCACCTCTGAAGTGTTGGATGTGGGGATTAGGGACCTCCTCACAAATTCTAGCCACCCTCTAGCTTGGGGAGCTCAAATCTCTTCTCCTCAATTGGTTAGGTATCCTATCCTTGTCGTTTATCCACTGAACATTCATCACACATATTTCTCTCAAAATCTCCTCAAACCCAGGGTCTTGTTGCTTCATTCTCTCTTCATAGCTCCGAGTGGAGTTTGTCCTCTTCACCATTAGCATTCTTTCTATGCTAGAGGGGCTATAGTCACTGGATTTCCCCCTCACATAGCTAATGTAGCCATATTGTTGCCCTGGTTGAGGTACCGCATTGGTATAGAACTCCCTCACCAAGCTTTCTACCACTTTCCTTGGTGGGTTGCATAGGAGTGACCAACCCCTCTGTTCAATCTCAATGTTGATCTCAATGTGCTTATTCCTCCCTAGTTGGAATCCAACTTCTGGAATGATTTTTCTCTCACTCACCCAACCATAAAATTTGTTTTGGTTGAATACGGAGAGGAACTTGTAGGTATTGCAAGAGCTTGAGGATCCATAGGTTGGTTACCTGGTTCTTCTTTTCTTTGAGGCTGAGCTTTTTGGTGGTGTCATTAGGTTGGGAGAGTGTGAAAAAAAAGGGGGGGTTGAAAGAAAGAGAAGGCAAAACAAGGTTTTGCTCCAACACCAAACTTAGGACTTAATTGTCCCAATCAAGAAAAAGAAAGAAAATAGGGGAAAGTAGAAAATGAAAGGAGATGCAAAGGTGAGTGTTGTAGGGGTTGTTGAAGTGGGAGAGGAGATGGGGAGTGAGGCTTTTATAATGGGTGAATTATATGGTTCGAAGGTGGGAAACAAAAGGGATTAAATGTTTTCCCACTTTGAGAAGTGGCGCCTAGCGTGGGAAGAGGCGCCAACTCTTTTCTCACTGTGTCTTCTGCGTGTGTTGAGTTCCAAAGTGCAAGTACACTTTGACTTCCTTGTTTTGTGAGTTGTTTACCATGTGGGCCCCATCTTCTCTCCTGAAATTGAAACTGAACCCATTAGTAATGATAAAGTAACCCTTTCACATTCTTTCTCATCAAGAATAAATTGGGTTGCAACTGATGGGTGTCCTTTTGGACACCAAACTTAATTCTTTGGCATCTTAATAAATTGATTTCATCATTGTGTATTTAATGTGTTCATAAGAGCGGAATAACATCAATCTTTTTATTTTCTTTTGATTCTAAACTCCTCTAAACTCATTAAATCATGTTCAAGTTCTTACCCAAAACATTAAGTGCTTTCAAATTGGGTGACTTGGGTTGCTATGTTATTGATGAGCGGATAATTTATACGCTTTTTGGCATTGTTTTCAAATATGTTTTTATTAGTTTTTATGCAAAATTCAAATTTATTGACTTTACTATGAGTTTGTGTGTTTTTCTGTGATTTCAGGTATTTTCTGGCTGAAATTGAGGGACCTGAGCAAAAATCTGATTGGAGGCTGAAAAAGGACTACAGATGCTGTTGGATTCTGACCTCCCTGCACTCGAAATGGATTTTCTGGAGCTACATAACTCCAAATGGCGCGCTCCCAATTGAGTTGGAAAACAGCAATATATAATAGTCCATACTTCATTCAAGTTTAGACGACGCAAACTGGCATTCAACCCCAGCTCCATGCTGCATTCTGGAGTAAAACGCCAGAAACACATCACAAACCAGAGTTAAACGCCAAAAACACGTTACAACTTGGCGTTTAACCCCAAGAGAAGCCTCTACACGTGTAAAGCTCAAGCTCAGCCCAAGCACACACCAAAGTGGGCCCCGAAAATGGATTTCTGCAATTAGACTTATTTTTGTAAACCCTAGTAACTAGTTGAGTATAAATAGAATTTTTTACTATTGTACTGGGAGTCTTTTTCCCTATTTTTCGAATTCATATGTCATTTGGGGAGGCTGGCCATTCGACCATGCCTAGACCTTGTTCTTATGTAGTTTCTACACACCATAGATTAAGGGTGTGGAGCTCTGCTGTTACTCGAGTGTTAATGCAATTCCTACTAGTTTCTATTCAATCAATGCTTATTCTTATTCTAAGATATTCATCCGCACTTCAACCTGATTAATGTGATGATCCATGACACTCATCACTATTGTCACTTATGAACGCGTGCCTGACAAACACTTCCGTTCTACCTGCGAAAGGTAGAGTGTGTATCTCTTGGATTTCTTAATAAGAATCTTTGTGGTATAAGCTAGAATCCATTGGCAGCATTCTTGAGAATCTGGAAAGTCTAAACCTTGTCTATGGTATTCCGAGTAGGATTCATGGATTGAATAACTATGACGAGCTTCAAACTCGCGACTGTAGGGCGTGGTGACAGACGCAAAAGGATCAATGGGTCCTATTCCTGCATGATTGAGAACCGACAGTTGATTAGCCGTGCGGTGACAGCACTTATGGACCATTTTTACTGAGAGGACGGATGGTAGCCATTGACAACGGTGATCCCCCAACATATAGCTTGCCATGGAAAGGAGTAAGAATGATTGGATGAAAGCAATAGGAAAGCAGAGATTCAAAAGGAACACAGTATCTTCATGCACTTATCTGAAATTCCCACCAATGAATTACATAAGTATTTCTATCTTATTTTATGCTTTAATTATCTTTATATTCGAAAACCATTATAACCATTAGTATTCGCCTGACTGAGATTTACAAGATGACCATAGCTTGCTTCATACCAACAATCTCCGTGGGATCGACCCTTACTCACGTAAGGTTTATTACTTGGACGACCCAGTGCACTTGCCGGTTAGTTGTGCGAAGTTGTGAAGAAAGTGCTGAGATTATAAACGTCCATACCAAGTTGAGCGCCATTGTTAGAGATCACAATTTCGTGCACCAAGTTTTTGGCGCCGTTGCCGGGGATTGTTCGAGTTTGGACAACTGACGATTCATCTTGTTGCTCAGATTAGGTAATTTTCTTCTTATTTTATTTTCAAAATGTTTTCAAAAATTTTTTTTTCTTTTCTTTTTCGTTTTCCAAAACAATTTTCGAAAAAAAAGAAAAAAATAAAAAAAAGTTTTAAAATCATAAAATCAAAAATATTTTGTGTTTCTTATTTGTATCTAGTGTCACATTTTAAGTTTGGTATCAATTGCATGTTTTTAAAATTTGTGCATTTTCTGAAAACTCATGCATGGTGTTCTTCATGATCTTCAAGTTGTTCTTGATAAGTCTTCTTGTTTGATCTTCATATTTTCTTGTTTTGTGTCTTTTCTTATTTTTCATATGCATTTTTCGTTTGTTAGTGTCTAAGCATTAAAAGTTTCTAAGTTTGGTGTCTTGCATGTTTTTTTTCCTTGAAAATTTTTCAAAAATAAGTTCTTGATGTTCATCATGATTTTCAAAGTGTTCTTGGTGTTCATCTTGACATTTATAGTGTTCTTGCATGCATCATTGGTTTTGATCCAAAATTTTTATGTTTTGGGTCATATTTGTGTTTTTCTCTCTCCTCATTAAAAATTCAAAAACAAAAAAAACATAAAAAATATCTTTTCCTTATTTTACTCAAAAATTTCGAAATTTCCGGTTGACTTAGTCAAAAATGTTTAAAATTAGTTGTTTCTTGTTAGTCAAGTCAAGATTTCAATTTCAAAAATCTTTTTCATTTTTTTATTATTTTCGAAAACTCTTTAAAATTGATTTTCAAAAATCTTTTTCTTAATTTTATCATTTTTTTTTTCAAAAATTATACTAACAATTAATGTGATTGATTCAAAAATTTCAAATTTGTTACTTTCTTGTTAAGAAAGATTCAAACTTTAAATTTTAGAATCATATCTTCTAGTTTCTTGTTAGTCAAGTAATTAATTTTAATTTTAAAAAATCAAATCTTTTTCAAAATATCTTTTCAATCAAATCTTTTTCAACCATATCTTTTTAATCATATCTTTTTCAAATCATATCTTTTTCAAAATCAATTTCAAAATCTTTTCTAACTTCTTATCTTTTCAAAATTGATTTTCAAATCTTTTTCAACTAACTAACTGACTTTTTGTTTGTTTCTTATCTTTTTCAAAACCACTGATAAACCCTAATTTTAAGGTTTATCTTGTATCGATTTCAGGGGTTTTATCGACGATTCCAGACGCTTTTCATATGAAAATACACGGTTTTGTGTTTCTCCCCTAGTTTTTGCCTCATGGATGAAAGCATGCCTATTTTGCACTAAACTAGATACATTTCTATTCTTCTATTGGTGCCATTCGATGCCGTCACCTGTGTGTTAAATGGTTTCAGGATATAGGGCATGGATGACCCGGAGGAGAAAAGGAAAGTGGGTGCAAAAGAGGTGAGCATGAGAAATTGAGGCTTGGAAACTGCAGCAAGGGCGCGTGCGCGTACTTGGCGCACCCACGTGGATTGCGCAGCCAGAAGCCAAAGTCAGAAGCCAAGCCACGAGCTGGCACGTGTAGCGGCTGAGCCATGACCACCATGGACGCGCACGCGTACGTCACGCGTCCGCTCGAATTGCGAGATGGCCCAGTGGCACGCGCGCGTACTTTGCGCGAGCACGCCAATGCTCGAATATGATTTTTTTTAAGGGGTCACGTGACCTGGGCGTGGAGACAGTTGGAGATCCCATTTTGGGGAAGTGCCTTGGCGGGAAAAGCTTAAAAGACCAGGGGTTAAAGGGTTAAGGGACTTTTAGCTCATTTATACATGTTTCTAGATTTTTCTCCTTGTGGTAGTTACACTCTTGGGTAGAGAGAGAGATCTCAAGCTCTCATTAGGGTTCTTCTTCTTCAATTTCTGAATTCTCAATCACTCTTTGGTGAGATCAACTGGCAATTCTCAATTTACCTTGTAATTGATCAATTCTCATAGATCTTAGATTCAACTTTGTGGTTTTGGATTCTATCAATTTCTTGAGAAGTTCATTTCTATTGTTGTTCTTAGTTAATTGTTGTTAATTTCTTGCATTGAAGTGTTTTTACTTCTAATTTATTCTCATTCTTACTATGTCTTTCATCCTTGCTCATCAAGTGTTTGATAAAATGCCAATACTAGTTATGGAGTAAAAGTTTCTTACTTGGCATAGGGGTTTGGACCATTAGAGAACGTTGAATAGTTTATGTCAATTGTTGATTGGGAATTAGGAATTGCTAATTGACTTGGAGTGCACTAAAGCTAGATTTCCCTAGGGTAAAACTAGGACTTGTGACTCAAGTTAGTTAATCTGATTTGACTTTCCTCTATACCTAGGGGTTAACTAAATGAAGTAAAGCCTAATTGTTATCATCATTGAAGAAACTATAATGATAGAATTTCTAATGCCAACCCTAGGCCAAGTCTTTTAATATTGATAGTTTACCATCTGTTCTCGCTAAACATCTAAAAGAACTATAACAAAGCTTCCTAATCAATAATATGCATTGTCTAGCAATTCCAAGGGAGGACGACTCGGGAGACTAGTACTCTCGGTTATAGATTGTAGGATTGTTTGATGCGAAGTTGTGAATGTCGATTAGACTATAATCACGATCATATCCATTATTGAATTCTAAATCGGCATGCTAAATTTCGTTTATCAAAATGGCGCCGTTGCCGGGGAAATTGCTTAGTGTGCCATGTTATTGTTTAGAGTAAATATGCGTATATGTACATAGTGCATTTCATTGTAATTCTTTGTTCAAGTAACTAAACCCCCATCATTACCATGAGTTTTACTTCTCCTTCATTGCATGACGCGTTCACAACCGAATCCGAGCTTAGTCCCATTTGATCCGGAAATAGAACGAACTTTGCTTCATATTAGACAAGCTCGGAAGCGGTTATCTTTTGGGGAAGGTGAAAAGGTTTTCACCACCTTACCCACCTTACTAAAAGTAAACATTGAACCGTCACTCGAAGAAGGCAATAACCATTCTCCCATCAATATCACTAACAATTCTTCTTTTGCTTTAGGTACTAACACCATGGCCGCTCCGAGGAGAGTTACTATCAAAGAAGCGGGTGCACCGGATTATGTTCTTCAACCCCTTCATGTAACTCACCCCAACTTGAATACAAACTTTGAACTGAAGACCGCTTTGATCAACCTCCTATCTAAGTTCCATGGACTTCCCGCACAAGACCCTATTCGACATCTCAAAGATTTTCATCGTATATGCTCAACAACTAGACGGGAAGGATCCGATGAGGTTGCTATATGGTTGTTTGCTTTCCCTTTCTCTCTTGAGGACAAGGCTAAAGAATGGTTCTACACCCTATCTAGTGATGTCACTTCCGATTGGGACTTACTTAGAAGAGGATTCTTGGATAAATTCTTGCCCCCGGAAAAGATGGATAGGCTAAGGAAAGAAATGTCATGTACTGTACAAGGTGAAACGGAACCACTATACGAATATTGGGAACGGTTTCGTAAGTGATGCACGAAATTGTGATCAATACTTTTCACAACTCAAATAATCTGCGGTGATGAATTCAAAAACTTGGTGTTCAATACCATGGCATAAACACAACTTCGCACAACTTGTAACGACCCAACTCCCAGTATGCCATGATCATACAAGAAGTTAAGTGTTACTAACTTATCCTTCCTAATTGTTATCTATTATTTAATATTTGAGCCTGTTCCTTGTTAGAGCGATGCCAATTTTACAAGTAATTTTTTTTATTTGTTACGGACGTTCAGGTAAAATAAACAAGCATACAATGAGAGTAATAGAAAAGTGGCATAAAGAAACATAGAAATACAGCTGATAATATACATCATGTACACTATAACAAAACATGTAGCGTTTAAACAAGATCAAGTCAGTTTACATCCTCGTCATCCTACGTAGCTAATATTTACACGACACTCCCAGGGCCTGGCCCATACAAAAAGCCGCTAAACTAGCACCCAGGCTAGCCTAACCAATATATAGATCCTAGCTCTCGGGTGTACTAACACAAGTGAGAGACTAACTATCAGATAACGTTAGACTAGAGTGTCATCAAAAGAATTCCCCTTCCGCAGTCAAACTATATCTACTCGTGGCCATTCAGAGAATTACCGTGAGGCTCGTCCATCTCCTTGTCCTGCTCTATCTCTATCTCAGGATCCTCCTCCTCCTCATCATCCGCAGCTAGAACTATACCCTCAGATCCACCAGAAACACTGCTGTCACTATGTACAAAACCATTCGCGAGCACATGTTCGTTCGCGTATATAGGAGCTACCCCATCATCCGGTAGCGCCGGCTCATCGGGCTGTGGAAAGTTAGGGACCGGCTCAGGGGGAAAGTCCCACTCTGGTGGTATCACAGGTACGTAGTCACCAGCTAACTCGGGCTCATCAGGAATGATAGGCTCAGGTTCCACCTCATTCAAAGGTTGAGCTGGTATAGGGTGCTCGGGGTCATCAGGAAAAGGATGTACAGGTGCGTCAGGATGTAACCAGGATAAGGGAAAGTCGTAAGAAGCATCAGGGTCAAAATGCGGGCTCGACAGAGGATGTTGAAAGGCTCGATCAGGTAACGCGTATCGTCTAATACGAGGCTCCAATCCCATGATGAAATAACTGTGATGTACCGGATCCTCGTAGACGTAAGGGTCCTCGAACTCATAGAAGATCACGCCCGTCTCCATCTGGGGGAGGAAGGGAGAAAGAAGGGGTAAGAACTGGGGAGTTCTTAGTAGGGTCGGGGTTATTAGTTACGTTCATTTATTTGGGGTCGATTAGCAGACGAATAACATAATATAGCGAAACAGTAAACAGAAGATAAAGATAGAAATAAAAAGTAGAGACAACAGAACACAAACAGAAGAACACAAGGAAATAAAGCACACACATAGCACTCAAGCAGACAAACATAAAGAAATAGTTCACACACAAGAAGAAAAGCAACAGAGAATGATGCGCAAACAAGAATGATGCATGTCTAGCCCTAGTACAGGCCATGAGCTCATGTGTCGGTTGGCTGCCCGCAATCCCGACATTTATCCGGTCACGAGTAATCCCGATTTCCCGGATACGATTTTCCGTTCCTAAATAAATGCGCATATAATATTAGCCGCTCATTTGAGACAGCCTCTGCTTATTGCAGGAAAATATATATATACTCTGCTCTGCTCTGGGGAAGCGGAAAATAGCTGTAGGTAACTTAGTTTCCCTACAGAAGCTATGGGTTGCATTAAGCAACTAATATATATTAAATATAGCTCTGGGTTGCATCAAGCAACTAATATATATTAAATATCCCTTTACTTTTCTCTGGTTACTCTGTTTTTTGTGTTTCTCTACTCTGCTCTGATTACTCTATTCTCCATGTTTCTCTGCTTAACGTATGTATTTAAAGCTTATGTAAACTTCGGTATGAATAGTTAGCCTGTCCCAAGTATAGGGTCATTAAGTCTATACTGAAACATTTTAACTTTTCATATAATACCTACTCCTAGTCGGAACTCAAGGTCTAACTATGTTGCCCTAGTTCGTTCTCTAGTCTCTATCTATCTTTCTGTCGTTAAAACTTTACAGACTTTTTCTCCGATTTTTATCTTTTCTTTAACTTTTATCTTTTCTTTATCTTTTCCTCTCTAACATGTTATTACCACTCCCTAAGTGTTTTATGAAGGTAATTATGAGATTCTGCACTTAAAGTTGTCTTTCTAAAGCTTTTACAGAAAACTGCCTTTTCTGCATTATTTTATTATTTTTATTAAAATATTATTATTTAATATTTTATTATTATTTATTATTTTATTATTAAATTTTCGAAAATTAACTCACTTTTACTTTTAACCTTTAAAATTCACTTTTTACCACCCGTAACTTTTAATATTTCTACTTTTACCACCCTAACTTTCAGAAATTACCAAACAACCCCTAAAACACCAAAAATTTTACTTCCTTGCCCTTTTTAAGATCTAAGGCCTGTTCTTCATTGTTCTTTATCACACTCAAAGTGTTCTTCATGTTCTTCATAAATTCTTCAAATTCTTTCTCTGTTTTTACCCGTTTTTCAATCTTTTCAGCAACCGATTTTTACTACAATTCATAATAAATTAGCAGCCACTAAAACCCCATCTTTTCTACATGATTTCATCACAAATTGAACCTCAATTTAAGCCTAGGGTTTCGTTTTTCCAGCTGCTCCAAGAACATGAACATAAAGCTTGAATTTCATCAAATTTCATCAAAATTTCACCAAATTTTCACCAAGAATCAATCATATATGCAACCAATTTTTAGCACAGCCAAATAACACAACATTCACACATCTCAAACACAAATAATCAAGATTAATTTCGTGACACCCTACCTGGTTTTGCTGCTCCTAATTCAATCAAACTTTCAGGTGGTCCTTAAGCACTTTTTCCTCCTAAATCACACCAAGAAACACATATTTAACCATGTTTCCTTGAAACCAAATCAAAAGAGAGATGGTGCAGCCAACTCACCTTGATCCCAGCCTTGATAAGTCATATGATCATGTAGAGAAAGAAGAGAGGATCATTTTGGTCGGATTGGAATTTTGATTTGAGTTTTAGTTCAGCAGAAATCAAGCTTTGAAGATTTGGAACTAAGAACTTTTCTCTCTTTTTCTCTCTACCTATTTTTGGCCACAAAGTGAAAATGAGCCAGCCTAGGGGGTTTTGGGGGTGTAGGGTGAGTTGTGATTGGTTGGCTTGGAGGTGGATTAAAATAATATTAAAATATCTCAGGTGTATAACTACTAAAACTAGGTGTATCGGAACACTTGCAAAAACATCTCTAAAAATTATTTTCTGAGCTACTAGCATAAATGACACTAGTAACATATTTATTATGAGAATAAAACATGAATAATGAGGCCTTAGCATTGCTAAAGTCATCAGAGAGTGCTGGTGCTAAGCTGCACCAGTAAACTGTGAACCCGGTTAAACCGATTTTCTGTTTTTAACTAAAACTGACCAGGTAACCTTATAATATCATTCAAGAAGCTTCTAATACTCATATAATGATGATATTACCCTATTATCTCTCTTCTCTCATGAATTGAGTCTGGTTCGTCAAAATGAGACTATTTACAAAAAACCGGATCAAAACTCCTAACCGATACGGTTCAAAAACTATGTTCTTCATAACTGTATTATCGAGCTTGCCTCATAAAAGGTTCTAGCTTAAAGATGACATAATGACAATTAGGATTGATATTCTTGATGATATATCAAAGGTTTTCCCTTTACTGATCTTCCGGAGAAATTCGTGCTTTCAGAAAAGGTCTCACATACTCGAAAATCGGGGTTGTTACATTCTACCCTCCTAACAGAAAATTTTGCCCTCAAAATTTCAGTTACCTGAGAATAGATGCGGGTAATCAGCTTTCATCTTATCTTCGAGTTCCCAGGTGTGCTCTTCTTCTCCTCTTTGTCCCCAAGCTATTTTGACCAAGCGAAGAGTTTTGCCTCTTAGCTGCTTATCGCTTCTTTCTACGATCCGAACTGGTGATGCTTTATATGTCAAATCGTCTCGTAACTGTACTGTCTCTGGTTGTAAAATGTGACTCTCATCGGGAATATATTTCTTAAGTTGTGAGACATGAAAAACATCATGAAGGTTTGATAGATATGGAGGAAGGGCTACTTGATAAGCTACTAGACCGACTCTTTTAAGTATTTGGAAAGGTCCTATGTATCGAGGGTTAAGCTTTTTAGTCTTAAGGGCTCTACCTATTCCAGTAGTCGGGTTTACTTTAAGAAAGACATGGTCTCCCTCACTAAACTCTAAGGGTCTACGTCTATTATCGGCATAGCTCTTTTGACGACTCTGTGCTGTCTGGATCTTCTGGCGAATCCCCTTTATCTTCTCAGTAGTTTCTTGCACTAAGTCTGGACCCAAGACACTAGCTTCTCCATCATCATTCCAACACAATGGTGTCTGACATCTCCTTCCATAGAGAGCTTCATATGGTGCCATCCCGATACTTTGTTGGTAACTATTGTTGTAGACGAACTTGACCAACGGCAAATATTTATCCTAACTACCTTGGTTATCCATCACACAAGATCTTAGCATGTCTTCCAATGTCTGGATTGTCCGCTCTGATTGTCCGTCTGTCTGAGGATGGTATGCTGTACTTATATGCAATTCTGTTCCTAAAGCTTTCTGGAAAGCTCCCCAGAATCTGGAAGTAAACCTCGGATCTCGGTCTAAAACAATTGATGAAGGTATTCCGTGAAATCGTACAATTTCTTGAATATATATCCGTGCCAGCCTTTCTAGGGTATAATCAACTCGAATCGGAAGGAAGTGCACTGATTTTGTCAACCTGTCCACAATTACCCAAATGGCATCGTGTCCTGTTGAAGTCCTTGGCAATCCCATAACAAAATCCATAGTGATCTGCTCCCATTTCCATTGTGGTATTTCTAAGGGTTGCAGGGTTCCTGACGGTTTCTGGTGTTCCACCTTCACCTTCTGGCAAGTTAAACATTTTGAGACATAATCAGCTACCTCTTTCTTTAAGCCCGGCCACCAGAACATTTGTTTCAAATCCTGGTACATCTTTGTTACTCCAGGATGCATAGAAAATCTACTTTGATGAGCTTCTGCAAGAATCCTTTGCCGTAAATCCCCAGAGCTAGGCACACAAATTCTGTTCTTGTATCTCCAGAGACTGCTACGATCTAGTCTTACAGCTTCTGGTTCTTCTACTTTCATCCGTCTCAGCATCGTCATCATTTCTGAGTCCTGTGCTTGTGCTTGCGGAATCCTAATCTTAAAATCTGGTGTTATATGCAACTGCGCCAAACAGACTCCATTTGACGTCTCAGTCATAGCCAACTTAAGGTCCTCAAATTTTGCAAGTAGCTTCTCTTCCTTTTTCGTCATCCAAGAAATACTCAAATTCTTCCTGCTCAAGGCGTCTGCCACCACGTTTGCTTTTTCCTGGGTGATAACTTAACTTAAAATCATAATCCTTCAGGAACTCCATCCACCTTCGCTGTCGCATATTAAGATCCTTCTGGTCAAAGATATACTTTAAACTTTTGTGGTCAGAGAAAACTTCTAGTTGAGCGCCATACAAATAGTGCCTCCAGATCTTCAGAGCAAACACCACTGCAACCAACTCTAAGTCATGCGTCGGATAATTTTGTTCATGAGGTCTCAGCTGCCGGGAAGCATAAGTCACCACATTTTTGTCTTGCATCAGCACACATCCAAGTCCTTTATGAGAGGCGTCACAGTATACTTCAAAAGGTTTCTGTGGGTCGGGTAGTACTAATACAGGTGCAGTTGTTAACTTCTCCTTAAGCATCTTGAAACTTCTATCACACTCAGCCGTCCAAACGAACGGAACTTCCTTTCGTGTAAGGTAAGTCAAAGGTAAGGCTATCTGTGAAAATCCTTTGATGAACCTCCGGTAGTATCCAGCAAGTCCGAGAAAACTCCGAACTTCTGTAACGGTCGTAGGTGGTTCCCATTGCACTACTGCTTCAATTTTTGAAGGATCCACCGCAATTCCTCCTTGTGATATAACATGTCCCAAAAATGCCACCTTCTCTGTCCAGAACTCGCACTTTGATAGTTTAGCATATAACTTTCGAGTCCTCAGTATCTGCAATACAGCCATTAGATGCTCTTCATGCTCTCTTTCTGTCTTCGAATAGATGAGAATATCGTCTATAAAAACTACTACGAACTGATCAAGGTACGGACGGAAAATACGATTCATGTAATCCATGAAAATCGCAGGAGCATTAGTTAGTCCAAACGACATAACTATATACTCATAGTGACCATATCGAGTTCTAAATGCAGTCTTCGGTATATCTGACTCTTTCACTCGAATCTGGTGATAGCCCGATGGCAAATCAATCTTCGAAAACACAGTTGCACCTTTTAACTGATCCATCAAATCATCTATTCGTGGAAGTGGATACTTGTTCTTGATAGTGACTTTATTTAACTGTCGGTAATCTACGCAAAGTCTCATTCCACCATCCTTCTTCTTTACTAGCAATACCGGAGCTCCCCAAGGTGATACACTGGGACGAATAAATTTCTTCCCAAGTAGCTCATCCAACAACTTCTTCAACTCTGCAAGTTCCAGTGGTGACATCCAGTACGGTGCTATGGAAATTGGTCTGGTTCCAGGTACAAGTTCAATGCTGAATTCTATCTCCCGCTGAGGAGGAAACTCAGGTATGTCATCCGAGAAAACATCAGAAAATTCCTTCACCACTCGGATTTGTTCTAAGCTTACTTCACTGTCATTTGAGCTAGCCGCTAACAGAACGTACCCCTCACAATCACTCCCGTCTAAGGTAACTCTTACAGAATTCAGATATAAGGTATATGACAAAAATGGTTTAATATCTAAACTATCAGACAGAATAACAGCAGTTCTTTCAAAGCAATCAAGGAAAACATGATACTTGGACAACCAATCTAATCCTAGAATAACTTCTAAACCATATAGAGGCAAACAGATTAGATCATGTATAAAAGTTCTGTTCCTAATAGTGAATGGTACTTGCAGGCACACTAAACTAGTCAAAGCAGTTTGGGACGCAGGTGTATGGACAATTAGATCAAAGTTCAACTCAGAGAAATCTAGTCCCAACTCACGAGCAACAGTTAAAGAAATAAAAGAATGCGATGCACCCGAATCATACAGTACAGTTAGAAATCGATTCTTGACGTAACACTGACCTTGGATCAGGGCGTTTGATTGTATAGCATCATCAGCAGTCATGGCAAACACTCGACCTTGTTGCTGGGTTCGTACTGGATTCCGAGCGAATATCTTTGGGCATTCCTTAGCAATATGTCCAGTTCCTCCACATCTATAACAATTGAATGTTCCAAACAAACACGGCTTAATACCATGATCCTTCCCACATCGCTTGCATGTAGTGTTCACCTGCACCTGTTGAGGTCGTTTGCCATTATCCTGCCTCGGTCTACCTCCGTTTCCACCCACAGAGCGAGCAGGAACGTTACCAGCTTGTGGATTCCTTCGCTGTGGCACACCAGGTGTCTTGAAGTTTGTCCTTTGTGGTTGCCAATTATAGCTATTGTACTTCCTTGGTGGAAATCCTTGACGACTTGCTTTAGAGGCAATTACCTTCTTAGCACATTCTTCCACTAACTTACACTTATTAACCAGCTCAGCAAAATTTCGTATCTCCAATGGAACTACTGAACTCATCAGATCCTCACGAAGGCCCCCTTCGAACTTCAAACACTTCCATTCTTCAAAGTCAACAGGATTCCCTTGGCAGATCTTGGAGAGACGGCACAAGTCATCAAACTTATGGGCATATTCTGCAACAGTTGTGTTACCCTGCTTCAGCTGCATAAGTTCCATCTCCTTAGCGTCACGAGCTGCCCTCGGAAAATACTTCTTATAAAATTCATCCTTAAAAGTATTCCATGGAATATCGCCTTCTTCTTGTTGCAACAGTCGTTGTATCCCCTGCCACCAATGCTCAGCTTCTCCTTCCAGCATATAAGTAGCAAACTCCACGTGCTGGCCTTCCGGAACATGCTGTGCTCGCAGTGATCGTTCGATAGCTCGAAACCAATTGTCAACATCAGTCGCAACAACTGTACCTTTAAACTTAGGCGGTTTAACTTTCAGAAAAGTCGCAAGGGTCATAGGTCTTTCGAGATGCCCTAAGTTATTCTCATCATTTCCACTATCTTCCCCATGCTCATTCTCATTTTGGTTTCTCACTCCAAGACGATCAACAGCCCTAGCCGCTACTACTGCAGCCTCACGCACTGCCTCAGCCACAGCGTTCATGGTAGTCATAAACGTCTCATGTTCTCTCTCGTAGTTAACATTAGGAATTCCTTCCCGTACGCCTCATCTCTGTGAACCCATCGTGGTCCTGTTCACACCAAACAATCATTATTAAGGTGATCAGTCTTAACACTTCAAGTCAAGTGTGAACATTCCCAGAATGAAAACACAGAGACAATCATGCAACACATATCACATAGATATCCTATAAGCATGAGACAGACAACAGAGTATGCAATGAAGCATAGTCAGTCCACTCCCCAGGCTCTATTGGGAACGAACTGCTCTGATACCAACTTGTAACGACCCAACTCCCAGTATGCCATGATCATACAAGAAGTTAAGTGTTACTAACTTATCCTTCCTAATTGTTATCTATTATTTAATATTTGAGCCTGTTCCTTGTTAGAGCGATGCCAATTTTACAAGTAATTTTTTTTATTTGTTACGGACGTTCAGGTAAAATAAACAAGCATACAATGAGAGTAATAGAAAAGTGGCATAAAGAAACAAAGAAATACAGCTGATAATATACATCATGTACATTATAACAAAACATGTAGTGTTTAAACAAGATCAAGTCAGTTTACATCCTCGTCATCCTACGTAGCTAATATTTACACGACACTCCCAGGGCCTGGCCCATACAAAAAGCCGCTAAACTAGCACCCAGGCTAGCCTAACCAATATATAGATCCTAGCTCTCGGGTGTACTAACACAAGTGAGAGACTAACTATCAGATAATGTTAGACTAGAGTGTCATCAAAAGAATTCCCCTTCCGCAGTCAAACTATATCTACTCGTGGCCATTCAGAGAATTGCCGTGAGGCTCGTCCATCTCCTTGTCCTGCTCTATCTCTATCTCAGGATCCTCCTCCTCATCATCATCCGTAGCTAGAACTATACCCTCAGATCCACCAGAAACACTGCTGTCACTATGTACAAAACCATTCGCGAGCACATGTCCGTTCGCGTATATAGGAGCTACCCCATCATCCGGTAGCGCCGGCTCATCGGGCTGTGGAAAGTCAGGGACCGGCTCAGGGGGAAAGTCCCACTCTGGTGGTATCACAGGTACGTAGTCACCAGCTAACTCGGGCTCATCAGGAATGATAGGCTCAGGTTCCACCTCATTCAAAGGTTGAGCTGGTATAGGGTGCTCGGGGTCATCAGAAAAAGGATGTACAGGTGCGTCAGGATGTAACCAGGATAAGGGAAAGTCGTAAGGAGCATCAGGGTCAAAATGCGGGCTCGACAGAGGATGTTGAAAGGCTCGATCAGGTAACGCGTATCGTCTAATACGAGACTCCAATCCCATGATGAAATAACTGTGATGTACCGGATCCTCGTAGACGTAAGGGTCCTCGAACTCATAGAAGATCACGCCCGTCTCCATCTGGGGGAGGAAGGGAGAGAGAAGGGGTAAGAACTGGGGAGTTCTTAGTAGGGTCGGGGTTATTAGTTACGTTCATTTATTTGGGGTCGATTAGCAGACGAATAACATAATATAGCGAAACAGTAAACAGAAGATAAAGATAGAAATAAAAAGTAGAGACAACAGAACACAAACAGAAGAACACAAGGAAATAAAGCACACACATAGCACTCAAGCAGACAAACATAAAGAAATAGTTCACACACAAGAAGAAAAGCAACAGAGAATGATGCGCAGACAAGAATAATGCATGTCTAGCCCTAGTACAGGCCATGAGCTCATGTGTCGGTTGGCTGCCCGCAATCCCGACATTTATCCGGTCACGAGTAATCCCGATTTCCCGGATACGATTTTCCGTTCCTAAATAAATGCGCATATAATATTAGCCGCTCATTTGAGACAGCCTCTGCTTATTGCAGGAAAATATATATATACTCTGCTCTGCTCTGGGGAAGCGGAAAATAGCTGTAGGTAACTTAGTT
The DNA here is from genome assembly GCF_003086295.3 of Arachis hypogaea. Classification (NCBI taxonomy): domain Eukaryota; kingdom Viridiplantae; phylum Streptophyta; class Magnoliopsida; order Fabales; family Fabaceae; genus Arachis; species Arachis hypogaea. The sequence continues at coordinate 51,289,892 of NC_092041.1, forward strand.
TCCCTACAGAAGCTCTGGGTTGCATTAAGCAACTAATATATATTAAATATAGCTCTGGGTTGCATCAAGCAACTAATATATATTAAATATCCCTTTACTTTTCTCTGGTTACTCTGTTTTTTGTGTTTCTCTACTCTGCTCTGATTACTCTATTCTCCATGTTTCTCTGCTTAACGTATGTATTTAAAGCTTATGTAAACTTCGGTATGAATAGTTAGCCTGTCCCAAGTATAGGTTCATTAAGTCTATACTGAAACATTTTAACTTTTCATATAATACCTACTCCTAGTCGGAACTCAAGGTCTAACTATGTTGCCCTAGTTCGTTCTCTAGTCTCTGTCTATCTTTCTGTCGTTAAAACTTTACAGACTTTTTCTCCGATTTTTATCTTTTCTTTAACTTTTATCTTTTCCTTATCTTTTCCTCTCTAACATGTTATTACCACTCCCTAAGTGTTTTATGAAGGTAATTATGAGATTCTGCACTTAAAGTTGTCTTTCTAAAGCTTTTACAGAAAACTGCCTTTTCTGCATTATTTTATTATTTTTATTAAAATATTATTTTAATTAAATATTATTATTTAATATTTTATTATTATTTATTATTTTATTATTAAATTTTCGAAAATTAACTCACTTTTACTTTTAACCTTTAAAATTCACTTTTTACCACCCGTAACTTTTAATATTTCTACTTTTACCACCCTAACTTTCAGAAATTACCAAACAACCCCTAAAACACCAAAAATTTTACTTCCTTGCCCTTTTTAAGATCTAAGGCCTGTTATTCATTGTTCTTCATCACACTCAAAGTGTTCTTCATGTTCTTCATAAATTCTTCAAATTCTTTCTCTGTTTTTACCCGTTTTTCAGTCTTTTCAGCAACCGATTTTTACTACAATTCATAATAAATTAGCAGCCACTAAAACCCCATCTTTTCTACATGATTTCATCACAAATTGAACCTCAATTTAAGCCTAGGGTTTCGTTTTTCCAGCTGCTCCAAGAACATGAACATAAAGCTTGAATTTCATCAAATTTCATCAAAATTTCACCAAATTTTCACCAAGAATCAATCATATATGCAACCAATTTTTAGCACAGCCAAATAACACAACATTCACACATCTCAAACACAAATAATCAAGATTAATTTCGTGACACCCTACCTGGTTTTGCTGCTCCTAATTCAATCAAACTTTCAGGTGGTCCTTAAGCACTTTTTCCTCCTAAATCACACCAAGAAACACATATTTAACCATGTTTCCTTGAAACCGAATCAAAAGAGAGATGGTGCAGCCAACTCACCTTGATCCCAGCCGTGATAAGTCATATGATCATGTAGAGAAAGAAGAGAGGATCATTTTGGTCGGATTGGAATTTTGATTTGAGTTTTAGTTCAGCAGAAATCAAGCTTTGAAGATTTGGAACTAAGAACTTTTCTCTCTTTTTCTCTCTACCTATTTTCGGCCACAAAGTGAAAATGAGCCAGCCTAGGGGGTTTTGGGGGTGTAGGGTGAGTTGTGATTGGTTGGCTTGGAGGTGGATTAAAATAATATTAAAATATCTCAGGTGTATAACTACTAAAACTAGGTGTATCGGAACACTTGCAAAAACATCTCTAAAAATTATTTTCTGAGCTACTAGCATAAATGACACTAGTAACATATTTATTATGAGAATAAAACATGAATAATGAGGCCTTAGCATTGCTAAAGTCATCAGAGAGTGCTGGTGCTAAGCTGCACCAGTAAACTGTGAACCCGGTTAAACCGATTTTCTGTTTTTAACTAAAACTGACCAGGTAACCTTATAATATCATTCAAGAAGCTTCTAATACTCATATAATGATGATATTACCCTATTATCTCTCTTCTCTCATGAATTGAGTCTGGTTCGTCAAAATGAGACTATTTACAAAAAACCGGATCAAAACTCCTAACCGATACGGTTCAAAAACTATGTTCTTCATAACTGCATTATCGAGCTTGCCTCATAAAAGGTTCTAGCTTAAAGATGACATAATGACAATTAGGATTGATATTCTTGATGATATATCAAAGGTTTTCCCTTTACTGATCTTCCGGAGAAATTCGTGCTTTCAGAAAAGGTCTCACATACTTGAAAATCGGGGTTGTTACACAACTAACCAGCAAGTGTACTGGGTCGTCCAAGTAATAAACCTTACGCGAGTAAGGGTCGATCCCACAGAGATTGTTGGTATGAAGCAAGCTATGGTCACCTTGTAAATCTTAGTCAGGCAAACTCAAATGGTTATGAATGATGAATAAAACATAAAGATAGAGATAGAGATACTTATGTAACTCATTGGTGGGAATTTCAGATAAGCGTATAAAGATGCTGCGTTCCTTCCGTCTCTCTACTTTCCTACTGTCTTCATCCAATCCTTCTTACTCCTTTCCATGGCAAGCTGTATGCAAGGGTTTCACCGTTGTCAGTGGCTACCTCCCATCCTCTCAGTGAAAATGTTCAACGCACCCTGTCACGGCACGGCTATTCATCTGTCGATTCTCAATCAGGTTGGAATAGAATCCAGTGATTCTTTTGCGTCTATCACTAACGCCCAGCCTTCAGGAGTTTGAAGCTCGTCACAATCATTCAATCATTGAATCCTACTCAGAATACCACAGACAAGGTTTAGACCTTCCGGATTCTCTTGAATGCCGCCATCAATTCTAGCTTATACCACGAAGATTCCGGTTAAAGAATCCAAGAGATATCCACCCAATCTAAGGTAGAACGGAGGTGGTTGTCAGGCGCACGTTCATAGGTGAGAATGATGATGAGTGTCACGGATCATCACATTCATCAAGTTGAAGAACAAGTGATATCTTAGAACAAGAACAACGGAATTGAATAGAAGAACAATAGTAATTGCATTAATACTCGAGGTACAGCAGAGCTCCACACCTTAATCTATGGTGTGTAGAAACTCCACCGTTGAAAATACATAAGAACAAGGTCTAGGCCTGGCCGAATGGCCAGCCTCCATACGTGATCAAAAGATCTAAAGATCAAAAGATTCCAAAGATCCAAAGATGAAAATACAATAGTAAAAGGTCCTACTTATAGAGAACTAGTAGCCTAGGGTTTACAGAGATGAGTAAATGACATAAAAATCCGCTTCTGGGCCCACTTGGTGTGTGCTTGGGCTGAGCATTGAAGCATTTTCGTGTAGAGACTCTTCTTGGAGTTAAACGCCAGCTTTGGTGCCAGTTTGGGCGTTTAACTCCCATCCTTGTGCCAGTTCCGGCGTTTAACGCTGGGAATTCTGATGGTGACTTTGAACGCCGGTTTGGGCCATCAAATCTTGGGCAAAGTACGAACGATCGTATATTGCTGGAAAGCCCAGGATGTCTACTTTCCAATGCCGTTGAGAGCGCACCAATTGGGCTTCTGTAGCTCCAGAAAATCCACTTCGAGTGCAGAGAGGTGAGAATCTAACAGCATCTGCAGTCCTTTTTAGTCTCTGAATCAGATTTTTGCTCAGGTCCCTCAATTTCAGCCAGAAAATTCCTGAAATCACAAAAAAACACACAAAGTCACAGTAAAGTCCAGAAAAGTGAATTTTAACTAAAAACTAATAAAAATTTACTAAAAACTAACTAGATCATACTAAAAACATACTAAAAACAATGCCAAAAAGCCTATAAATTATCCGCTCATCACAACACCAAACTTAAATTGTTGCTTGTCCCCAAGCAACTGAAAATCAAATAAGATAAAAAGAAGATAATATACAATGAATTCCAAAAAACATCTATGAAGATCAGTATTAATTAGATGAACGGGACTTTTAGCTTTTTGCCTCTGAACAGTTTTGGCATCTCACTTTATCCTTTGAAATTCAGAATGATTGGCTTCTTTAGGAACTCAGAATCTGGATAGTGTCATTGATTTTCCCAGTTAAGTATGATGATTCTTGAACACAGCTACTTATTGAGTCTTGGCCGTGGCCCAAAGCACTCTGTCTTCCAGTATTACCACCGGATACATACATGCCACAGACACATAATTGGGTGAACCTTTTCAGATTGTGACTCAGCTTTGCTAGAGTCCCCAATTAGAGGTGTCCAGGGTTCTTAAGCACACTCTTTTTGCCTTGGATCACAACTTTATTATTATTTTTTTCTTTCTTTTTTTTCGTTTTCTTTTCTCCTTTTTTTTCGTTTTTCTCTTTTTTTTTGTATTCACTGCTTTTTCTTGCTTCAAGAATCATTTTAATGATTTTTCAAATCCTCAGTAACATTTCTCATCTTTTATCATTCTTTCAAGAGCCAACATTCATGAACCACAAATTCAAGATACATATGCACTGTTTAAGCATACATTCAGAAAACAAAAGTATTGCCACCACATCAAAATAATTAATCTGTTATAAAATTCAAAATTCATGCAATTCTTTTCTTTTTCAATTAAGAACATTTTTCATTCAAGAGAGGTGATGGATTCATAGGACATTCATAACTTTAAGGCATAGACACTAAGACACTAATGATCACAAGACACAAACACAGATAAACATAAGCATAATTTTCGGAAAAAAAAATAGAAAATAAAGAACAAGGAAATTAAAGAACGGGTCCACCTTAGTGATGGCGGCTTGTTCTTCCTCTTGAAGATCCTATGGAGTGTTTGAGCTCCTCAATGTCTCTTCCTTGTCTTTGTTGTTCCTCTCTCATGATTCTTTAATCTTCTCTAATTTCTTGGAGGAGGATGGAATGTTCTTGGTGCTCCACCCTTAGTTGTCCCATGTTGGAACTCAATTCTCCTAGGGAGGTGTTTAATTGCTCCCAATAATTTTGTGGAGGAAAGTGCATCCCTTGAGGCATCTCAGGGATTTGATGATGAGAGGGGTCTCTTGTTTGCTCCATCCTCTTCTTAGTGATGGGCTTGTCCTCATCAATGGGGATGTCTCCCTCTATGTCAACTCCAACTGAATAACAAAGGTGACAAATGAGATGAGGAAAGGCTAACCTTGCCAAGGTAGAGGACTTGTCTGCCACCTTATAAAGTTCTTGGGATATAACCTCAAGAACTTCTATTTCTTCTCCAATCATGATGCTATGAATCATGATAGCCCGGTCTATAGTAACTTCGGACCGGTTGCTAGTGGGAATGATTGAGCATTGGATAAACTCCAACCATCTTCTAGCCATGGGCTTGAGGTCATGCCTTCTCAATTGAACCGGCTTTCCTCTTGAATCTCTCTTCCATTGGGCGCCCTCTTCACAAATGTCTATGAGGACTTGGTCCAACCTTTGATCAAAGTTAACCCTTCTAGTGTAAGGGTATTCATCTCCTTGCATCATGGGCAAGTTGAATGCCAACCTTACATTTTCCGGACTAAAATCCAAGTATTTCCCCCGAACCATAGTAAGCCAATTCTTTGGATCCAGGTTCACACTTTGATAATGGCTCTTGGTGATCTAGGCATTGGCATAGAACTCTTGAACCATTAAGATTCTGACTTGTTGAATGGGGTTGGTAAGAACTTCCCAACCTCTCCTTCGGATCTCATGTCGGATCTCTGGATATTCACTCTTTTTGAGTTTGAAAGGGACCTCGGGGATCACCTTCTTCAAGGCCACAACTTCATAGAAGTGGTCTTGATGTACCCTTGAGATGAATCTCTCCATCTCCCATGACTCGGAGGTGGAAGCTTTTGCCTTCCCTTTCCTCTTTCTAGAGGTTTCACCGGCCTTGGATGCCATAAATGTTTATGGAAAAACAAAAAGCAATGCTTTTACCACACCAAACTTAAAAGGTTTGCTCGTCCTCGAGCAAAAGAAGAAAGAAGAGAGTAGAAGAAGAAGAAATGAGGAGATGGAGATGGCTTTGTGGTTCGGCCAAAGGGGGAGAAGTAGTGTTTAGGTTGTGTGAAAATGAAGGAGTGAAGATGGGTTTATATAGGAGTGGGGAGAGGGATAGGGTTCAGTCATGTATGGGTGGGTTTGGGTGGGAAAGTGGTTTGAATTTGAATGGTGAGGTAGGTGGGGTTTTATGAAGGATGGATGTGAGTGGCGAAGAGAAAGATGGGATTTGATAGGTGAAGGGTTTTTAGGGAAGAAGAGAGAGAGTGGTGGGGTAGGTGGGGATCCTGTGGGGTCCACAGATCCTGAGGTGTCAAGAAAAAGTCATCCCTGCACCAAGTGGCGAGCAAAAATGCTCTCTATGCCAATTCTGGCATTAAACGCCGGGCTGGTGCCCATTTCTGGCGTTTAACGCCAGCTTCTTGCCCTTTCTTGGCGTTTAACGCCAGTCTGGTGCCCCTTTCTGTCATTAAACGCCCAGAATGGTGCCAGACTGGGCGTTAAACGCCCATTTGCTGCCCTTACTAGCGTTTAAACGTCAGCAAAGTCTTCCTCCAGGGTGTGCTGTTCTTCTTTCTATTTTTTATTCTGTTTTTGCTTTTTCAATTGATTTTGTGACTTTCCATGATCATCAACCTACAGAAAACATAAAATAACAAAGGAAAATTAGATAAATATAACATTGGGTTGCCTCCCAACAAGCGCTTCTTTAATGTCAGTAGCTTGACAGTGGGCTCTCATGGAGCCTCACAGATACTCAGAGCAATGTTGGAACCTCCCAATCACCAAACTTAGAGTTTGAATGTGGGGGTTCAACACCAAACTTAGAATTTGGTTGTGGCCTCCCAACACCAAACTTAGAGTTTGACTGTGGGGGCTCTGTTTGACTCTGTTTTGAGAGAAGCTCTTCATGCTTCCTCTCCATGGTGACAGAGGGATATCCTTGAGCCTTAAACACAAAGGATTCTTCATTCACTTGAATGATCAATTCTCCTCTGTCCACATCAATCACAGCCTTTGCTGTGGCTAGGAAGGGTCTGCCAAGGATGACGGATTCATCCATGCATTTCCCAGTTTCTAGGACTATGAAATCAGCAGGGATGTAATGGTCTTCAATCTTTACCAGAACATCCTCTACAATCTTATAAGCTTGTTTTCTTGAATTGTCTACCATCTCTAGTGAGATTCTTGTAGCTTGTACCTCAAAGATCCCTAACTTCTCCATTACAGAGAGAGCCATGAGGTTTATACTTGACCCTAGGTCACACAGAGCCTTCTTAAAGGTCAGGGTGCCTATGGTACAAGGTATTAAGAACTTCCCAGGATCCTGTCTCTTTTGAGGTAATCTCTGCCTAGACAAGTCATCCAATTCTTTGGTGAGCAAAGGAGGTTCGTTCTCCTAAGTCTCATTACCAAATAACTTGTCATTTAGCTTCATGATTGCTCCAAGGTACTTAGCAACTTACTCTTCAGTGACATCTTCATCCTCTTTAGAGGAAGAATACTCATCAGAGCTCATGAATGGCAGAAGTAAATCCAATGGAATCTCTATGGTCTCTGTGTGAGCCTCAGATTCCCATTATTCCTCATTAGGGAACTCATTGGAGGCCAGTGGACGTCCATTGATGTCTTCCTCAATGGCGATCTCTGCCTCTTCCTCCTCTTCAAGTTCGGCCATGTGGGTCATGTTAATGGCCTTGCATTCTCCTTTTGGATTCTCTTCTGTATTGCTTGGAAGAGTACTAGGAGGGAGTTCAGTAATTTTCTTGCTCAGCTGTCCCACTTGTGCCTCCAAGTTTCTAATAGAGGACCTTGTTTCAGTCATGAAACTTTAAGTGGTTTTGATTAGATCAGAGACCATGGTTGCTATGTTAGAGTGGCTCTGCTTAGAATTCTCTGTCTGTTGCTGAGAAGATGATGAAAAAGGTTTGCCATTGCTAAACCTGTTTCTTCCACCATTATTGTTGTTGAAAACTTGTTGAGGTCTCTGTTGTTCCTTCCATGAGAGATTTGGATGATTTCTCCATGAAGAATTATAGGTGTTTCCATAGGGTTCTCCCATGTAATTCACCTCTTCCATTGAAGGGTTCTCAGGATCATAAGCTTCTTCTTCAGATGAAGCATCCTTAGTACTGCCTGGTGTAGCTTGCATTCCAGACAGACTTTGAGAAATCATATTGACTTGCTGAGTCAATATTTTGTTCTAAGCCAATATGGCATTCAGAGTATCAATCTCAAGAACTTCTTTCTTCTGATTTGTCCCACTGTTCACAGGATTCCTTTCAGAAGTGTACATGAATTAGTTATTTGCAACCATTTCAATTAGTTCTTGAGCTTCTGTAGGCGTCTTCTTCAGATGAAGAGATCCTCCAGCAGAGCTATCCAAAGACATCTTGGATAGTTCAGAGAGACCATCATAGAAAATACCTATGATGCTCCATTCAGAAAGCATGTCAGAGGGACACTTTCTGATTAATTGTTTGTATCTTTCCCAAGCTTCATAGAGGGATTCTCCTTCCTTCTGTCTGAAGGTTTGGACTTCCACTCTAAGCTTACTCAATTTTTGAGGTGGAAAGAACTTTGCCAAGAAGGCATTGACTAGCTTTTCCCAAGAGTTCAGGCTTTCTTTAGGTTGTGAATCCAACCATATTCTAGCTCTGTCTCTTACAGCAAAAGGGAATAGCATAAGTCTGTAGACCTCAGGGTCAACCCCATTGGTCTTGATAGTGTCACAGATTTGCAAGAATTTAGCTAAAAACTGATGAGGATCTTCCAATGGAAGTCCATGGAACTTGCAATTCTGTTGCATTAGAGAAACTAATTGAGGCATAAGCGCAAAGTTGTTTGCTCCAATGGCAGGGATAGAGATGCTTCTCCCATAGAAGTCGGGAGTAGGTTGATGAGCGGATAATTTATACGCTTTTTGGCATTGTTTTTATATAGTTTTTAGTGAGTTTAAGCTACTTTTAGGGATGTTTTCATTAGTTTTTATGTTAAATTCACATTTCTGGACTTTACTATGAGTTTGTGTGTTTTTCTGTGATTTCAGGTAAATTCTGACTGAAATTGAGGGATTTGAGCAAAACTCTGAAGAAGGCTGACAAAAGGACTGCTGATGCTGTTGGAATCTGACCTCCCTGCACTCGAAATGGATTTTCTGGAGCTACAGAACTCCAATTGGCGCGCTCTCAACGGCGTTGGAAATTAGACATCCAGGGCTTTCCAGCAATATATAATAGTCCATACTTTATTCGAAGAATGACGACGTAACTTGGCGTTAAACGCCAAGTTCATGCAGCTGTCTGGAGTTAAACGCCAGAAAAACGTCATTATCCGGAGTTGAACGCCCAAAACACGTCATAACCTGGAGTTTGATGCCAAGAAATGCCTTAGCTCGTGGAATGATCAAGCTCAGCCCAAGCATACACCAAGTGGGCCCCAGAAGTGGATTTATGCATCAATTACTTACTCATGTAAACCCTAGTAGCTAGTCTAGTATATATAGAACATTTATCTATTGTATTAGACATCCTGGAGTGTATTTTAAATCCTGTGATCACATTAGGGAGGCTGGCCATTCGGCCATGCCTGGACCTTCTGCTTATGTATTTTCAACGGTGGAGTTTCTGCACACCATAGATTAAGGGTGTGGAGCTCTGCTGTACCTCAAGTATCAATGCAATTCTATTATCTCTTATTCGGTTTCTATCTTAGTTTTATTCCAAGATATTCATTCGTACCCAAGAACATGATGAATGTTATGAGTCAGATTACCCTCATTATCATTCTCACTTATGAACGCGTGTGATTGACAACCACTTCCGTTCTACATGCAACAGAGCTTGAATGCGTATCTCTTAGATTCCCCAACAGAATCTTCGTGGTATAAGATAGATAGATGGCGGCATTTATGAGGATCCGGAAAGTCTCACCTTGTCTGTGGTATTCCGAGTAGGATCCTGGGAATCCGGAAAGTCTAACCTTGTCTGTGGTATTCCGAGTAGGATTCCGGTAATGAATGACCGTGACGTGCTTCAAACCTATAACCTGCTGGGCGTTAGTGACAGACGCAAAAGAGGGATTCTATTCCAGTAGGGGAGGGAACCAACCGGTGATTAGCCGTACTGTGACAGAGTGCGTGAGCATTAGTTTTCACTGCGAGGATGGGATGTAGCCATCAGCCATGGGTGATGCCTCCAGACTGGTTAGCTGTGCGAGTGACAGCCGCACAGGATATTTCCCCGAGAGGAAGAAAGTAGCCACAGTTGATGGTGAACCCCTATACAAAGCTTGCCATGGAAGGAAGTAAGAAGGATTGAGTAGAAGCAGTAGGAAAGCAGGCGTCCCTGGGCTCTACAGCATCTCCATCCGCTTATCTGAAATTCCCACCAATGAATCTGCATAAGTGTTCTATCCCTTTTATCATTCCTTTTTATTATTAATTATTCTAAAAAAATCATAAACCAATTTAATCTGCCTAACTGAGATTTGCAAGGTGACCATAGCTTGCTTCATACCAACAATCTCTGTGGATTCGACCCTTACTCACGTAAGGTTTATTACTTGGACGACCCAGTACACTTGCTGGTTAGTTGAACGGAGTTGTGAAAATAAACAGTGCCCTAAGAGTAAATATATGCCAAAGCTCAAAAGATAGAAATCACAATTTCGTCCACCAAGTTTTTGGCGCCGTTGCCGGGGATTGTTCGAGTATGGACAACTGACGGTTCATCTTGTTGCTCAAATTAGGTAATTTTCTTTTCAAAAATCTTTTTCAAAAATTTTTCTTTTCTTTTTCGTTTTTCCAAAAATGTTTTTCGAAAAAAATTAATAAAAATACAAAAAAATTCATAAAATCATAAAAACCAAAAATATTTTGTGTTTCTTGTTGAATCTTGTGTTAACTTTTAAAGTTTGGTGTCAATTTCATGCTTTCAAAATTTTTCTTGCATTTTTCGAAAACTTCATGCATTCATAGTGTTCTTCATGATCTTCAAGTTGTTCTTGACAAGTCTTCTTGTTTGATCTTGATGATTTCTTGTTTTGTGTCTTTTCTTGTTTTTCATGTGCATCTTTGCATTCATATTTTCCATGCATTAAAGATTTTTAAGTTTGGTGTCTTGCATGTTTTCTTTGCATCAAAAATTTTTCAAAAATATGTTCTTGATGTTCATCATGATCTTCAAAGTATTCTTGGTGTTCATCTTGACATTCATAGTATTCTTGCATGCATCTTGTGTCTTGATCCAAAATTTTTATGTTTTGGGTCATTTTTGTGTTTTTCATTCAAAATTTGATTTCAAAAATATCTTTTCCTTATTTCCCTCCAAAATTTCGAAATTTTGGGATTGACTTGGTCAAAAATTTTTAAAATTAATTGTTTCTTACAAGTCAAGTCAAAATTTCAATTTTAAAAATCTTATCTTTTCAAAATCTTTTTCAAAAATCATATCTTTTTCATTTTTTTTTATAATTTTTGAAAATTTCAAAAATCTTTTTCAAAATATTTTCAAAATATTTTTCTTATCTTTTATATCTAATTTTCGAAAATTAACTAACAAGTAATGTGATTGGTTCAAAAATTTGAAGTTTGTTACTTTCTTGTTAAGAAAGGTTCAATCTTTAAAGTTCTAGAATCTTATCTTGCAGTTTCTTGTTAGTTAAGTAATTTTAAAAATTAAAACTTTTTCAAATATCTTTTTTAAATATATCTTTTTATCTTTGATCTTATCTTTTTCAAAAATTTTATCTTTTTCAAATTTGATTTCAAAATATCTTATCTAACTTCTCATCTTCTTATCTTTTTCAAAATTTTGATTTCAAATCTTTTTCAATCAACTAACTAACTCTTTGTTTGTTTCTTATCTTTTTCAAAACCACCTAACTACTTTTCCCTCTCTAATTTTCGAAAATTCTCCCTCTCTTTTTCAAAAAATTCTTTTTGTTTTAAATTTTAATTTTAATTATATTTTGTCTTTGATTTTCGAAAATTACTAACTTCTTTTTCAAAAATTATTTTCGAAAATCTCCTTTCTCTTTTCTTATTCTTTTTATTTATTTAATTACTAACACTTCTCTTCACCTCTCTTCATCCTATTCCGAATCCATCCTTCTTCTTTCTTCTACCCCTTTCTTCTTCTACTAACATAAAGGAATCTCTATACTGTGACATAGAGGATTCCTCTTTCTTTTCTTGTTTTCTTCTCTTTCTTATGAGCAGGAACAAGGATAAAGGCACTCTTGTTGAAGCTGATCCAGAACCTGAAAGGACTCTGAAGAGAAAATTAAGAGAAGCTAAATTACAACAATCCAGAAATAACCTTTCAGAAATTTTCGAACAGGAGAAGGATATGGCAGCCGAAAATAATAATAATAATAATGCAAGGAGAATGCTTGGTGACTTCACAAAGCCAACATCCAAGTTTGATGGAAGAAGCATCTCCATTCCTGCCATTGGAGCCAATAACTTTGAGCTTAAGCCTCAACTAGTTGCTTTAATGCAACAAAACTGCAAGTTTTATGGACTTCCATCTGAAGATCCTTATCAGTTCTTAACTGAATTCTTGCAAGTATGTGATACTGTGAAGACGAATGGAGTTAATCTTGAAGTCTACAGACTCATGCTTTTCCCTTTTGCTGTAAGAGACAGAGCTAGAACATGGTTGGATTCACAACCTAAGGATAGCCTGGATTCCTGGGATAAGCTGGTCACTGCCTTCTTAGATAAGTTCTTTCCTCCTCAAAAGCTGAGCAAGCTGAGAGTGGATGTTCAAATCTTCAAACAAAAAGATGGTGAATCCCTCTATGAAGCTTGGGAAAGATACAAGCAGCTGACCAAAAGATGTCCATCTGACATGTTTTCAGAATGGACCCTATTAGATATATTCTATTATGGTCTCTCTGAATTTTCGAAAATGTCACTGGACCATTCTGCACGTGGATCTATTCACCTGAAGAAAACGCCTGAAGAGGCTCAAGAACTCATTGACATGGTTGCAAACAACCAGTTCATGTACACCTCTGAGAGGAATTCCGTGAATAATGGGGTACCTCAGAAGAAAGGAGTTCTTGAAATTGATGCTCTGAATGCCATATTGGCTCAGAACAAGATGTTGACTCAACAGGTCAACATAATCTCTCAAAATCTAAATGGATTGCAACATGCATCCAACAGTACTAGAGAGGCAGCTTCTGAAGAAGCTTATGATCCTGATAACCCTGCCATGGCAGAAGTTAATTACATGGGTGAACCTTATGGAAACACCTATAACCCATCATGGAGAAATCATCCAAATTTCTCCTGGAAGGATCAACAAAAGCCTCAACAAGGCTTTAACAATGGTGGACGCAATAGGCTGAACAATAGTAAGCCATATCCATCATCCTCTCAGCAACAGACAGAGAATTCTAAACAAAACACTTCTGATTTAGCCAATATTGTCTCTGATCTGTCAAAGGCCACTTTCAGTTTCATGAATGAAACAAGATCCTTCATTAGAAATTTGGAGGCACAAGTGGGCCAGCTGAGTAAGAAAGTCATTGAAACTCCTCCCAGTATTCTCCCAAATAATACAGAAGAGAATCCAAAAGGAGAGTGCAAGGCCATTGATTTAATCAAAGTGGCCGACTGCATAGGGGAGGAGGAGGACGAAAATCCTAGTGAGGAAGACCTCCTGGGATGTCCTTCAAGCAAGAAGGAGTTTCCTATTAAGGATCCTGAGGAATCTGAGGCTCATACAGAGACCATAGAGATTCCATTAAATCTCCTTCTGCCATTCATGAGCTCTGAAGAATATTCATCCTCTGAAGAGGATGAAGATGTGACTGGTGAGCAAGTTGCTCAATATCTAGGAGCTATCATGAAGCTGAATGCCAAGCTATTTGGTAATGAGACTTGGGAAAGTGAACCTCCCTTGCTCGTTAGTGATTTAGATACTTGGATTCAGGAAACTCTACCTCAAAAGAAACAAGATCCTGGCAAGTTCTTAATACCTTGCACCATTGGCACCATGAGCTTTGAAAAAGCTCTATGTGATCTTGGGTCAGGAATAAACCTTATGCCACTCTCTGTAATGGAGAAGCTGGGAATCATTGAGGTACAACCTGCCTTGTTCTCATTACAATTGGCAGATAAGTCAGTAAGACAAGCTTATGGAATAGTGGAGGACGTTCTAGTAAAGGTTGAAGGCTTTTACATCCCTGCTGATTTCATAATCCTAGATACTAGGAAGGAAGATGATGAATGCATCATCCTAGGAAGACCTTTCCTAGCCACAGCAGAAGCTGTGATAGATGTCAACAGAGGAGAGTTAGTCCTTCAATTGAATGGGGAATACCTTGTGTTTCAAGCACATGGTCACCCCTCTATGACAAAAGAGAGTAAGCATGAAGAACTTCTCTCAGTTCAGAGTCAAGAAGAACCCACACAGTCAAACTCTAAGTTTGGTGTTGTGAGGCCACAACCAAACTCTAAGTTTGGTGTTCAAATTCCATATCCAAACTCTAAGTTTGGTGTGGAGACAACACACTAAATTTACCTGATCACCTTGTGGCTCCATGAGAGCCACTGTCAAGCTATTGACATTAAAGAAGCGCTTGTTGGGAGGCAACCCAATTTTATTTATCTAATTTTATTTTATTTTGTTTTAGTGTTATTTTTGAGTTTTATTAGGTACATGATCATGAGGAGTCACGAAAAAAATCAAAAAATTAAAAACAGAGTCAAAAACAGAAGAAAAAAATTTTTCACCCTGGAGGCAGCGCAGACTGGCGTTCAACGCCAGTAAGATGCATCTGGCTGGCGTTCAACGCCAGAACAGAGCATCTTTCTGGCGCTGAACGCCCAAAACAAGCAACAACCTGGCGTTTAACGCCAGGATGTGCACACAGAGGGCAATCTGGCGCTGAACGCCAGAAACAAGCTTGAAACTGGCGTTCAACGCCAGAAACAAGCATTACATGGGCGTTTAACGCCCAGAACATGCACCAATGGGCGTTTGAACGCCAAAATGGTGCATGAAGGCAATTTACATGCCTATAGGGTGAAGGAATGGTATTTCTTTTCACCTCAGGATCTGTGGACCCCACAGGATCCCCACCTCAGGATCTGTGGACCCCACAGGATCCCCACCTACCTTTTCTTTTAATCCTAATCACACTCTCCTAATCCAAATCTCATTTTCAATGTCACACTTCCCAAAAACCTTCACCAATCACCTCAACTCCTCTTCCCAATTTCCCCATGCACCATTCACATCAACCTCCTCTTCCCCATAAATCCCACCTACCCTCATAAAATTCAAAATCAATTTCCCACCCTTTCCCACCCAAAATAGCCGAAACCTAACCCTCCCCCCTCCCTATAAATACCTCTCCTTTCTTCTTCATTTTCACACACCACAACCCCTTCTTCTCTCATATAGCCGAACCCCCTCCTCTCCTTCTCTACCAAAATTCTCTTCTTCTTCTTCTCCTCTTCTTTTCTTTTTTTGCTCGAGGACGAGCAAATTTTAAGTTTGGTGTGGTAAAAAGCCTAAGCTTTTTATTTTTTTCATTCACCATCAATGGCACCCAAGACCGGAGTTTCTTCAAGAAAAGGAAAAGGGAAGGCAAAAGCTTCCACTTCCGAGTCATGGGAGAAGGAGAGATTCATCTCCAAAAGCCACCAAGACCACTTCTATGATGTTGTGGCAAAGAAGAAGGTGATCCCCGAGGTCCCTTTCAAGCTCAAAAAGAATGAGTATCCGGAAATCCGACATGAGATCCAAAGAAGAGGGTGGGAAGTCATAACCAACCCCATGCAACAAGTCGGAATATTGATGGTTCAAGAGTTCTATGCTAATGCATGGATCACTAGGAACCATGATCAAAGTATGAACCCGAATCCAAAGAACTATCTCACAATGGTTCGGGGGAAATACTTAGATTTCAGTCCGGAAAATGTGAGGTTGGCGTTTCATTTACCCATGATGCAAGGTGATGAACGCCCCTACACAAGAAGGGTCAACTTTAATCAAAGGTTGGACCAAGTCCTTGCGGACATTTGTGTGGAAGGCGCCCAATGGAGAGTAGACTCCAAAGGCAAACCAGTCCAACTAAGAAGATTGGACCTCAAACCTGTAGCTAGAGGATGGTTGGAGTTCATCCAAAGATCCATCATCCCTACAAGCAACCGATCTGAAGTTACTGTGGATCGGGCCATCATGATTCATAGCATCATGATTGGAGAGGAAGTAGAGGTTCATGAAGTCATCTCTAATGAACTCTACAAAATAGCTGACAAGCCTTCATACATGGCACGGCTAGCCTTCCCCCACCTCATATGCCATCTATGTTATTCAGCCGGAGTTATCATAGATGGAGATGTCTCCATTGAAGAAGACAAGCCCATCACCAAGAAAAGGATGGAGCAAACAAGAGAAGTTCCTCACGGCCCTCAAGAAGAACATGAGGAAGTTCATCATCAACAAATGCCTCAAGGAATGCACTTTCCTCCCAACAACTATTGGGAGCAACTTAGTACCTCTTTGGAAGACTTGAGCCATAATGTTGAACAACTAAGGGTGGAACACCATGAACACGCCCTCACTCTCCAAGAAATAAGAGAAGATCAAAGAGCAATGAGAGAGGAGCAGCAAAGGCAAGGAAGGGACATAGAAGAGTTGAAGAACATCATTGGTCCTTCAAGAAGAAGACGCCACTAGAGGTGGATTCATTCCTTATTCTTTATTTCTTTCTGTTTTCGGTTTTTAAGTATTATGTTTATCTATGTTTTTGTGTTTCTACTTCATGATCATTAGTGTGTAACCATGCCTTAAAGCTATGAATAAAATCCATTAGTCCTTCACCTCTCTTAAAAGAAAAATGTTTTAATTCAAAAGAACAAGAAGTACATAATTTTCGAAATTATTAGTGAATTTAATTTAATTATATTGATGTGGTGGCAATAATTTTTGTTTTCTGAATGAATGAATGAACAGTGCATATGTCTTTTGATCTTGTTGTTTATGAGTGTTAAAATTGTTGGTGCTTGAAAGAATGATGAACAAAGAGAAATGTTATTGATGATCTGAAAAACATCATGAAATTGATTCTTGAAGCAAGAAAAAGCAGTTCAAAAAAAAAATGGCGAAAAATTTTAAAGCAAGGATCCAAGGCTTTGAGCATTAATGGATAGGAGGGCCCAAGGAAATTAAATCCAGGCCTAAGCGGCTAAATCAAGCTGTCCCTATTCATGTGCTTGTGTCATGAAGGTCCAAGTGAAAAGCTTGAGACTGAATGGTTAAAGTCGTGATCCAAAGCTAAAGAGTGTGCTTAAGAGCTCTGGACACCACTAACTGGGGACTTTAGCAAAGCTAAGTCACAATCTGAAAAGGTTCACCCAGTTATGTGTCTGTGGCATTTGTGTATCCGGTGGTAATACTGGAAGACAAAGTGCTTAAGGCCACAGCCAAGACTCATAAAATAGCTGTGTTCAAGAATCAACATGCCTAACTAGGAAAGTCAATAACACTATCTGAAATTCTAAGTTCCTAGAGAAGCCAATCACTCTAAACTTCAAAGGAAAAAGTGAGATGCCAAAACTGTTCAGAAGCAAAAAGCTACAAGTCCCGCTCATCTAATTAAATTAATATTCATTGATATTTTGGACTTTATAGTATATTCTCTTCTTTTTATCCTATTTGATTTTCAGTTGCTTGGGGACAAGCAACAATTTAAGTTTGGTGTTGTGATGAGCGGATAATTTATACGCTTTTTGGCATTGTTTTTATATAGTTTTTAGTGAGTTTAAGCTACTTTTAGGGATGTTTTCATTAGTTTTTATGTTAAATTCACATTTCTGGACTTTACTATGAGTTTGTGTGTTTTTCTGTGATTTCAGGTAAATTCTGACTGAAATTGAGGGATTTGAGCAAAACTCTGAAGAAGGCTGACAAAAGGACTGCTGATGCTGTTGGAATCTGACCTCCCTGCACTCGAAATGGATTTTCTGGAGCTACAGAACTCCAATTGGCGCGCTCTCAACGGCGTTGGAAAGTAGACATCCAGGACTTTCCAGCAATATATAATAGTCTATACTTTATTCGAAGAATGACGACGTAACTTGGCGTTAAACGCCAAGTTCATGCAGCTGTCTGGAGTTAAACACCAGAAAAACGTCATTATCCGGAGTTGAACGCCCAAAACACGTCATAACCTGGAGTTTGACGCCAAGAAATGCCTTAGCTCGTGAATGATCAAGCTCAGCCCAAGCATACACCAAGTGGGCCCCGGAAGTGGATTTATGCATCAATTACTTACTCATGTAAACCCTAGTAGCTAGTCTAGTATATATAGGACATTTATCTATTGTATTAGACATCCTGGAGTGTATTTTGAATCCTGTGATCACATTAGGGAGGCTGGCCATTCGGCCATGCCTGGACCTTCTGCTTATGTATTTTCAACGGTGGAGTTTCTGCACACCATAGATTAAGGGTGTGGAGCTCTGCTGTACCTCAAGTATCAATGCAATTCTATTATCTCTTATTCGGTTTCTATCTTAGTTTTATTCCAAGATATTCATTCGTACCCAAGAACATGATGAATGTTATGAGTCAGATTACCCTCATTATCATTCTCACTTATGAACGCGTGTGATTGACAACCACTTCCGTTCTACATGCAACAGAGCTTGAATGCGTATCTCTTAGATTCCCCAACAGAATCTTCGTGGTATAAGCTAGATAGATGGCGACATTTATGAGGATCCGGAAAGTCTCACCTTGTCTGTGGTATTCCGAGTAGGATCCTGGGAATCCGGAAAGTCTAACCTTGTCTGTGGTATTCCGAGTAGGATTCCGGTAATGAATGACCGTGACGTGCTTCAAACTTATAACCTGCTGGGCGTTAGTGACAGACGCAAAAGAGGGATTCTATTCCAGTAGGGGAGGGAACCAACCGGTGATTAGCCGTACTGTGACAGAGTGCATGAGCATTAGTTTTCACTGCGAGGATGGGATGTAGCCATCAGCCATGGGTGATGCCTCCAGACTGGTTAGCTGTGCGAGTGACAGCCGCACAGGATATTTCCCCGAGAGGAAGAAAGTAGCCACAGTTGATGGTGAACCCCTATACAAAGCTTGCCATGGAAGGAAGTAAGAAGGATTGAGTAGAAGCAGTAGGAAAGCAGGCATCCCTGGGCTCTACAGCATCTCCATCCGCTTATCTGAAATTCCCACCAATGAATCTGCATAAGTGTTCTATCCCTTTTATCATTCCTTTTTATTATTAATTATTCTAAAAAAATCATAAACCAATTTCATCTGCCTAACTGAGATTTGCAAGGTGACCTTAGCTTGCTTCATACCAACAATCTCTGTGGATTCGACCCTTACTCACGTAAGGTTTATTACTTGGACGACCCAGTACACTTGCTGGTTAGTTGAACGGAGTTGTGAAAATAAACAGTGCCCTAAGAGTAAATATATGCTAAAGCTCAAAAGATAGAAATCACAATTTCGTCCACCATAGGTGCAGTAAAGTCACCCAGCACCTTCCTTGCATTGTTGGCATTGTTGTTGTTTTCGGCTGCCATGTCTTCTTCTTTGAAGAATTCTGTTAGGTCCTCTACAGATAGTTGTGCTTTAGCTTCTCTTAGCTTTCGCTTCAAGGTCCTTTCAGGTTCAGGGTCAGTCTCAACAAGAATGCTTTTGTCTTTGCTCCTGCTCATATGAAAGAGAAGAGAACAAGAAAATATGGAATCCTCTATGTCACAGTATAGAGATTCCTTAAGGTGTCAGAGGAAAAGAAAAATTGAAGGAAGAGGTAGAAAATTCGAACTTATCAAGGAAAGATGGAGTTCGAATTGTGCATTGAGGAGTAGTGTTAGTCCATAAATAGAAGGATGTGAGAAGAGGGGAAGAAATAAAATAAAAAGATTTTAAAAAAACATTTTGAAAAAAATACTAATTGATTTTCGAAAACTTAAGAGTGGAAAAAGAAATCAAGTGATTTTTGAAAAAGATTTTGAAATTAGAAATCAGAAAGATATGATTGAAAACTATTTTGAAAAAGATGTGATTAAAAAGATATGATTCGAAAAACAATTTAAAAAGATTTGATTTTGAAAATTAATGACTTGGCTAACAAGAAAAGATATGATTCAAACATTAAACCTTTTTCAACAGAAAAGGCAACATACTTGAAATGTTGAATCAAATCATTAATTGATAGTAAGTATTTTTGAAAATGGAAAGAAATTGATTTTGAAAACATATGATTGAAAAGATATGATTGGAAAAAGATTTGATTTTGAAAAATTTTGAAAACTTGAAAAAAATTTGAATTAAAAATAGAATCTTCCCTCTTGTGCCATCCTGGCGTTAAACGCCCAGAATGGTATCCATTCTGGTGTTTAACACCCAAAGCTCTACCCTTTTGGGCGTTAAACGCCCAGCCAGGCACCCCGGCTGGCGTTTAAACGCCAGTTTTCCTTCTTCACTGAGCGTTTTGAACGCCCAGCCTTTTTCTGTGTAATTCCTCTGCTGTATGTTCTGAATCTTCAATTCTCTGTATTATTGACTTGAAAAGACACAAATTAAAAAATTTTTTTTTGGATTTTTAATGATGAGGAAAAATCAAAATGCAACTAAAATCAAATAAACAATGCATGCAAGACACCAAACGTAGAAGTTTGTATACTACTGACACTAACAAATTGAGAATGCATATGAGAAGCAACAAAACACACAAAACAATAGAATTTAAAGATCAGAGCAAGTAAATCATCAAGAACAACTTGAAGATCAATGAAGACACATGATAAATGCAAGAAGAACAGAAACATGCAATTGACACCAAACTTAAAATGAGACTAGTGTCTCAACAAGAAACATAATATATATTTTTTTGATTTTGTAATTTTTTTGGATTTTTCGAAAATTAAGTGGAAAAGAAAATAAAGATATCTAAATTCTTAATGAGAATTCCAGGAATCATGCAATGTTAGTCTAAAGCTTCAGTCTAAAAGAATTAGACATGGCTAGCCAAGCTTCAGCAGGACATTGCATTCAAGAGCTAAATTGATGAGAATCAATCAGCTTTGGTGATGATAAGAACATCACCTAGATACACTAGAATTCATTCTTAAGAACTCTGAAGAAAAATACCTAATCTAAGCAACAAGATGAACCGTCAGTTGTCCAAACTCAACAATCCCCGGCAACGGCGCCAAAAACCTGGTGCACGAAATTGTGATCATCAATGGTGCCATCAACATGGTACGCTCAATTGCAATCTCAACTCTTTATCACAACTTCGCACAACTAACCAGCAAGTGTACTGGGTCGTCCAAGTAATAAACCTTACGCGAGTAAGGGTCGATCCCACGGAGATTGTTGGTATGAAGCAAGCTATGGTCATCTTGTAAATATCAGTCAGGCAGATTCAAATGGTTATGAGTGATTTATGAATAAAGCATAAAATAAAGATAGAGATACTTATGCAATTCATTGGTGAGAATTTCAGACAAGCGTATGGAGATGCTTTGTCCCTTCCGTCTCTCTGCTTTCATACTGTCTTCATCCAATCCTTCTTACTCCTTTCCATGGCAAGCTGTATGTTGGGCATCACCGTTGTCAATGGCTACAGTCCCATCCTCTCAGTGAAAATGTTCAACGCGCTCTGTCACAGCACGGCTATTCAGCTGTCGGTTCTCGATCATGTCGGAATAGAATCCAGTGATTCTTTTGCGTCTGTCACTAACGCCCCACAATCGCGAGTTTGAAGCTCGTCACAGTCATTCAAACCTTGAATCCTACTCAAAATACCACAGACAAGGTTTAGACCTTCCGGATTCTCTTGAATGCCGCCATCAA
This sequence comes from Arachis hypogaea, assembly GCF_003086295.3. NCBI lineage: Eukaryota > Viridiplantae > Streptophyta > Magnoliopsida > Fabales > Fabaceae > Arachis > Arachis hypogaea. Next base: position 51,311,582 of record NC_092041.1, read on the forward strand.
TTCTAGCTTATACTACGAAGATTCCGATTAAGGGATCCAAGAGATAAACATTCAAGCCTTGTTTGCTTGTAGAACAGAAATGGTTGTCAGGCACTCGTTCATAAGTGAGAATGATGATGAGTGTCATATAATCATCACATTCATCATGTTCTTGGGTGCAAATGAACATCTTAGAACAAGAATAAGCTGAATTGAATAGAAGAACAATATTAATTGCATTAATACTTGAGGTATAGCAGAGCTCCACACCTTAATCTATGGTGTGTAGAAACTCCACCGTTGAAAATACATAAGTGATAATAGTGATCATTGGCTTCGGCCCCAGAGAGGGAACCAGAAGAACCAAGATCTGATCTAAGATCTAAAGTGATCAAAAGATGAAAATACTATAGCAAAATGTCCTATTTGTAGAGAACTAGTAGCCTAGGGTTTACAAAGATGAGTAAATGACATAAAAATCCACTTCCGGGCCCACTTGGTGTGTGCTTGGGCTGATCATTGAAGCTTTCATGTGTAGAGACATTTCTTGGAGTTAAACGCCAGCTTTTGTGCCAGTTTGGGCGTTTAACTCCCATTCTTGTGCCACTTCCGGCGTTTAACGCCGGGCAGTTTTGAGCTGATTTGAAACGCCAGTTTGGGTCATCAAATCTCAGGCAAAGTATGAACTATTATACATTGTTGGAAAGCCCAGGATGTCTACCTTTCAACGCCGTTGAGAGCGCGCCAATTGGGCTTCTGTAGCTCAATAAAATCCACTTCGAGTGTAGGGAGGTCAGAATCCAACAGCATCTACAGTCCTTTTCAGCCTCTGAATCAGATTTTTGCTCAGGTCCCTCAATTTCAGCCAGAAAATACCTGAAATCACAGAAAAACACACAAACTCATAGTAAAGTCCATAAAAGTGAATTTTAACTAAAAACTAATAAAAATATAATAAAAACTAACTAAAACATACTAAAAACATACTAAAAATAATGCCAAAAAGCGTATAAATTATCCGCTCATCATCTACTATCGTAGGATGGTCATCAAAAAGAACAAAGGGAAAGCCCTGAAGAAGCCAACCACCAACAGAGTGCGCCAAGAACCAACAACCAAACCCCTCCTAAAGAAGGTTAAGGGTCCCGTTGATGCTCTAGAGAAGGACAACCCTCCAAAGGACCCCAACAAGTTCCCTAACTGCTACTGCGAACTTGTTTACTCAAGGATGATTGAGCAGAATTATCACCCGGAGCCCCTTCTAGTCCTACCGGCCCACCTCACTCCGATAATGATGCCACACATTGACCGGAGGCAATGGAGGTCCCTCTTGAGGCAACCAAAGGAGGTCAATTTATCATGGGTGGTGGAGTTCTACTCCAACTACCACTCACCCCTTCTCACTTCAATCTTTGTGCGCCAAAAGCAAGTGCCAGTCACGGGGGAGGCCATCCAAGGAGTACTCAACATTGGACCATTAGCGGATGGATATGATGCCTATCAAGAAGTCTTGGCAGCATGCAACGAACGTGAGTTCAATTGGAGCGCGGTCCTCCGCGTAATAGCTTTACCCGAAGCATGTTGGATTCGGGGAACCATAAAGCAAAGACCAAAGGGTTTAGATGCATGTTTCCTCACTCAAGAAGCCGCGGCGTGGGTCCAAATCCTAGCTCACTACGTGCTACCGAGCACCCATGGGTCATCCATTACCGCCGAGCTTGCCTTATTGGTATGGTGCATCCTAACCAAGAAACCAGTTGACATTTCGCATGCCATTCGCCAATCCATGGGGTGCATTCATGTTAAGGGAAACTTACCCTTCCCCGCTATGGTGACCGAATTAGTAGCGGCAGCCGGTGTCCACCGAGAGGCTAAGGATAGGAGGACCTCAATCCCAGTCGAGGGCGATGTTATTCCGACCAAGAGGTGCCTCAAGCCGCCAGAAGTCACCAAGGACCTTGGACCATTCACCCCAACTCGCAACACCACTACTTCATCCGTACCACAAAAATCAGCCACCCAACGCCTTGAAGACCTTCACAAGAAATTGAACCGTTATGAGAGGCGTAACCAGCGCCGATATGCTCACGTGAAGAAGCTTCTAAGCATTGTCACCCCGCATATGGAGGAACCGGATATCTCCACATCTATCGCTACTTCAAGCAGACATAGTGATGACAACGGAGATGAAGGACACTCGGGACTCGGCTACCCATTGTGCATCACCTATAGCACGGAGGACCGTGCTAAGTTTTAAGTGTGGGGAGGTCGGCCGACCGATCTCCGTAGGTAACACCCGAATAAATTTTTGGATAGGTTGCATGATTAGGTTTTCTTCGGCACCATTTGCATGATAAATTTGCTTGGTTGGAACAATGAACTTTCTCCTAGGAAACTAATACTTTAGGGCAAAATCAAGATTTTGGGGCAACCTTGACATTGCCAATTTTGAATAGTTTGGTGCTAAACTTGCTTGAAGATTGTACTTTGGAACATGAATTCTGAGCTAAGAACACAAGCTAGTAAGCTTTGAGCCTTGTTCTGTGGCTACATCTTATAGTCACTTATTCTCCTTCTTGTGTGCAATTGTTTTCTCTCTATAAGTGTGATCCTTGCTTTGTTTGAGTCTATATGTCCATTATTCCTTGCATTCATGCATTTATATGATTGAGGCCATCATTTCATTTAGCTCACTTACCCAAATAGCCTTACCTTTTATCTTCCTTTGTTAGCCATATTTGAGCCTACGTATAACCCACTTGTTCTTATTTTAGCACATTACAAGTCTTAAAGCGAAAAATAATAAATGTCCTTAATTTGGATCTTTGATTAGCTTAGGCATGTGTGTGTGAGTATCATTCAAGTGTGGAAATCTTGGGACATTGGGTGAATAAAAGGGTAGTTTTGTATTTTTATTGAAAATATTAGGAATTGGGTACATGCTCATGTATTGATCAAATGTATAGACCTTATGCATTGATGCTCTTGTATATAGAAAGAAAAAAAAAAGAAAAAAATAGAAAAAGAAAGAAAAAGAAGAAAAAGAAAGAAAGAAAAAAAAAAGGGGACAAAATTCCCCAAGGCAAAGTGTAGCTCAATAAAATCAATGCATGAGTGTTGTGAAACGAAAAGAGATACATGAGTATGTGAAAGAGTGCAAAATGGGTAGTTAGGCTAGCTTTGAAATTGTATAGGATGTCATAAGTTAGGTGGGAAGCTTAAGCTTATCAAAGATTCAAATCCCAAGCTCACTTGACCAAATATGCATCCTACCTTGACCCTAGCCCCATTACAACCTAAAGACAAGACCTCATGATACTTGTACACATGCATGGAATATATGTTGATTGTTAGATGGAAAACAAATCTTGGAAAGCATGATTAGGAGAAAATTGAGAGAATCAACCCTAAACACTTGAGCGAATAGAGTGTAAACACTTCTGGTGAGGGTTCGAAGGCTCTAATCCTTGTTCCCGACTCTCACGAGCGTTCTTCATGCAAAGTTGCGTATATTGCACTTGATGACTAAAAATTGGTAAGTCCCATGTATTTCCCACTAGCTTATCCTACATGCTTGAACGTATCTTAGGAAGGTTGATTTGTTCCTAACCAAGTAGATAGTAGCACTAGTCATAGTTGCATTCATGTAGGTAGGTTGCACCTCATGAGTCCTATACCTTTATGATCCTTTGGTTTCTTTTACATTTCTCTAAGCATGAGGACATGCTAGAATCTAAGTGTCGGGAGGTTGATAAACCCCAATTTTAGGGTTTATCTTGTATCGATTTCAGGGGTTTTATCGACGATTCCATACGCTTTTCATATGAAAATACACGGTTTTGTGTTTCTCCCCTAGTTTTTGCCTTATGGATGAAAGCATGCCTATTTTGCACTAAACTAGATACATTTCTATTCTTCTATTGGTGCCATTCGATTCCGTGACCTGTGTGTTAAATGGTTTCAGGATATAGGGCATGGATGACCCGGAGGAGAAAAGGAAAGTGGGTGCAAAAGAGGCGAGCATGAGAAATTGAGGCTTGGGAACTGCAACAAGGGTGCGTGCGCGTACTTGGCGCGCCCACGTGGATTGCACAGCCAGAAGCCAAAGTCAGAAGCCAAGCCACGAGCCGGCACGTGTAGCGGCTGAGCCATGACCACCATGGACGCGCACGCGTACGTCACGCGTCTGCTCGAATTGCGAGATGGCCCAGTGGCGCGCGCGTACTTTGCGCGAGCACGCCGATGCTCGAATATGATTTTTTTTAAGGGGTCACGTGACCTGGGCGTGGAGACAGTTGGAGATCCCATTTCGGGGAAGTGCCTTGGCGGGAAAAGCTTAAAAGACCAGGGGTTAAAGGGTTAAGGGACTTTTAGCTCATTTTTACATGTTTCTAGATTTTTCTCCTTGTGGTAGTTACACTATTGGGTAGAGAGAGAGATCTCAAGCTCTCATTAGGGTTCATCTTCTTCAATTTCTGAATTCTCAATCACTCTTTGGTGAGATCAACTTGTAAGTCTCAATTTACTTTGTTCCTATTATAGAGCTTCTTCTCTAATCTCAATTAGTGCTTGTAATTGATCAATTCTCATAGATCTTAGATTCAACTTTGTGGTTTTGGATTCTATCAATTTCTTGAGAAGTTCATTTCTATTGTTGTTCTTAGTTAATTGTTGTTAATTTCTTGCATTGAAGTGTTTTTAATTCTAATTTCTTCTCATTCTTACTATATCTTTCATCCTTGCTCATCAAGTGTTTGATAAAATGCCAATACTAGTTATGGAGTAAAAGTTTTGTACTTGGCATAGGGGTTTGGACCATTAGAGAACGTTGAATAGTTTATGTCAATTGTTGATTGGGAATTAGGAATTGCTAATTGACTTGGAGTGCATTAAAGCTAGATTTCCCTAGGGTAAAACTAGGACTTGTGACTCAAGTTAGTTAATCTCATTTGACTTTCCTCTATACCTAGGGGTTAACTAAATGAAGTAAAGCCTAATTGTTATCATCATTGAAGAAACTATAATGATAGAATTTCTAATGCCAACCCTAGGCCAAGTCTTTTAATATTGATTGTGTACCATCTATTCTCGCTAAACATCTAAAATAACCATAACAAAGCTTCCTAATCAATAATATGCATTCTCTAGCAATTCCAAGGGAGGACGACTCGGGAGACTAGTACTCTCGGTTATAGATTGTTGGATTGTTTGATGCGAAGTTGTGAATGCCGATTAGACTATACTCATGATCATATCCATTATTGAATTCTAAATCGGCATGCTAAATTTCGTTTATCAACCACGTAACTACTTTTTCTATCTCTAATTTTCGAAAATCACTAACCATTTTTCAAAAATTAATTTTCGAAAACTCCTCTCTCTCATCTCCTTCTATTTATTTATTTATTTACTAACACTTCTCTTCATCTAAAAATTTGAACCTTCTTTTCTTCTCTCTGTGTTCGACTTTTTTCCCTTCTATTCTTCTTCGCTTCTACATACATAAAGGAATCTCAATACTGTGACATAGAGGATTTCATACTTTCTTTGTTTTCTTCTTTCTCATATGAGCAGGAACAAGGAAAAAGCCATTCTTGTTGAAGCTGATCCTGAACCTGAAAGGACCTTGAAGAGGAAGCTAAGAGCAGCTAAAACACAACACTCTGAATAGGACCCAACTGAAATTTTCGAACAGGAAAAAGATATGGCAGCCGAATCGAACAACAATGCAAGGAAGATGCTTGGTGACTTTACTGCACCAAATTCCAACTTACACGGAAGAAGCATCTCAATTCCTGCCATTGGAGCAAACAACTTTGAGCTAAAGCCTCAATTAGTTTCTCTGATGCAACAGAATTGCAATTTTCATGGACTTCTATCAAAAGATCCTTTTCAGTTCTTAACGGAATTCTTGTAGATCTGTGATACTGTCAAGACCAATAGGGTTGATCCCGATATCTACAAGCTTATGCTTTTCCCTTTTGCTGTAAGAGATAGAGCTAGAGTATGGTTGGACTCTCAACCTAAAGACAACCTGACTCTTGGGATAAGCTGGTCACGGCTTTCTTAGCCAAGTTCTTTCCTCCTCAAAAGCTGAGCAAGCTTAGAGTGGATGTTCAAACCTTCAGACAAAAGGAAGGTGATTCTATCTATGAAGCTTGGGAGAGATACAAGCAACTGACCAAAAAGTGTCCTTCTGACATGCTTTAAGAATGGACCATCCTGGATATATTCTATGATGGTCTGTCTGAATTGTCTAAGATGTCATTGGATTATTCAGTAGGTGGATCTATTCACCCAAAGAAAACGCCTGCAGAAGCTCAGGAACTCATTGACATGGTTGCAAATAACCAGTTCATGTACACTTCTGAAAGGAATCCTGTGAGTAATGGGATGCTTCAAAGGAAGGGAGTTCTTAAAATTGATGCTCTGAATGCCATATTGGCTCAGAGCAAAATATTAACCCAACAAGTCAATATGATATCTTAGAGTCTGAATGGATTACAAAATGCATCCAACAGTACTAAAGAAGCATCTTCTGAATAAGAAGCTTATGATCCTGAGAGCCTTGCAATGGCAGAGGTAAATTACATGGGTGAAGCCTTAGGTAACACCTATAACCCTTCATGGAGAAATCATTCGAATTTTTCATGGAAGGATCCACAGAAGCAAGGCTTCAATAATAACAATGGTGGAAGAAACAGGTTTAGTAATAGCAAGCCTTTTCCATCATCTTCTTAGCAACAGACAGAGAATTCTGAGCAAAGCCCCTCTAGCTTAGCAAACATAGTCTCTGATCTATCTAAGGCCACTTTAAGTTTCATGAATGAAACAAGGTCCTCCATTAGAATTTTGGCGGCACAAGTGGGTCAGCTAAGTAAGAAAATCACTGAAACTCCTCCTAGTACTCTCCCAAGCAATACGGAAGATAATCCAAAAAGAGAGTGCAAGGTCATTGATATAATCAACATGGCCGTATTGAAAGAGGAAGGGGAGGACATAAATCTCAATGAGGAAGACCTCATGGGATGTCCTCCAGACAGAAAAAAGTTCCTTATTGAGGACCTAAAAGAATCTGAGGCTCATATAGAGACTATAGAGATTCCATTAAACTTCCTTCTGCCATTCATGAGCTATGAGAACTATTCTTCCTCTGAAGAGGATGAAGATGTAACTAAAGAGCAAGTTGCTCAATATCTAGGAGCCATCATGAAGCTGAATGCCAAGTTGTTTGGTAATGAGACTTGGGAAGATGAACCTCTCTTGCTCATTAGTGAACTAAATATATGGGTTCAGCAAACTTTACCTCAAATGAAACAAGATCCTGGTAAATTCTTAATACCCTGTACCATAGGCACCATGACCCTTGAGAAGGCTCTGTGTGACCTGGAGTCAAGTATAAATCTTATGCCACTCTTTGTAATGGAAAAACTAGGATTCTTTGAGGTACAAGCTGCAAGAATCTCATTAGAGATCGCAGACAAGTCAATAAAACAAGCTTATGGATTAGTAGAGGACGTGTTAGTGAAGGTTAAAGGCCTTTACATCCCTGCTGATTTCATAATCTTAGACACTGGGAAGGATGAGGATGAATGCATCATCCTTGGAAGACCCTTCCTAGCCACAGCAGGAGCTGTGATTGATGTTGACAGAGGAGAGCTAGTCCTTCAATTGAATAGGGACTACCTTGTGTTTAAAGCTCAAGGATCTTCCTCTGCAACCATGGAGAGGAAGCATGAAAAGCTTCTCTCAATGCAGAGTCAAACAGAGCCCCACAGTCAAAATCTAAGTTTGGTGTTGGGAGGCCACAAGCAAACTCTAAGTTTGGTGTTGAGAAGCCCCCACATTCAAACTCTAAGTTTGGTGTTGGGAGGCCCTCATCATGCTCTGAACATCTGTGAAGCTCCATGAGAGCCCACTATCAAGCTATTGACATTAAAGAAGTGCTTATTAGGAAGCATCCCAATTTTTATTTATCTATATTTTCTATTGTTTTTTTATGTTTTATTAGGTTTATGATCATGTGGAGTCACAAAACAATTGCAAAAATTAAAAACAGAATAAAAAATAGTAGAAGAAAAAGCACACCCTGGAGGAAGAGCTGTTTGGCATTTAAACGCCAGACACAAGCATTTGTCTGGCGTTTAACGCTAGAAACAAGTACCAAGCTGGCGTTTAATGCCAAAAACAAGCATCAGGCTGGCGTTAAACGCCAGAAACAGGCTACATTTGGGCGTTTAATGCCAAAAACAAGCTGCAGTCTGGCGTTAAAAGCCAGGATTGCATATAGAGGGCGTTTTACACGCCTAAAGGGTGCAGGGATGAGAAATTCTTGACACCTCAGGATCTGTGGACCCATAGGATCCCCACCTACCTTATCCCTCTCTTTCACACCTTTTCATAACACTCTTCCCCAAACATCATTCACCAATCACCTCAATCACTCTTCCCTATCACCTCTTCACCACTCACATCCATCCGCTCTTTCCCACCCAAACCCACCCTAAATGACCAAACCCAAACCCCTCTCCCTCAACTATATAAACTCATTCATCCTTATTCATTTTCACACAACACAACCCTCTCTTCTCCTCCTTGGCCCAAACACACACCTCTATCCCTCTCCTCCATATCTTCTTCTTCTTCTTCTTCTTCTATTCTTTCTTCTTTTGCTTGAGGGCGAGCAACATTCTAAGTTTGGTGTGGTAAAATCATAGCTTTTTTGTTTTTCCATAACCATTGATGGCACCTAAGGCCAGAGAAACCTCAAGAAAGAGGAAAGGGACGACAATTGCTTCCACCTATGAGTCGTGGAAGATGGAGAGATTTATCTCAAAAGCCCATCAAGACCACTTCTATGAAGTTTTGGCCAAGAAAAAGGTGATCCCTATGCAATTCAAATGGAATTGTCATAGAAGGAGACATCCTCATTGAAGAGGACAAGCCCATCACTAAGAAGATGATGGAGCAAACAAGAGAGCTCATTCATGGATCTCAATAGACACATGAGGAAGCTCATCAGCAAGAAATCGCTGAAATGCCTCAAGGGATGCATTTTTCTCCAAACAAGTATTGGGAATAACTTAACACTTCTCTAGAAGTATTGAGTCATAACATGAACCAATTAAGGGTGGAACACCAAGAGCACTCCATCATTCTCAATGAGATTAGAGAAGATCAAAGAGCTATGAAGGAGGAGCAACAAAGGAAAGGAAGAGACATAGAGGAGCTCAAGAACACCATTGGTTCTTCAAAAAGAAGGCACCACCCTCACTAAGGTGGACTCATTCCTTAACTTCTTTGTTCTTATCTCTCTGTTTTTTGATTTTATGCTTTATGTTTGTCTATGTTTTGAGTATTTACTACATGATCATTAGTATTTAGTAACTATGTCTTAAGGCTATGAATAATTCCATGAATCCTTTACCTTTCTTAAATGAAAAATGTTTTTAATACAAAAGAACAAGAAGTACATGAGTTTTGAATTCATCCTTGAAATTAGTTTAATTATATTGATGTGGCGACAATACTTTTTGTTTTCTGAATGAATGCTTGAACAGTGCATATTTTTGATCTTGTTGTTTATGAATGTTAAAATTATTGGCTCTTGAAATAATGATGACAAAGAGAAATATTGTTGATAATCTGAAAAATGATAAAATTGATTCTTGAAGCAAGAAAAAGCAGTGAATAAAAAAAAGCTTGCGAAAAAAAAAATGGCGAAAAAAATAAAATCCAGGGTAAAAAGGATCCAAGGCTTTGAGCATCAATGGATAGGAGGGCCCAAGGAAATAAAATCCAGGCCTAAGCGGATAAATCAAGTTGTCCCTAACCATGTGCTTTTGTCGTAAAGGTCCAAGTGAAAAGCTTGAGACTGAGTGGTTAAAGTCGTGATCCAAAAAGAGTGTGCTTAAGAGCTCTGGACACCTCTAACTGGAGACTTTAGCAAAGCTGAGTCACAATCTGAAAAGGTTCACCCAGTCATGTGTCTGTGGCATTTATGTATCCGGTGGTAATACAAGAAAACAAAGTGCTTAAGGCCACGACCAAGACTCATAAAAGTAGCTGTGTTCAAGAATCAACATACTTAACTAGGAGAATCAATGACACTAGATGAACTCTGAGTTTCTATGGATGCCAATCATTCTAAACTTCAAAGGATAAAGTGAGATGCCAAAACTGTTCAGAAGCAAAAAGCTACAAGTCCCGCTCATCTAATTAGAACTAATATTCATTGATATTTTGAAATTTATAGTATACTCTCTTCTTTTTATCCTATTTGATTTTTAGTTGCTTGGGGACAAGCAACAAATTAAGTTCCGTGTTGTGATGAGCGGATAATTTATACGCTTTTTGGCATTCTTTTTAGGTAGTTTTTTGTAGGATCTAGCTACTTTTAGTATGTTTTTATTAGTTTTTATGCAAAATTCACATTTCTGGACTTTACTGAGTTTGTGTGTTTGTCTATGATTTTAGGTATTTTCTGGCTGAAATTGAGGGACCTGAGCAAAAATCTGATAGGAGGCTGAAGAAGAACTACAGATGCTATTGGATTCTGACCTCCTTGCACTCTAAATGGATTTTCTGGAGCTACCGTAATTCGAATGGCGCGCTCTTAATTGCGCTAGAAAGTAGACATCCAGGGCTTTCCAGCAATATATAATTGTCTATACTTCTTTCAAGTTTAGACGACACAAACTGCCGTTCAACGCTAGCTCCATGCTGCATTATGGAGTAAAATGCCAGAAACACGTCACAAACCAGAGTTAAATGCCAAAAATACATTACAACTTGGCGTTTAACCCCAAGAGAAGCCTTTGCACGTGTAAAGCTCAAGCTCAGCCCAAGCACACACCAAAGTGGGCCCCGAAAGTGAATTTCTGCAATTAAACTTATTTTTGTAAACCCTAGTAACTAGTTGAGTATAAATAGAACTTTTTACTATTGTATTGGGGATCTTTTTCCCTATTTTTCGAATTCATATGTCATTTGGGGAGGCTGGCCTTTCGACCATGCCTAGACCTTGTTCTTATGTATTTTCAACGGTGGAGTTTCTACACACCATAGATTAAGGGTGTGGAGCTCTGTTGTTCCTCGAGTATTAATGCAATTACTACTGTTTTCTATTCAATTCATGCTTATTCTTATTCTAAGATATTCATTCGCACTTCAACCTGATGAATGTGATGATCCGTGACACTCATCACTATTCTTACTTATGAATGCGTGCCTGACAAATACTTCCGTTCTACCTGCGAAAGCTAGAGTGTGTATCTCTTGGATTCCTTAATCAGAATCTTCGTGGTATAAGCTAGAATCCATTGGCAACATTCTTGAGAATCTGGAAAGTCTAAACCTTATCTGTGGTATTCCGAGTAGGATTCAGGGATTGAATGACTGTGACGAGTTTCAAACTCGTGACTGTAGGGCGTGGTGACATACGCAAAAGGATCAATGGCTCCTTTTCCTGCATGATCGAGAACCGACAGATCATTAGCCGTGCGGTGACAGCGCACCTGGACCATTTTCACTGAGAGTACGGACGGTAGCCATTGATAACGGTGATCCCCCAACATACTACTTACCATGGAAAGGAGAAAGAATGATTGGATGAAAGCAGTAGGAAAGCAGAGATTCAGAAGGAACACAGTATCTTCATGCGATTATCTGAAATTCCCACCAATGAATTAGATAAGTATTTCTATCTTTATTTTATGCTTTATTTATCTTTATATTTGAAAACCATTATGACCATTAGAATCCACCTGACTGAGATTTACAAGATGACCATAGCTTGCTTCATACCAACAATCTCCATGGGATCGACCCTTACTCACGTAAGGTTTATTACTTGGACGACCTAGTGCACTTGCTGGTTAGTTGTGCGAAGTTGTGAAGAAAGTACTGAGATTATAAACGCGTATACCAAGTTGAGCGCCATTGTCAGAGATCACAATTTCGTGCACCAGTTATCATTGGTGGTGGCCACACCAAACTTAATCTCTGGGCTTACTATTCAAAATTAAACTTGTTAATTGTTTGTAAGCCTAGATTAACTAGGTGAGAGGCCACACCAAACTTAGCACTTTAGCTAGTTCTCGGCCCATTCACTCATCATTAGTTATGCATTCATCAAGTTGTAAATCCCAAATAAAATGAAATAAAAGAGTGTAAAAAAGATCTAACTATCAAAGCTAACATCAAACTTCCTAATCTATAATTGTAAACTAATCCTAATTACTGAAATTAAGCTATCTAATTCACAGAATTTAAACTACATCTAAGAAAAGCAATTAAATCAAAAAGGATAAAGTGTTGGGGTGCCTCCTAACTAGCGCTTCTTTATTGTCATTAGCTTGACATTCCTTCATCTTTAGCTGATCTTGTAGCTCACTATCTGCTCCTCTAAGGAGCCTCCCAAGTAGTGTTTGAGTCTATGGCCATTGACAAAAAAAGTTCTCTGAGTCTTGTCTTCCATGAGCTCCACATGACCATAGGAAAACACTTTGAGTATGGTGAAAGGTCCTGACCATCGAGACTTAAGGTTTCCAGGGAAGAACTTGAGTCTCGAGTTGTAGAGTAACACCTTCTGCCCTTCAGTGAACTCTCTCCTTGCTATCTTTTGGTCATGCCACCATTTTGTATTTTCTTTGTAGATTTTTGCATTCTCATATGCTTGATTTCTAAACTCTTCCAGTTCATCGAGTTGCATTAATCTCTTTTCTCCAACAGCTTGCTCATCAAAATTCAGTAGTTTTAGGACCCAAAAGGCTCTGTGCTCCAGTTCAACTGGTAAGTGGCAAGCCTTGCCAAATACTAGTTGGTATGGTGACATCCCAATGGGAGTCTTGAAGGCTGTCCTATAGGCCCATAGAGCATCATCTAGCTTCCTAGATCAGTCCTTTGCTGAACTTCCAACAGTTTTTTCAAGTATTCATTTCAACTCTCTGTTAGAGATCTCGGCTTGCCCATTGGTCTGTGGGTGGTATGAAGTTGCCACTTTGTGTTTGACTCCATATCTGAGAAGGAGTGCTTCCAATTGTTTGTTGCAGAAGTGTGACCCTCCATCACTAATGAGAGCTCTAGGAACTCCAAATCTGCTGAAGATATTCCTTCTCAAGAAGCTTATCACAACCTTGTTGTCATTTGTTGCAGTAGCTATGGCCTCTACCAATCATGAAACATAATCAACAACCACTAATATGTAGCTATTTGAGTAGGAGGTTGGGAAGGGTCCCATGAAATCTATTCCCATACATCAAATAGTTCCAGCTCTAGTATGTATTGCTGTGGCATCTCATTCCTCTTAGTTAGATTACCAGCCCTTTGACATTCATCACACCTTGACACCATTTCCTTGGCATCCTTAAAAACTGTTGGCTAGTAAAATCCGGATTGGAGCACTTTTGCTGCTGTCCTTTCTCCACTGAAGTGACCTCCATATGCTGATCCATGGCACTGCCATAATACTTCCTGCCCTTCTTCATGGGATATACACCTTCTTAGGACACCATCATTACACTTTTTGAACAAATAGGGGTCATCCCAGATGTAGTGTTTGGCATCATTGATTAGCTTCCTCCTCATGTGCTTATTGATGTTAGTTGGTAGCTCCCCAATAGCCTTGAAGTTAGCTTTGTCTGCGAACCAAGGGGCTAGTCAAATCATCATCAATTGTTCATCAGGGAAGCTTTCATTTACTACTACCTGCTGCATTTCTTCTTGTTGTGGAATCCTTGAGAGGTGGTCAGCTACTTTATTCTCTGCTCCGGTCCTATCTTTAATCTCAATATCAAATTCTTGGAGCAGCAAGATCCACCTTATTAGTATAGGCTTAGATTCTTGTTTGGTAAGCAAGTACTTGAGTGCTGCATGATCAGTGAACACAATTACTTTTGAGCCAATGAGATATGATCTAAACTTATCAAAAGCAAAAACTATGGCTAAAAGTTCTTTCTCTGTGGTGGTATAGTTCCTTTGATTCTCATTAAGGACCTTGATAGCATAGTAGATTACATGTACTAGCTTGTCTTTCCTCTGTCCTAAGACAGCACTAACAGCAAAATCAGATGCATCACACATTAGTTCAAAGGGGAGATCCCAACTTGGTGGTGCTATAATAGGTGCAGAGGACAGTCTCTTTTTGAGTTCATCAAAGGCTACCATGCATTCTCTATCAAAAACAAAAGGAGTATTTGAGACAAGTAGGTTGCTAAGGGGTTTTGCAATCTTTGAAAAATTTTTAATAAACCTCTTATAGAACCCAGCATGTCCTAAAAAGCTTCTGATTGCTTTGACATTGCAAGGTAGAGGTAGTTTTTCAATTACTTCCACTTTTGCTCTGTCTACTTCTATGCCATCTTTTGAAATCTTGTGACTAAGAACCACCCCTTCAGTCACCATAAAATGGCACTTCTCCCAGTTTAAAACCAGGTTGGTTTATTGACACCTTTTTAGCACAAGAGAAAGATGGTATAGGCAATCAGAATATGAGACCCCAAACACAGAGAAGTCATCCATAAATACTTCTATGAACTTCTCAATCATATCCAAAAATATCGAGAGCATGCACCTTTGGAATGTTGCAGGTGCATTGCACAATCCAAAGGGCATTCTCCTATAAGCAAATACACCATATGGACAAGTAAATGAAGTTTTTTCTTGATCCTTAGGATCTACAACAATTTGGTTGTAGCCCGAGTATCCATCTAGGAAACAATAATACTCATGTCCTGCCAGTCTTTCAAGCATTTGGTCCATGAATGGTAGGGGAAAGTGATCCTTCCGGGAGGCTTCATTAAGTTTTCGGTAGTCAATGCACATACGCCATCCGGTCACGGTTCTTGTGGGTATCAATTCATTCTTCTCATTTGCCACAATAGTGATCCCTCCCTTCTTAGGAACTACTTGCATTGGGCTTACCCAAGGGCTGTCTGAGATGGGGTAGATCACCCCTGCTTGCTGATGAGCGGATAATTTATACACTTTTTGGCATTATTTTTAGGTAGTTTTTCGTAGGATCTAGCTACTTTTTGGGATGTTTTTATTAGTTTTTATGCAAAATTTATATTTCTGGACTTTACTATGAGTTTGTGTGTTTTTCTGTGATTTCAGGTATTTTCTGGCTGAAATTGAGGGACCTGAGCAAAAATCTGATTCAGAGGCTGACAAATGACTGCATATGCTGTTGGATTCTGACCTCCCTGCACTCGAAGTGGATTTTCTGGAGCTACAGAACTTTAAATGGCGCGCTCTCAAGTTTTGCTCGAGTTTTGATGACGTAAACTGGCGTTCAAATGCCCCTTCTCTACCCTATTCTGAAGTCAAAACAATAGAACTGGCATAAAAGTTGGAGTTAAACGCCCAATCTGGCACCAAAGCTGGCGTTTAACTCCAATAGAGGTCTCTACACGTGTAAAGCTCAATGCTCAGCCCAAGCACACACCAAGTGGACTCGTAAGTGGATTTCTACATCATTTACCTATTTCTATAAACCCTAGTAGCTAGTTTCATTATAAGTAGGACCTTTTGCTATTGTATTTTCATCTTTTGATCATCTTTTGATCTCTTGATCACATTTTGGGGGCTGGCCCCAAGGCCTTGCCTGAACCATGTTCTTATGTATTTTCAACGGCGGAGTTTCTACACACCATAGATTAAGGTGTGGAGCTCTGCTGTTCCTCGAGTATTAATGCAATTACTATTGTTCTTCTATTCAATTCAGCTTATTCTTGTTCTAAGATATTCACTCGCACTTCAACCTGATGAATGTGATGATCCGTGACACTCATCATCATTTTCACCTATGAACGCGTGCCTGATAACAACTTCCGTTCTACTTAAGATTGAACGTATATCTCTTGGATTCATGGTCCACGACGCATGGTTGCCTGGCCTGACAACCGAGCCTTCCATTCCGTTAGATCAGAGTCTTCGTGGTATAAGCTAGAATTATTGGCAGCCATTCCTAAGATCCGAAAAGTCTAAACCTTGTCTGTGGTATTCCAAGTAGGATCTGAGATGGGATGACTCTGACGAGCTTCAAACTCATGACTATAGGGCATAGTGACAGACGTAAAAGGATAGTAAATCCTATCCCTACATGATCGAGAACCAACAACTGATTAGCCAGGCGGGAAACCGTGGAGGACCTTTTTCACTAAGAGGACGGGAGGTAGCCATTGATGCCGGTGAAACCCAACATGCAGCTTGCCATGGAAAGGAGTATGAAGGATTGGATGAAGGCAGTAGGAAAGCAAAGATTCAAGAGGGATGAAGCATCTCCATACACTTATCTGAAATTCCCACCAATGAATTGCACAAGTATCTCTATCTTTATCTTTATGTTTTATTTATCTTTTAATTATGAAAACTCCATAACCTATTTGAATCTGCCTGACTAAGATTTACAAGGTGACCATAGCTTGCTTCAAGGCGACAATCTCCGTGGGATCGACCCTTACTCACGTAAGGTATTACTTGGACGACCCAGTGCACTTGTTGTTTAGTTGTGCAAAGTCGTGACAAAGTGTGATTCACGTTTGAGAGCTCCAAGTCTATTGGCGCCATTGTTGATGATCACAATTTCGTGCACCACTTGCCACAACTTCAAGACTTCTTTCTGAACCACTTCATTCGTAGTTGGGTTCAGCCTCCTTTGTTGATGGCTTGAGGGTTTGGCATCCTCTTCATAGTTGGGTTCAACCTTCTAGCCACAGCAAGAGCTGTGATTGATGTTGACAGAGGAGAGTTGATCATTTATGTGAATGAAGAATGCCTTGTAGTAAAGACTCAAGGTTCTCCATCTGTAACCATGGAGAGTAAGCATGAAGAGCTTCTCCCAATACAAAGTCAAACAGAGCCCCCACATTCAAACTCTAAGTTTGGTGTTGGGAGGCCACAACCAAACTCTAAGTTTGGTGTTGGGAGGCCACAACCAAACTCTAAGTTTGGTGTTGAGAGATCTCAACTATACTCTGATCATCTGTGAGGCTCCATGAGAGCTCACTGTCAAGCTATTGACATTAAAGAAGCACTTATTGGGAGGCAACCCAATTTTATTTTAATTTTATCTATATTATTTTGTTTTCTTTTAGGTTGATGATCATGTGAAGTCACAAATTCAATTACAAAAATAAAGAAAAAAATCAAAAATAGCATTGAAAATAGCACACCCTGGAGGAAGGACTTACTGGCGTTTAAATGCCAGTAAGGGTAGCAAAATGGGCGTTTAAATGCCCAATCTGGCACCTTTCAGGGCGTTTAAACACAGAATAGGGCACCATACTGGCGTTTACATGCCAAAGCAGCGCAGCAAACTGGCATTTAGACGTTAGAACAGGAAGGAAAGCTGGCGTTTAAATGCCAAAATAGGGCAGCAGACTGGCGTTCAAATGCCAGAATTGCACTCCAAGGCATTGTGAATGCCCGATTGGAGTAGGGATGAAGAATTCCTTGAGCCTTCAGGATCTGTGGACCCCACAGGATCCCCACAACTTCAACTTACTTTCTCTCCTCTTTACACCTTTCTACAACAATCTTCCCTAAATACCCTTCACCAATCACCTCCATATCTCTCCCTTTAAAAACCGAACCCCATACACCCTCCATCTCCTCTATTTACTTCTTTTTCTACATCTTTCCTTCTTCTTTTGCTTGAGGACGAGCAAACATTTTAAGTTTGGTGTGGTAAAAGCACTTCTTTTTGTTTTTCCATAACCATTTATGGCACCTAAGGCCGGAGAAACCTCTAGAAAGAGGAAAGGGAAGACAATAGCTTCCACCTCTGAGTCATGGGAGATGGAGAGATTCATCTCAAGGGTCCATAGCTCAGTAATAGAGCATTTGACTGCACAACAAGAGAGCCCATTCATGGCACTCAACAAGAGCATGAGGAAGTCCCTCATCAAGAAATCCCTGAGATACCTCAAGGGATACATTTTCCTCCACACAACTATTGGGAGCAACTAAAGATAGGAGCACCAAAATCACTAGGGATGGAGCAACAAAGGCAAGGAAGAGACATAGAGGAGCTCAAGAGCACCATTGGATCTTTAAGAGGAAGATGCCACCCACACTAAGGTGGACTCATTCCTTAATCTCCTTGTCTATTTATTTTCTATTTTTGGTTTTTGATGCTTTATGTGCTATCCATGTTTTGTGTCTTCACTACATAATCATTAGTGTCTAGTGTCTATGTCTTAAAGCTATGAATAACTCCATGAATCCTTCACCTCTCTTACATGAAAAATGTGGTTAATTACAAAAGAACAAGAAGTGCTTGGATTTCAAATTTTATCTTGAAACTAGTTTAATTATTTTGATGTGGTGGCAATACTTTTTGTTCTCTGAATGAATGCTTGAACAGTGCATATTTTTGATCTTGTTGTTTATGAATGTTAAAATTATTGGCTCTTGAAAGAATGATGAACAAGGAGAAATGTTATTGATAATCTGAAAAATCATGAAAGTGGTTCTTGAAGCAAGAAAAAGTAGTGAAAAAAAAACGTAAGTAGCGAAAAAAAAGAGAGAAAGAAAGAAAAAGAAACAGCAAGCAGAAAAAGCCAATAGCCCTTAAAACCAAAAGGCAAGGGTAAAAGGATCCAAGGCTTTGAGCATCAGGGGATAGGAGGGCCTAAAGGAATAAAATCCAGGCCTAAGCGGCTAAATCAAGCTGTCCCTAACCATGTGCTTGTGGCATGCAGGTCCAAGTGAAAAGCTTGAGACTGAGTGGTTAAAGTCGTGATCCAAAGCAAAAAGAGTGTGCTTAAGAACTCTGGACACCTCTAACTGGGGACTTTAGCAAAGCTGAGTCACAATCTGAAAAGGTTCACCCAGTTATATGTCTGTGGCATTTATGTATCATGTGGTAATACTGGAAAATAAAGTGCTTAGGGCCACGACCAAGACTCATAAAGTAACTATGTTCAAGAATCAATGTACTGAACTAGGAGAATCAATAACACTATCTGAAATTCTAAGTTCCTATAGATGCCAATCATTCTGAATGTCAAAGGAAAAAGTGAGATGCCAAAACTGTTTAGAAGCAAAAAGCTACAAGCCCCGCTCATCTAATTAGGACTAAGTATCATTGATACTGTGGGATTCATTTTATTCCCTTCTTTTTATCCTATTTTATTTTCTGTTGCTTGGGGACAAGCAACAATTTAAGTTTGGTGTTGTGATGAGCGGATAATTTATACACCTTTTGGCATTGTTTTTAGGTAGTTTTTAGTAGGATCTAGCTACTTTTTGGATGTTTTTATTAGTTTTTATGCAAAATTCATATTTCTGGACTTTACTATGAGTTTGTGTGTTTTTCTGTGATTTCAGGTATTTTCTGGCTGAAATTAAGGGACCTGAGCAAAAATCTGATTCAGAGGCTGACAAAGGACTGTAGATACTGTTGGATTCTAATCTCCCTGTACTCGAAGTGGATTTTCTGGAGCTACATAACTCCAAATGGCGCGCTCTTAATTGCATTGGAAAGTACACATCTAGAGCTTTTCAGCAATATATAATAGTCCATACTTTGCTCGAGTTTTGACGACATAAATTGGCATTCAAACGCCCCTTCTCTGCTCTATTTTGAAGTCAAAACGCCAGAACTGGCATAAAAGTTGGAGTTAAATGGCCAAACTGGCACCAAAGCTGGCGTTTAACTCCAAGAGAGGTCTCTACACGTGTAAAGATCAATGCTCAGCCCAAGAACACACCAAGTGGGTTCGGAAGTGGATTTCTGCATCATTTACCTATTTCTGTAAACCCTAGTAGCTAGTTTCATTATTAATAGGACCTTTTACTATTGTATTTTCATCTTTTGATCATCTTTTGATCTCTTGATCACATTTTGGGGGCTGGCCCCATGGCCATGCTTGAACCTTGTTTTTATGAATTTCCAACGGTGGAGTTTCTACACACCATAGATTAAGGTGTGGAGCTCTACTGTTCCTCGAGTATTAATGCAATTACTACTATTCTTCTATTCAATTCAGCTTATTCTTGTTCTAAGATATTCACTCGCACTTCAACTTGATGAATGTGATGATCCGTGACACTCATCATCATTCTCACCTATGAACGCGTGCCTGACAACCACTTCCGTTCTACTTAAGATTGAGCTTATATCTCTTGGATTCCTGGTCCACGACGCATGGTTGCCTCGCCAGACAACCGAGCCTTCCATTCCGTGATATCAGAGTCTTTGTGGTATAAGCTAGAATTATTGGCGGCCATTCTTAAGATCTGGAAAGTCTAAACCTTGTCTGTGGTATTCCGAGTAGGATCCGAGATAGGATGACTTTTACGAGCTTCAAACTCATGACTGTAGGGCGTAGTGACAGACGCAAAAGGATAGTAAATCCTATTCCTACATGATCGAGAACCAACAGCTGATTAGCCATGCGGGAAATCGTAGAGGACTTTTTTCACTGAGAGGATGGGAGGTAGCCATTGACGCCGGTGAAACCTAACATACAGCTTGCCATGGAAAGGAGTATGAAGGATTGGATGAAGGCAGTAGGAAAGCAAAGATTCAAGAGGGATGAAGCATCTCCATACACTTATCTGAAATTCCCACCAATGAATTGCATAAGTATCTCTATCTTTATCTTTATGTTTTATTTATCTTTTAATTATTAAAACTCCATAACCCATTTGAATCCGCCTGACTGAGATTTACAGGGTGACCATAGCTTGCTTCAAGCCGACGATCTCTGTGGGATCGACCCTTACTCACGTAAGGTATTACTTGGACGACCCAGTGCACTTGCTGGTTAGTTGTGTGAAGTCGTGACAAAGTGTGATTCACGTTTGAGAGCTCCAAGTCTATTGGCGCCATTGTTGATGATCACAATTTCGTGCATCACTTGCCACAACTTCAAGACTTCTTTCTGAACCACTTCATTCATAGTTGGGTTCAGCCTCCTTTGTTGCTGGCTTGAGGGTTTGGCATCCTCTTCAAGTAAGATTTTATGCATGCACATTGAAGGACTGATCCCCTTTAAATATGAAAGTGTCCAGCCTATGGCATCCTTGTGTTGTCTCAGCACTTGGATAAGTTCCTCTTCTTGTTCTTTACTCAGACTTGAATTTATGATTACTGGGTAAGTATTGTTAGCACCCAGATATTCATACTTCAAGTTGGGTGGTAAGGCTTTTAGCTCTAGTTTTGGTGACTCTGCATCTTTGTTGTCTGTGGTAGTTGGCATGATTGAGTTCCTCATGGTTGCTTGTGGTAGTTTTCCATCTAATGCTTGCTCCAACTCAATATTTTCTTCGCATTGGTCTTCTCCCATAACTTCTTGAACTATCTGTTCCATGGTGTCTACCAGCATGCATTCTCCTATGGGTTCCTTGGGGTAACTCATTGCTTTGAAGACGTTGAAGACCATTTTCTCTTTAAGCAATCTTAAGACTAATTCCCCTTTCTGCACATTAATGATGGTTCCAGCAGTAGCTAGAAATGGTCTTCCTAGGATAATTGATGTGTTGGCTTCTTCTTCTATGTCCAGCACAACAAAATCAGCAGGAAAAATGAACTCTCCCACTTTCACTAGCAAGTCTTCCACCACCCCATGTGAAAACTTAAATGTTCTGTCAGCTAATTGGAGTGTTATTCTTGTTGGCTTGGCTTCCTCAATCTTTATCCTTCTCATCATGGTTAGAGACATAAGATTTATGCTAGCTCCCAAATCACACAAAGCTTTCTCAATAATGATGTCCCCTATGATGCAGGGGATTTGAAAACTCCCTGTGTCTTTCAGTTTTTGAGGCAACTTCATCTATATGATGGCGCTGCACTCCTCAGTCAATACTATGGTTTCTTTTGCATCCCATTTCCTCTTTTTGGTTATAAGCTCCTTCAAGAACTTGGCATAGAGTGGCATTTATTCTAATGCCTCAGCAAATGATATGTTGATTTGGAGCCTCTTGAAGATCTCTAGGAACTTAGAGAGCTAGCCATCCTTCCCATCTTTTCTCAATCTTTATGGGTATGGTGCCTTTAGCGCATAAGGCTTTAAAACTGGTTTTGGTGGAGGTGAAACTAGGGTCTCTCCTTCATCCTCGTTTCCATGTTTTGATGCAACCTCTTCATGATTATCTTTGCTTGGGGCTCCTTCCTCTACAACCTTCCCACTTCTTAGAGTTATGGCTTTGCATTCCCCTCTTGGGTTAGCCATGGTATTGCTGGGAAATTTGTGTGTGGAAAGTGGAATTTGCTTCGACAAAATTTCCACTTGTGCTTCCAACTTTGACATTGCTGCACCTTAATTTTTCAGATTTGACCTGTATTCCTCTTGATTAGCATCTATCCTTCTGTCAGTTTGTGTTTGTCTATCCATGAGGGAGGAGACTGCCCTTAAAATCTGGGACGATAGTTGTGCTATTGCAGCCTCCATCCTCTCAAAGTTGCTCTTGATTTCACATGGTTGCATAGTTGAGGATGGTGCATCTTGATTGAGGTTGTTGTGTATGGGTTGGTTGTTACGGTAGGCTGTGTTTTGTGAGTTATAGTAGGGTCTTTGGTTCCCTGTTTGATGGTTGGGGTTGTAGTTTTGTTGATTTGATGGATAAGGCTTGTTGTGGTCTTGGTTGTGGTTTTGTTGATTTCCCCACCCAAAGTTTGGGTGGTTCTTCCAACCTGGGTTGTATGTCTTAGAGTGTGGGTCATATGGTGTTCTGGATGAATTGTGCACATAATTGACTTGTTCCCAGTCACCTTCAAATTCTGATGCATTTCCTTCTTATTGAGGAGTTTGATCTTGAATAACTGAGGCTTGGTTGGCCTCCATCCTCTTGGTTAAGGCTGCTATTTGTGTTGTAATTGCCTTGTTCTGAGCTAACAAAGCATCTACAGAGTTGAGTTCTAGCACTCCCTTCGTCTGGGTCCTTTCTGAGGCATAGAAATACTCATTTTCAGCTACAGTTTTAATGACGTCTGTGGCCTCTTCAATGGTTTTCTTTTTATTGAGTGAGCCTCCTGAAGAGTGATTGATGCACGAAATTGTGATCAATACTTTTCACAACTCAAATAATCCCCGGTGATGAATCCAAAAACTTGGTGTTCAATACCATAGCATAAACACAACTTCGCACAACTAACCAGCAAGTGTACTGGGTCGTCCAAGTAATTAACCTTACGCGAGTAAGGGTCGATCCCACAGAGATTGTTGGTATGAAGCAAGCTATGGTCACCTTGTAAATCTTAGTCAGGTAAACTCAAATGGTTATGAATGATGAATAAAACATAAAGATAGAGATAGAGATACTTATGTAATTCATTGGTGGGAATTTCAGATAAGCGTATGAAGATGCTTTGTCCCTTCCATCTCTCTGCTTTCCTACTATCTTCTTCCATTCCTTCTTACTCTTTTCCATGGCAAGCTGTATGCAAGGGTTTCACCGTTGTCAGTGGCTACCTCCCATCCTCTCAGTGAAAATGTTCAACGCACCCTGTCACGGCACGACTATTCATCTGTCGGTTCTCAATCAGGTTGGAATAGAATCCAGTGATTCTTTTGCGTCTGTCACTAACGCCCAGCCTTCAGGAGTTTGAAGCTCATCACAGTCATTCAATCATTGAATCCTACTCAGAATACCACAGACAAGGTTTAGACCTTCCGGATTCTCTTGAATGCCGCCATCAATTCTAGCTTATACCACGAAGATTCCGGTTAAAGAATCAAAGAGATATCCACCCAATCTAAGGTAGAACGGAGGTGGTTGTCAGGCATGCGTTCATAGGTGAGAATGATGATGAGTGTCACGGATCATCACATTCATCAAGTTGAAGAACAAGTGATATCTTAGAACAAGAACAAGCGGAATTGAATAGAAGAACAATAGTAATTGCATTAATACTCGAGGTACAGCAGAGCTCCACACCTTAATCTATGGTGTGTAGAAACTCCACCGTTGAAAATACATAAGAACAAGGTCTAGGCCTGGCCGAATGGCCAGCCTCCAAACGTGATCAAAAGATCTAAAGATCAAAAGATTCCAAAGATCAAAAGATGAAAATATAATAGTAAAAGGTCCTACTTATAGAGAACTAGTAGCCTAGGGTTTACAGAGATGAGTAAATGACATAAAAATCCGCTTCCGGGCCCACTTGGTGTGTGCTTGGGCTGAGCATTGAAGCATTTTCGTGTAGAGACTTCTCTTGGAGTTAAACGACAGCTTTTGTGCCAGTTTGGGCGTTTAACTCCCATCCTTGTGCCAGTTCCGGCGTTTAACGCTGGGAATTCTGATGGTGATTTTGAACGCCAATTTGGGCCATCTAATCTTGGGCAAAGTATGGACTGTCATATATTTCTGGAAAGCCCAGGATGTCTACTTTCCAACGCCGTTTAGAGCGCGCCAATTGGGCTTGTGTAGCTCCAGAAAATCCACTTCGAGTGCAGGGAGGTCAGAATCCAACAGCATCTGCAGTCCTTTTTAGTCTCTGAATCAGATTTTTGCTCAAGTCCCTCAATTTCAGCCAGAAAATACCTGAAATCACAGAAAAACACACAAACTAATAGTAAAGTCCAGAAAAGTGAATTTTAACTAAAAACAAATAAAAATATACTAAAAACTAACTAGATCATACTAAAAACATACTAAAAACAATGCCAAAAAGCGTACAAATTATCTGCTCATCACAACACCAAACTTAAATTGTTGCTTGTCCTCAAGCAACTGAAAATCAAATAAGATAAAAAGAAGAGACTATGCAATGAATTCCACAAACATCTATGAAGATCAGTATTAATTAGATGAGCGGGGCTTTTAGCTTTTTGCCTCTGAACAGTTTTGGCATCTCACTCTATCCTTTGAAATTCAGAATGATTGGCTTCTTTAGGAACTCATAATCCAGATAGTGTCATTGATTCTCCTAGTTAAGTATGATGATTCTTGAACACAGCTACTTATTGAGTCTTGGCCGTGGCCCAAAGCACTCTGTCTTCCAGTATTACCACCGGATACATACATGCCACAGACACATAATTGGGTGAACCTTTTCAGATTGTGACTCAGCTTTGCTAGAGTCCCCAATTAGAGGTGTCCATGGTTCTTAAACACACTCTTTTTTCCTTGGATCACAACTTTATTTCTTTCTCTTTTTTTCTTTCATTTTCTTTTCTCTCTTTTTTTTTGAATTCAGTGCTTTTTCTTGCTTCAAGAATCATTTTTATGATTTTTCAGATCCTCAGTAACGTGTCTCCTTTTTCATCATTCTTTCAAGAGCCAACATTCATGAACCCCAAATTCAAAAGACATATGCACTGTTTAAGCATACATTCAGAAAACAAAAGTATTGCCACCACATCAAAATAATTAAACTGTTATAAAATTCAAAATTCATGCAATTCTTCTCTTTTTCAATTAAGAACATTTTTCATTTAAGAGAGGTGATGGATTCATAGGACATTCATAACTTTAAGGCATAGACACTAAGACACTAATGATCACAAGACACAAACATAGATAAACATAAGCATAATTTTCGAAAAACAGAAAAATAAAGAACAAGGAAATTAAAGAACGGGTCCACCTTAGTGATGGCGGCTTGTTCTTCCTCTTAAAGATCCTATGGAGTGCTTGAGCTCCTCAATGTCTCTTCCTTGTCTTTGTTGCTCCTCTCTCATGATTCTTTGATCTTCTCTAATTTCATGGAGGTGAATGGAATGTTCTTGGTGCTCTACCCTTAGTTGTCCCATGTTGGAACTCAATTCTCCTAGGGAGGTGTTTAATTGCCCCCAATAGTTTTGTGGAGGAAAGTGCATCCCTTGAGGCATCTCAGGGATTTGATGATGAGAGGGGTCTCTTGTTTGCTCCATCCTCTTCTTAGTAATGGGCTTGTCCTCATCAATGGGGATGTCTCCCTCTATGTCAACTCCAACTGAATAACAGAGGTGACAAATGAGATGAGGAAAGGCTAACCTTGCCAAGGTAGAGGACTTGTCCGCCACCTTATAAAGTTCTTGGGATATCACCTCATGAACTTCTATTTCTTCTCCAATCATGATGCTATGAATCATGATAGCCCGGTCTTTAGACCGGTTGCTAGTGGAAATGATTGAGCGTTGGATAAACTCCAACCATCCCCTAGCCACAGGCTTGAGGTCATGCCTTCTCAATTGAACCGGCTTTCCTCTTAAATCTCTCTTCCATTGGACGCCCTCTTCACAAATGACTGTGAGGACTTGGTCCAACCTTTGATCAAAGTTGACCCTTCTAGTGTAAGGGTGTTCATCTCCTTGCATCATGGGCAAGTTGAATGCCAACCTTACATTTTCCGGACTAAAATCCAAGTATTTCCCCCGAACCATAGTAAGCCAATTCTTTGGATCCGGGTTCACACTTTGATCATGGTTCTTGGTGATCCATGCATTGGCATAGAACTCTTGAACCATTAAGATTCCGACTTGTTGAATGGTGTTGGTAAGAACTTCCCAACCTTTCCTTCGGATCTCATGTCGGATCTCCGGATATTCACTCTTTTTGAGTTTGAAAGGGACCTCGGGGATCACCTTCTTCAAGGCCACAACTTCATAGAAGTGGTCTTGATGTACCCTTGAGATGAATCTCTCCATCTCCCATGACTTGGAGGTGAAAGCTTTTGCCTTCCCTTTCCTCTTTCTAGAGGTTTCTCCGGCCTTGGATGCCATAAATGGTTATGGAAAAACAAAAAGCAATGCTTTTACCACACTAAACTTAAAAGGTTGCTCGTCCTCGAGCAAAAGAAGAAAGAAGAGAGTAGAAGAAGAAGAAATGAAGGAGAGGGAGATGGCTTTGTGGTTCGGCCAAAGGGGGGAGAAGTAGTGTTTAGGTTGTGTGAAAATGAAGGAGTGAAGAGGGGTATATATAGGGGTGAAGAGAGGGGTAGAGTTCGGCTATGGGAGGGTGGGTTTGGGTGGGAAAGTGGTTTGAATTTGAATGGTGAGGTAGGTGGGGTTTTATGAAGGATGGATGTGAGTGGTGAAGAGAAAGATGGGATTTGATAGGTGAAGGGTTTTTGGGGAAGAGGTGTTGAGGTGATTGGTGAATGGGTGAAGAAGAGAGAGAGTGGTGGGGTAGGTGAGGATCCTGTGGGGTCCACAGATCCTGAGGTGTCAAGGAAAAGTCATCCCTGCACCAAGTGGCGAGCAAAATTGCTCCCTGTGCCAATTCTGGCGTTAAACGCCGCGCTGGTGCCCATTTCTGGCATTTAACGCCAAGTTCTTGCCCTTTCCTGGCGTTTAACGCCAGTCTGGTGCCCCTTTCTGGCGTTAAACGCCCAGAATGGTGCCAGACTGGGCGTTAAACGCCCATCTGCTAGCCTTACTGGCGTTTAAACGCCAGCAAGTTCTCCTCTATGGTGTGCTATTTTTCTTTCTGTTTTTCTTTCTGTTTTTGCTTTTTCAATTGATTTTGTGACTTCTCATGATCATCAACCTACAGAAAACATAAAATAACAAAGGAAAATAGATAAATATAATAAGATTGGGTTGCCTCCCAACAAGCACTTCTTTAATGTCATTAGCTTGACAGTGGGCTCTCATGGAGCCTCACAAATACTCAGAGCAATGTTGGAACCTCCCAACACCAAACTTAGAGTTTGAATATGGGGGTTCAACACCAAACTTAGAAGTTGGTTGTGGCCTGCCAACACCAAACTTAGAGTTTGACTGTGGGGGCTCTGTTTGACTCTGTTTTGAGAGAAGCTCATCATGCTTCCTCTCCATGGTGACAGAGGGATATCCTTGATCCTTGAACACAAAGGATTCTTCATTCACTTGAATGATCAATTGTCCTCTGTCCACATCAATCACAGCCTTTGCTGTGGCTAGGAAGGGTCTGCCAAGGATGATGGATTCATCCATGCACTTCCCAGTCTCTAGGACTATGAAATCAGCAGGGATGTAATGGTCTTCAACCTTTACCAGAACATCCTCTACAAGTCCATAGGCTTGTTTTCTTGAGTTGTCTGCCATCTCTAGTGAGATTTTTTCAGCTTACACCTCAAAGATCCCTAGCTTCTCCATTACAGAGAGAGGCATGAGGTTTACACTTGACCCTAGGTCACACAAGGCCTTCTTGAAGGTCATGGTGCCTATGGTACAAGGTATTGAAAACTTCCCAGGATCCTGTCTCTTTTGAGGCAGTTTCTGCCTAGACAAGTCATCCAATTCTTTGGTGAGCAAAGGGGGTTCATCCTCCCAAGTCTCATTACCAAATAACTTGTCATTTAGCTTCATGATTGCTCCAAGGTATTTAGCAACTTGCTCTTCAGTGACATCTTCATCCTCTTCAGAGGAAGAGTACTCATCAGAGCTCATGAATGGCAGAAGTAAGTCCAATGGAATCTCTATGGTCTCATTTTGAGTCTCAGATTCCCATGGTTCCTCATTGGGGAACTCATTGGAGGCCAGTGGACGTCCATTGAGGTTGGTGCACGAAATTGTGATCAATACTTTTCACAACTTCAAATAATCCCCGGTGAAGAACCCAAAAACTTGGTGTTCAATACCATGGCATAAACACAACTTCGCACAACTAACCAGCAAGTGTACTGGGTCGTCCAAGTAATAAACCTTACGCGAGTAAGGGTCGATCCCACAGAGATTGTTGGTATGAAGCAATCTATGATCACCTTGTAAATCTTAGTCAGGCAAACTCAAATGAATATGAATGATGAATAAAATATAAAGATAAAGATAGAGATACTTATGTAATTCATTGGTAGGAATTTCAGATAAGCGTATGAAGATGCTTGGTCCCTTCCGTCTCTCTGCTTTCCTACTGTCTTCATCCAATCCTTCTTAACCCTTTCCATGGCAAGCTGTATGCAAGGGTTTCACCGTTGTCAGTGGCTACCTCCCATCCTCTCAGTGGAAATGTTCAACGCACCCTGTCATGGTACGGCTATCCATCTGTCGGTTGTCAATCAGGTCGGAATAGAATCCAGTGATTCTTTTGCGTCTGTTACTAACGCCCAGCCCTCAGGAGTTTGAAGCTCGTCACAGTCATTCAATCATTGAATCCTACTCATAATACCACAGACAAGGTTTAGACCTTCTGGATTCTCTTGAATGCTGCCATCAATTCTAGCTTATACCACGAAGATTCCGGTTAAAGAATCCAAGAGATATCCACCCAATCTAAGGTAGAACGGAGGTGGTTGTCAGGCACACGTTCATAGGTGAGAATGATGATGAGTGTCACGGATCATCACATTCATCAAGTTGAAGAACAAGTGATATCTTAGAACAAGAACAAGCGGAATTGAATAGAAGAACAATAGTAATTGCATTAATACTCGAGGTACAGCACAGCTCCACACCTTAATCTATGGTGTGTAGAAACTCCACCGTTGAAAATACATAAGAACAAGAGTGATCATTGGCTTCGGTCCCAGAGAGGGAACCAGAAGAACCAAGATATGATCTAAGAACTAGATGTCCAAAGATGAAAATACAATAGTAAAAGGTCCTATATATAGAGAACTAGTAGCCTAGGGTTTACAGATATGAGTAAATGACATAAAAATACACTTCCGGGCCCACTTGGTGTGTGCTTGGGCTGAGCATTGAAGCATTTTCGTGTAGAGACTCTTCTTGGAGTTAAATGCCAGCTTTTGTGCCAGTTTGGGCGTTTAACTCCCACTTTGGTGCCAGTTCCGGCGTTTAACGCTCGGAATTCTGAGGGTGACTTTGAACGCCGGTTTGGGCCATCAAATCTTGGGCAAAGTATGGACTATCATATATTGCTGGAAAGCCCAGGATGTATACTTTCCAACGCCGTTGAGAGCGCGCCAATAGGGCTTCTGTAGCTCCAGAAAATCGACTTCGAGTGCAGGGAGGTCAGAATCCAACAGCATCTGCAGTCCTTTTTAGTCTCTGAATCAGATTTTTGCTCAGGTCCCTCAATTTCAGCCAGAAAATACCTGAAATCACAGAAAAACACACAAACTCATAGTAAAGTCCAGAAAAGTGAATTTTAACTAAAAACTAATAAAAATATACTAAAAACTAACTAGATCATACTAAAAACATACTAAAAACAATGCCAAAAAGCGTACAAATTATCCGCTCATCACAACACCAAACTTAAATTGTTGCTTGTCCTCAAGCAACTGAAAATCAAATAAGATAAAAAGAAGAGAATATGCAATGAATTCCAAAAACATCTATGAAGATCAGTATTAATTAGATGAGCGGGGCTCTTAGCTTTTTGCCTCTGAACAGTTTTGGCATCTCACTCTATCCTTTGAAATTCAGAATGATTGGCTTCTTTAGGAACTCAGAATCCAGATAGTGTCATTGATTCTCCTAGTTAAGTATGATGATTCTTGAACACAGCTACTTATTGAGTCTTGGCCGTGGCCCAAAGCACTTTGTCTTCCAGTATTACCACCGGATACATACATGCCACAGACACATAATTGGGTGAACCTTTTCAGATTGTGACTTAGCTTTGCTAGAGTCCCCAATTAGAGGTGTCCAAGGTTCTTAAGCACACTCTTTTTGCCTTGGATCACACTTTATTTCTTTTTCTTTCTTTTTCTTTCTTCTCTTTCTCTTTTTTTTTTCTTTCTCGAAAATATTTTTTTTTGTATTCGCTGCTTTTTCTTGCTTCAAGAATCATTTTTATGATTTTTCAGATCCTTAGTAACATTTCTCCTTTTTCATCATTCTTTCAAGATCCAACATTCATGAATCACAAATTCAAAAGACATATGCACTGTTTAAGCATACATTCAGAAAACAAAAATATTGCCACCACATCAAAATAATTAAACTGTTATAAAATTCAAAATTCATGCAATTCTTCTCTTTTTCAATTAAGAACATTTTTCATTTAAGAAAGGTGATGGATTCATAGGACATTCATAACTTTAAGGCATAGACACTAAGATACTAATGATCACAAGACACAAACATAGATAAACATAAGCATAATTTTCGAAAAACAGAAAAATAAAGAACAAGGAAATTAAAGAACGGGTCCACCTTAGTGATGGCGGCTTGTTCTTCCTCTTGAAGATCCTATGGAGTGCTTGAGCTCCTCAATGTCTCTTCCTTGTCTTTGTTGCTCCTCTCTCATGATTCTTTGATCTTCTCTAATTTCATGGAGGAGAATGGAATGTTCTTGGTGCTCCACCCTTAGTTGTCCCATGTTGGAACTCAATTCTCATAGGGAGGTGTTTAATTGCTCCCAATAGTTTTGTGGAGAAAAGTGCATCCCTTGAGGCATCTCAGGGATTTGATGATGAGAGAGGTCTCTTGTTTGCTCCATCCTCTTCTTAGTAATGGGCTTGTCCTCATCAATGGGGATGTCTCCCTCTATGTCAACTCCAACTGAATAACAGAGGTGACAAATGAGATGAGGAAAGGCTAACCTCGCCAAGGTAGAGGACTTGTCCGCCACCTTATAAAGTTCTTGGGATATCACCTCATGAACTTCTATTTCTTCTCCAATCATGATGCTATGAATCATGATAGCCCGGTCTATAGTAACTTCGGACCGGTTGCTAGTGGGAATGATTGAGCTTTGGATAAACTCCAACCATCCCCTAGCCATGGGCTTGAGGTCGTGCCTTCTCAGTTGAACTGGCTTCCCTCTTGAATCTCTCTTCCATTGGGCGCCCTCTTCACAAATGACTGTGAGGACTTGGTCCAACCTTTGATCAAAGTTGACCCTTCTAGTGTAAGGATATTCATCCCCTTGCATCATGGGCAAATTGAATGCCAACCTTACATTTTCCGGACTAAAATCCAAGTATTTCCCCCGAACCATAGTAAGCCAATTCTTTGGGTCCGGGTTCACACTTTGATCATGGTTCTTGGTGATCCATGCATTGGCATAGAACTCTTGAACCATTAAGATTCCGACTTGTTAAATGGGGTTGGTAAGAACTTCTCAACCTCTTCTTCGGATCTCATGTCGGATCTCAGGATATTCACTCATTTTGAGTTTGGAAGGGACCTCGGGGATCACTTTCTTCAAGGCCACAACTTCATAGAAGTGATCTTGATGCACCCTTGAGATGAATCTCTCCATCTCCCATGACTCGGAGGTGGAAGCTTTTGCCTTCCCTTTCCTCTTTCTAGAGGTTTCTCCGGCCTTGGATGCCATAAATGGTTATGGAAAAACAAAAAGCAATGCTTTTACCACACCAAACTTAAAAGGTTTGCTCGTCCTCGAGCAAAAGAGAAAGAAGAGAGTAGAAGAAGAAGAAATGAAGGAGATGGAGATGGCTTTGTGGTTCGGCCAAAGGGGGAGAAGTAGTGTTTAGGTTGTGTGAAAATGAAAGAGTGAAGATGGGTTTATATAGGAGTGGAGAGTGGGGTGGGGTTCGGTTATGGGAGGGTGGGTTTGGAATGGAAAGTGTTTTGAATTTGAATGGTGAGGTAGGTGGGGTTTTATGAAGGATGGATGTGAGTGGTGAAGAGAAAGATGGGATTTGATAGGTGAAGGGTTTTTGGGGAAGAGGTGTTGAGGTGATTGGTGAATGGCTGAAGAAGAGAGAGAGTGGTGGGTTAGGTGGGGATCCTGTGGGATCCACAGATCCTGAGGTGTCAAGGAAAAGTCATCCCTGCAGCAAGTGGCGAGCAAAATTGCTCTTTGTGCCAATTCTGTCGTTAAACGCCGGGCTGGTGCCCCTTTCTGGCGTTTAACGCCAAGTTCTTGCCCTTTACTGGCGTTTAACGCCAGTCTGGTGCCCCTTTCTGGCATTAAACGCCCAGAATGGTGCCAGACTGGGCGTTAAACGTCCATCTGCTAGCCTTACTGGCGTTTAAACGCCAGCAGGATCTTCCTCCAGGGTGTGCTGTTTTTCTTTCTATTTTTCATTCTGTTTTTGCTTTCTCAATTGATTTTGTGACTTCTCATGATCATCAACCTACAGAAAATATAAAATAACAAAGGAAAAATAGATAAAATATAACATTGGGTTGCCTCCCAACAAGTGCTTCTTTAATGTCAGTAGCTTGACAGAGGGCTCTCATGGACTTTGGTGCCAGTTCCGGCGTTTAACGCTTGGAATTCTGAGGGTGACTTTTGATGAGCGGATAATTTGTATGCTTTTTGGCATTGTTTTTAGTATGTTTTTAGTATGATCTAGTTAGTTTTTAGTATATTTTTATTAGTTTTTAGCTAAAATTCACTTTTCTGGACTTTACTATGAGTTTGTGTGTTTTTCTGTGATTTTAGGTATTTTCTGGCTGAAATTTAGGGTCCTGAGCAAAAATCTGATTCAGAGACCAAAAAGGACTGCAGATGCTGTTGGATTCTGACCTCCCTGCACTCAAAGCGGATTTTCTGGAGCTACAGAAGCCCAATTGGCGCGCTCTCAACGGCATTGGAAAGTAGACTTCCTGGGCTTTCCAGCAATATATGATAGTTCATACTTTGCCCAAGATTTGATGGCCCAAACCGGCGCTCAAAGTCTCCCTCAGAAATTCCAGCGTTAAACGCCGGAACTGGCATAAAACTTGGAGTTAAACGCCCAAACTGGCATGAAAGCTGGCGTTTAACTCCAGAAAAGGTCTCTACACGAAAATGCTTCATTGCTCAGCCCAAGCACACACCAAGTGGACCCAGAAGTGGATTTTTACGTCATTTACTCATTTCTGTACACCCTAGGCTACTAGTTTACTATTAATAGGATCTTTTGACATTGTATCTGTACCTCATGACACTTTACACGTTTTCTTTGTGTACTTTCCACGGCATGAGTCTCTAAACCCCATGGTTGGGGGTGAGGAGCTCTGCTGTGTCTTGATGGATTAATGCAACTACTACTGTTTCTCATTCAATCATGCTTGCTTCCATTATAAGATAATACATGTTCTTAACCCGGATGAATGTGATGATCCGTGACAATCATCATCATTCTCAACTATGAACGCGTGCTTGACAACCACCTCCGTTCTACCTTAGATTAAGTAGTTATCTCTTGGGTTCTTTAACCGGAATCTTCGTGGTATAAGCTAGAATTGATGGCGGCATTCAAGAGAATCCGGAAGGTCTAAACCTTGTCTGTGGTATTCTGAGTAGGATTCAATGATTGAATGACTGTGACGTGCTTCAAACTCCTAGCAGGCGGGGCGTTAGTGACAGACGCAAAAGAATCACTGGATTCTATTCCGGCCTGACCGAGAACCGACAGATGAATTCCACGTGCTGTGACAGAGCATATGCAATCGTTTTCACTGAGAGGATGGGTGGTAGCCATTGACAACAGTGAAACCCTACATACAGCTTGCCATGGAAGGAGACTTGCGTGTTTGAAGAAGAAGACAGTAGGAAAGCAGAGATTCAGAAGATGGAGCATCTCCAAACCTCAACCTATTCTCCATTACTGCAAAACAAGTAATCATTTCATGTTCTTTAGCTTTTCACAATCAATCCTGATAGTTTCTGATATCCTGACTAAGATTTACAAGATAACCATAGCTTGCTCCAAGCCGACAATCTCCGTGGGATCGACCCTTGCTCACGCAAGGTATTACTTGGACGACCCAGTGCACTTGCTGGTTAGTTGTGCGGGGTTGCAAAAGTGTGATTGCAATTTCGTGCACCAAGTTTTTGGCGCCGTTGCCGGGGATTGTTGAGTTTGGACAACTGACGGCTTATCTTGTTGCTTAGATTAGGACTGTTTTATTTTTGTTGGTTTAGAGTCTTTTAGTTGAGTCTAGTTTCATATTCTAAGTTTGGTGTCAATTGCATGCTTTTGTTTTTCTTTTAATTTTCGATTTTTGCATGTTCTTAGTCCCTTTTTGATTTATAAAAATTCTAAGTTTGGTGTCCTCTTTGTGTTTTTCCCTTAAAAATTTTCAAAAACTGTGTGTTTGATTTTCTAAAAATTTTAAGTTTGGTGTCTTTTTGTGTTTTTCTCTTTCCTCTTTTCAAAATCAAATCTTTTTCATAAAAAATTTTCAATCATATATTTTTAATTGCTGTTTTCAAAATCTTTTTGATTAACTCATTGATTCAGTTTTCAATTTGCTTTGATCTTATTTTCTTTTTGATTTTTGAATTTTTATTTTAATTTTATTTTGTTTTATTCTATTTTTTTTCGTAAATTCAAAAAAGAAAAAAACAAAATTTATCCCCTTGCAATCATTATCATTTCCCTTTTGTCCATTATGGACCTAAGTGGGATTAATCAGTCCAAAAGGACTCTGGGGTCATATGCTAACCCCATTATAGCTGCATATGGGAGTAGCATCTGTACACCTCCCATCAAAGCAAGCAGCTTTGAACTAAATCCTCAACTCATTATCATAGTGCAGCAAAACTGCCAGTATTCCGATCTTCCACAGGAAGAACCTACTGAGTTTCTGGCACAGTTTTTACAAATTGCTGACACAGTACATGATAAAGAGGTAGATCAGGATGTCTACAGACTATTACTGTTTCCATTTGCTGTAAAAGATCAAGCTAAAAGGTGGTTGAATAACCAACCTACAGCAAGCATAAAGACATGGAAACAGTTGTCAGACAAATTCCTGAATCATTTTTACCCTCCAAAAAGGATGACACAGTTAAGACTGGACATCCAAGGCTTTAAACAAGAGGATAATGAATCCCTTTATAATGCCTGGGAGAGGTATAGAGGTATGCTAAGGAAATGTCCCTCTGAAATGTTTTCAGAGTGGGTACAGTTAGACATTTTCTACTATGGGCTTACAGAAAAAGCTCAGATGTCTTTAGACCACTCAGCTGGTGGATCTATACACATGAGGAAGACAATTGAAGAAGCTCAAGAGCTTATAGACACTGTTGCTAGAAACCAATATTTGTACTCTAGCAATGAGTTCTCTCCAAAAGAGGAAGCCATGGCAGTAGTCACTGACCCTAGTCCTCAAGAACAAATAATTGAGCTTAATCAACAATTGCTCCTGATGACAGAACAGTTAGCAGACTTTAAAGAGATGCTCCATGAAACTAAAGTTGCTAACAAGAGCATAGAACTGCAGTTAAATCAAGCAAAACAGCAAATATCTAAACAGATAACAGAGGAATGTCAAGCAATTCAATTGAGGAGTGGAAAGACCCTGAATAACACTGCTCAAAAGAGTAAAAAGCCAAACAAGGAACAATTGACAGAGGACAACCAAACCACTGTTCAAAATCCCTCTGAGGACAGTAAGAGCCCAGAGAGGAATGTCATTGGCGTTCAGACGCCAGAAAGGGAAGGAAAGCTGGCGTTAAACGCCCATTCCTTGCCCAGTTCTGGCGTTCAAACGCCAGAAAAGGGGGAAAAGTTGGCGTTAAACGCCCAATTTCCACCCAATCCTGGCGTTCAGACGCCTGGGGAGAATCAGACACCTGAAAGTGCTGACAGTAATCCCTCTAACAAAGCTTCTTCAACCACTTCTGTAAGGAATAAACCTGCAGCATCTAAGGTTGAAGAATATAAAGCCAAGATGCCTTATCCTCAAAAACTCCGCCAAGCGGAACAGGATAAGCAATTTGCCCGCTTTGCAGACTATCTAAGGACTCTTGAAATAAAGATTCCGTTTGCAGAGGCACTTGAGCAAATACCTTCTTATGCTAAATTCATGAAAGAAATCTTAAGTCATAAGAAGGATTGGAGAGAAACTGAAAAAGTGTTTCTCACTGAAGAATGCAGTGCAGTCATATTAAAGAGCTTACCAGAAAAGCTTCAAGATCCAGGGAGCTTTATGATACCATGCACATTAGAAGGTGCTTGCACCAAGACAGCTCTATGTGATCTTGGAGCAAGCATCAATCTAATACCTGCATTCACTATCAGAAAGCTTGGGTTGACTGGAGAAGTCAAACCAACCCGGATATGCCTCCAACTTATTGATGGCTCCATTAAATACCCATCAGGCATAATTGAGGACATGATTGTCAAGGTTGGGCCATTCGCCTTTCCCACTGACTTTGTAGTGCTGGAAATGGAGGAGCACAAGAGTGCAACCCTCATTCTAGGAAGACCTTTCCTAGCAACTGGATGAACTCTCATTGATGTACAAAAAGGGGAAGTAACATTGAGAGTCAATGAGGATGAGTTCAAGTTGAATGTTGTAAAAGCTATGCAGCATCCAGACACACCAAATGACTGCATGGGCACTGACATTATTGACTCTCTGGTAGAAGAGATCAATATGGCTGAAAGCCTAGAATCAGAGCTTGAGGACATCTTCAAGGATGCTCAACCTGATCAAGAAGAACTAGAGGAAGCAAAGGAATTTTCGAAAATTCCTCAGGAGGAGGATAAGCCTCCCAAGCCTGAACTCAAACCACTACCACCATCCCTGAAATATGCATTTCTGGGAAAGGGTGACACTTTTCCAGTGATTATAAGCTCTACTTTAAATTCACAGGAAGAGGAAGCACTGATTCAAGTGCTAAGGACACACAAGACAGCTCTTGGGTGGTCCATAAGTGATCTTAAGGGCATTAGCCCAGCTAGATGCATGCACAAGATCCTATTGGAGGATAATGCCAAACCAGTGGTCCAACCACAGAGGAGGCTAAATCCTGCCATGAAGGAGGTGGTGTAGAAAGAAGTCACTAAATTACTAGAGGCTGGGATTATTTATCCTATTTCTGATAGCCCCTGGGTGAGCCCTGTCCAAGTTGTTCCCAAAAAGGGAGGCATGACAGTGGTTCATAATGAAAAAAATGAACTGGTTCCTACTAGGACAGTCACAGGGTGGCGCATGTGTATTGATTACAGAAAGCTCAATACAGCCACCAGAAAGGATCATTTCCCTTTACCATTCATAGACCAAATGCTAGAAAGACTAGCTGGCCATGATTATTACTGCTTTTTGGATGGCTATTCAGGCTACAACCAAATTGCAGTAGATCCTCAGGACCAAGAGAAAACAGCATTCACTTGCCCTTCTGGGGTGTTTGCCTACAGGAGGATGCCTTTTGGTCTGTGCAATGCACCTGCAACCTTTCAGAGGTGCATGCTCTCTATCTTCTTAGATATGGTAGAGAAATTTCTGGAAGTCTTCATGGATGACTTTTCAGTATATGGAGACTCATTTAGCTCCTGTCTTAATCACCTAGCACTTGTCTTGAAAAGGTGCCAAGAGACTAACTTGGTTTTAAACTGGGAGAAATGTCACTTTATGGTGACTGAAGGAATTGTCCTTGGGCACAAAATTTCAAGCAGGGGAATAGAGGTGGATAAGGCAAAGGTAGAGGTAATTGAAAAATTACCACCACCTGCCAATGTTAAGGCAATCAGAAGTTTTCTGGGGCATGCAGGATTCTACAGAAGGTTTATAAAGGATTTTTCGAAAATTGCAAAACCTCTGAGTAACCTGTTAGCTGCAGACACACCATTTGTATTTGACACACATTGTCTGCAAGCATTTGAGACCCTGAAAGCTAAGCTGGTCACAGCACCAGTCATCTCTGCACCAGATTGGACATTACCATTTGAACTAATGTGTGATGCCAGTGACCATGCCATTGGTGCAGTGTTGGGACAGAGGCATAACAAGCTTCTGCACGTCATTTACTATGCCAGCCGTGTTCTAAATGACGCACAGAAGAACTACACAACCACAGAAAAAGAGTTACTTGCAGTGGTCTATGCCATTGACAAGTTTAGATCCTATCTAGTGGGGTCCAAAGTGGTTGTGTACACTGACCATGCTGCTCTTAAATACTTACTCACAAAGCAGGATTCAAAACCCAGGCTTATAAGATGGGTGTTGCTTCTGCAAGAGTTTGATATAGAAATAAGAGACAGAAAAGGGACAGAGAACCAAGTAGCTGATCATCTGTCCCGAATAGAACCAGTAGCTGGGGCGTCCCTCCCTTCTACTGAGATTTCTGAGACTTTCCCAGATGAGCAACTCTTTGCCATTCAAGAAGCTCCATGGTTTGCAGATATTGCAAATTATAAAGCTGTGAGGTTCATTCCTAAGGAGTACAGCTACGTGCAAAGAAAGAAATTAATTTCAGATGCCAAGTACTACCTCTGGGATGAACCATATCTCTTTAAGAGATGTGCTGACGGAGTGATCCGCAGATGTGTACCCAGAGAAGAAGCACAAAGGATCCTATGGCACTGCCATGGATCACAATATGGAGGACATTTTGGAAGTGAGCGAACAGCCACTAAAGTCCTCCAATGTGGCTTCTACTGACCTACTCTCTATAAAGATTCCCGAGAGTTTGTGCGTAACTGTGACAGTTGCCAAAGAGCTGGTAACCTGCCTCATGGATATGCCATGCCTCAACAAGGGATATTAGAGATAGAATTGTTTGATGTATGGGGAATTGACTTCATGGGGCCATTCCCACCATCATACTCAAACACTTACATTCTGGTGGCAGTGGACTATGTATCTAAGTGGGTAGAAGCAATTGCTACACCCACTAATGATACCAAAACTGTGCTGAAATTCCTCCAGAAACACATCTTCAGCAGATTTGGTGTTCCCAGAGTGCTAATCAGTGACGGGGGCACTCATTTCTGCAACAAACAGCTATACTCTGCTATGGTTAGATATGGAATTAGCCACAAAGTGGCAACTCCGTACCATCCACAGACAAATGGGCAAGCTGAAGTCTCTAACAGAGAACTAAAGAGAATCCTGGAACGGACTGTGATAGCCCGAAGAAAGGATTGGGCAAAGAGCTTGGATGATGCTCTGTGGGCATACAGAATAGCATTCAAGACTCCTATAGGAACCTCTCCATACCAACTGGTGTATGGGAAGGCCTGTCATTTGCCTGTGGAACTGGAACATAAGGCCTACTGGGCAACCAGATTCCTAAACATGGATGCACAGTTAGCTGGTGAAAAAAGATTGCTCCAGCTAAATGAGCTAGAGGAGTACAGACTCAATGCCTTTGAAAATGCAAAAATTTATAAGGAAAAGGCAAAGAAATGGCATGACAAGAAGTTGTCAACTAGAGTCTTTGAGCCAGGACAAAAAGTTCTGCTCTTCAACTCTAGGCTCAGACTGTTTCCAGGAAAACTCAAATCCCGGTGGAGGGGTCCGTATGTGATTACAGGAGTGTCACCATATGGATATGTTGAGCTTCAGGATACTGATTCCGACAAAAGGTTCATTGTTAATGGACA